>NC_083283.1:47450795-47793518 GCF_963506605.1 Zootoca vivipara
AGTTGCTTCAGGCATCTTGTAAAGATTTATAATTTTGTCCTGGCTTTCCTTGATCTATGGGATCAGCCCATGTTTGATGTGTTTGAATTCCTGTTTTATGTTTTCATATGCTGTTAATAGTACTGTTTTTTGTGTTGTGGGTCACTATCCTATTGTATTCTGCAGAGTGTAATATCACAAGTTGATTTTCTGCGGGTCATCTTCTAAGTGATCTTACAGACCAATACAGGGGGAAATTTGCTTGTTTAACTTCAGTTAACTGGCACAATTTGCCTACCACGTTAATCAGCCTGATAAGCCAAATTACAAATTGCGGACATATTCTGAAATAATTATTATGGTAAAATCGTCAAGTGCAAAAACAGAATATATACGTTCAAATCTTCCAAATTGCTGCCACTGATTTACTGGATAAACACTTTCAGGGAAAGTGGCTCAAGAAATCAAGCCATAATTATAAGAAGCGCTCTGATGATATTAAAACATTTCTAAAATAGTCCTGCATCTCCCTCTGCTGGTTACAAATGATACCTACCAGGAATCTGCAAAATAAAAATATATATTTTCTGTCACATACAGTTGTTAAAACATGAATATTTGAGAACTAAATGAATGTAATATCCGATGATATTTTAAAGCACATTTTCACAGAGAACAAATATACATGCATGGATAAAACATCCAAATCAGTTTAATCATGGGGAATGTGCTCTGGTTGCACAATTTCCCTTATCTACTTCTAGTTACAGGTAGGTAGGCGTGTTGGTCTGAGTCGAAGCAAAATAAAAAAATTCCTTCAGTAGCACCTTAAAGACCAACTAAGTTTTTATTTTGGTATGAGCTTTCGTGTGCATGCACGAAAGCTCATACCAAAATAAAAACTTAGTTGGTCTTTAAGGTGCTACTGAAGGAATTTTTTTATTTTGCCTTATCTACTTCCTAAGAGTAGCAGTACTAATAGATATCATCCCCTTGTCATGTGATCATAAGATCACTGTGAGGTAGGTCAAGTGGAAAGATAGTGATTGGCTGAAAGTTTGCTTCATGACTTGTTTGGGGATTTGAACCTAGGTCTTCCTGGTCCTAACCACTGCACCATGCTAGCTCTCATTTACACCAGTTTCATGTGACTTTCAAACTTGGCGGTAACTACAGCATTCTGCCCAACAAGAATCAGAACACACTCTTTAGTTTTTTGAGGCATTGTTTTTAGCAGGAACCAAAGATTGCTCAATTTGGATATCATGGCAACTTATAATTACCACAAGCCAGGAAGTGGATGAAAAAAATCATCTGCATTTGGGGAGGGGAAAGTTTGGCTCTAATGAAGCACATGTACTCCCTTCCTTTCAAGTGGATTCTGTAAAATGGTAAGAAGGAACTTGAATATGCTCACAGGAAACAATGGCAGGTGACTGCACCAAATAAAAGCCCCAAGGAGTTTCTACAGCCATGGTGGTGTGCTTTGGAACCTGGACCCAGCCACACAAAAGATCACTCCTGTGGAGGAGCTGTATTTATGCAAGCATGCAAGACAACTCCTGTTTTAATTACAGATTTCTATAAACTGTTTCATGTTCTCACCTTCCAAAGCATCCATTGCACTTGCCTTCCCTCTCCACATAGTTCCAAAGTCCAACAGATTTGCCATTCAAGGATGCTTCCCCCATGCATCCCTTAAAATGTGTAACCTTAATGGCAGGTGATTTCTATTACAGAAGAAACACATTCACCATGAATGATAATAAAAAAGGGAGTTTGACATTTATCCAGATAAACAGCAATCCGTGGCCTAAAGTTGTAACTTGATAATCAGGATAAATTGTACCAGGCAAATAAGAGCATTACTGATATTGTTATTCATAGTTACCCTGTTTCTCATATTTTAAGGCATCCCCATAAAATAAGCCATAGCAGGATTTTTAAGCATTCAAGGAATATAAGCCATACCCCGAAAATAAGACATAGTGATAGGAGCAGCAGCAATGCCGGCCGCGGCAGGAGGAGGAGGAAAAAAATAAGACATCCCTTGAAAATAAGCCATAGTGTGTTTTTTTGAGGAAAAAATAAATATAAGACGTGTCTTATAATATGAGAAACACGGTATATGTGAGCAGGTGGCTTAAAATAAGAAGAAAAATACAAAAAATGATATCCATTCAGGATCTGCCAGCTGAGAAGCTGCATGATTTGGAAAAAAAATGCTACTAAACATATCTCCTGTCATCTCTGAATGTGTGGCAATTATTGTTCATGACAGAACAGTGAGTGGAAAGCAACTTGGAAGTCAATAAAATGAACAATAATGAAGGATTACAGCATGGCTATTATTTTTTCACCTTTATTTGCCCTCCAAGTCCACCAATAAACATGAGTGTTGATTGGTTTACATCCAGTACTGTAGCTGTCCCAGATGAGGTGGCAGTTCTCATAAAGGGCTTCTGAGAAGTGTTTGCCTCCTCTACACTCAGAGTGGCAGTTCTTCCAAACCTAATTATCACAAATAATAAGGGGATTAAAAACAGTTGTGCATGCTTAACTTCCAATCTGTGTTATATACTTATAACTAAAAAAGAACTGGGAATTTTTCTGAAATTTTTATGCGTTGCGCTTTCCAATAAAATAATAATAATTCTCCTCTAGACAGTAATTATTTCAGGTTTATTGGTGACTCTGCAGATCTGGTTCATTAATTGCATGTGTTGCACACCAGTTACATCTTACCTTGTAGCATGTATTCTGTGCCATCTGTTGTTGTTAATGGAAAAGTCAGGATATTCCAGCCTTGTTGATCCAGAGCCCATATCCCACAAAAAGGCCACCTTCCCACGTCGCATCTCCACTGCCATGAAATCAGTCTAAAAACAAGGTTGCCAAAACACTGAGAAAATGCCCAAATGGCTAAGGCTGGTGAACGTGCAGCTACTAAAAGTCAGTATTTGAAAGCATTGATCAAATCCAAATAAGACTTAGTTCACGTGTTAAATAAGCAGCACAGTAACCCTTTACAACATTGGCCCATATGGGAATGATTCCCCGAGGGAAACTGTGTGTATCACTTGACCTCACGTTGCGGATTGGGCCATTTCAAACAAAGCAACATGACCCTGCTAAAAAAAGAGGGGCTTTAATGGCCTGGAATGGCTAAAATTGGCCAAACACTGCAATAAGTAGTCACCACATCACTTGCATATTCAAGAATACTTGAATTCACTTGTACAAGAATACTGAAAATAAAATTGGCAATCTGAACACCCTGAGTTTCGAGAAGACAGTGGTTCAATAATTCAGACACACACACACACAGCGTTAAGTACAACTTAAACACTAAAAAAAACCCCCACAAAAACCTCTATACAGAATTTTTGGGACCATTAAACTTGCTATATGCAAATGAAGCATTCAAGGAAAATAAAACTAACAGTGCATTTGTAAGGTGTGCCAATAATACAAAATTGTCCAAGCTTAATTATCCGAAGGATTGTTTAATTGAAGATACAGCTGGCACTCCCAGAAAGTAGTTGAAGAACCAATTGCTATTGTATAAATGCAAACCACTATACAAAATAATCCAAATTAGCTGCAAGCAATCATGCATGCTATTAATGTCAGGAACAGCATCTTTCCATGTATTTCATAGATCATATGATCCAAATTTAAGAACCCCTTGCTTACCCCTGCTATTTGGACTATTCAAAAGCTTACATAGATACAATATCACAGCTCTGTATGATGCACTCTCCTTCCTTGGAGGGTTTTCAGCAGAGGTTGGATGGTCATCTGTCAATGTATGAACTAGTTGAGATTCCTGCATTACAGGGGATTGGACTAGAAAACCCTCAGGGTCCTTTCCAACTCTAGAATTCTATGGTTCTGTCAGGGGACCTCAGTACAGGGAGCCTCCGTCCATCCTCCACACCAGCACCTCAACCAGTGAGAGTGGCAGCAGCGGGTCAGCAGTGGGGGAATTGAGGAAGTGAGCGGGATGGAGCAGTTGAGGCTGAGCGACGTAGGAGAGCCCTGACCAACAGGTGGAGGGAAGCAGGCAGCCACTTCCGTCGCCTGATTTAAGGCACGCACCGAAATGCAAGAGTGGGGGCGGTGTTTTGGGGTTCCCAAGCTCTTATGCTGGACACGTAGCAGGAAGCGTCAACTCCCGGATTCTGCGAGTGCCTGAGAGGTCATGTTCTTTACCATCTTTGCACTATAAATAATATGCACAATAAAACTTTTAAAGACAGAGCAGGCTCGGATGTTGTTACTCAAGAGTAGCCGTAACACCACCCTTACAGGTTCTAATGTGGATTAGAATCCCCATTTCACCAATGAATGTATATGAATAGGTAGGGTGACCTATCACCGAATAGCAATTTAGGTATAATGGGACAGCTAATAGGTTTTCCAGTATATGACCAGAACACTTGGTCTTTGGTAAAGAGTTGCCTGCCATATAAAATGTTTAAAATCCTTTTGCTTACTTTACCACTGCTACCCAGGTAAAACAGGAGGTTATCAGGTTCAGTTGTTTTAACATTTAATGTTAATGTATTGTAGTTGGTAGACAGTATCTGGGGCTGATAAGCACGAATGCAGTCTCTTTCTGCAGACACAGCGACTTTAATCTGAAAAAAGAGGAAAAAATCAAAGGCAAGGTTTGTATATATGTTGTACATGTCTTCAGAAATGGTCTGTCAAATTTTAAATTGTTTAGACTTGCCTGAGCCAATTAGTTACTAGGATTGTGTTGTATTTATAGTATTAATCACCACCACCAATAACGGTGTTTTTATTAAATAATAAATGATATTAATTAAATTTTAATTTTAATGACGCAACTTTGGGACTTTATGAAGTGCAGGGCCTTTATATATAGAAAAGCAACAGAGAGTAAGAGAGACAGACAGACAGACAGACAGACAGACAAAGAAACAGAAACATTTTTGTCATGTTCTGATCCAGGAATTCTAAACGTAAATGGGACACCTATTCATTGTGATATAAGAAATTTGCTAAAGTTCTGTTTTGCCAATGTAGGGTCAAATGTTTTACAACATCTTGGTAAGGAACCAAGTAAAATTGTTGTAGGGGACAGTTCTGCCAGCTAGTATGTCAGCAGGCTATCTATGAACTACAGCACAAGGAGCAATAAGTTGACAGATGTTAATGTAACTTCACATAAAGGATATTTCTCTAGAAACTCTGATGGATTAAGAAAACAAAGAGCACAACATTACTAATAAGAACTACTATGGGTACAAGCTGCAGAACTCCTCATGCCCTGTAAAGCTTTTCGAATTCTTTTTTCCTAACCAGTAATTTGATGCACTGCACAATAAATCACCTTTTAAACCGCTGGGAGTTCATATATATGCATAATGTTGTTGAAAGAAAGAAATCAAAAGTGCTACTGGATATTCAATGAGACCCTGAATTGTGGCCTGTGTCTTCATACTGCAACACACACACATACACTATTGATTAGGGCATGTGCGTAGCATTGAAGCTTAGTAGCATTTCCCCCTCCTAGACCATGTAGAAGAGAATAAGCTGCTTACAGAGGCGGCCTGTTTACGGGCTTGACTGATGAGCTCTTTAATTTCCGAGATGTTTCTGCTGAGGTTCTCTTCCAGCACTTTCAGAGGCTTCAGCCTACTAAACAGGAGGCCGGCCTGGATTTCAACTTCATTCACTTTTCTTTCAGCTGACGCTGCTGCCAAAAAAAGAAGTAGTTGAGGTTTTGAAACAGGGTGCTATTGCTTGAATTTAGGAGAAAACTGAAGATTTTGTTGCGTTCAAGTGAAAAAATATACACTGGTACAAAATGCATATGTAATGGCCAGTTTAAAGCATTTCTTATAATTATTGCCTATTAATTTAGGATTGCAATTCTGAAATGCATACTTGTAATGGGAAAGGTATTTAGCAAATCTCATCTGCACACTTTTAAGAGAAGTAGTATAAACTAGCTTTAATGTAAATAAAGATAAGGAATACTTAGGTTTAAAAATTAACCCCCCTCTCACATGCAGGGACATTTCTAGGGAGCAATGAAGCAGTAAACCTACCAGCTTTTGATGAGTCGATTATAAGTTCATTGGTTTTGCGCAATGTCTCATTAACCTTAGACAATGTGAATGAAGTGTTCAGGAACTTCTCACTAAAAACCTCCGTGTGCCTTAAACCATTAAGAGCAGTTGCATTAGCAGACACAGCCAGCTCTCTTACAGCAAGAATATTTTCACTGGTATCTGAAACATATGATCAACATAAGTAGATTACCTACTTGCATTTGGGGCAGAAAACTCAGGCTTTGGGTCTTAGCTACCAGTTTTGAGACCAAACTGGGTATGTAGGGGGTTGAACTACCAACTCTACAATTTTATGATGCGAGAGATAAGCGAACAAGATCCCTTAACAGACTTGTTTGTTAGCCATGGAGAGTTGAGAGATTAATTCTTTTCCCATGCGGTTTCCCCAACTTAAACTGCACCCACATCCCCAACAAAGCTGCTAGTTCCCTATGGATTCAAACATACAGGTACACACAGCAGAAGATAAATATTTTAATTTATTAACATCAAGGAATGATTATGATTTAAGTAGTCATCAAGTTAATTACCTTCACTGCATTAACATTTAAATGTAGGTTTCCTTTAGTCAACAGATGTTACATTTCGATGCACCTTAATGTCCTGAGTGGTAAAATGGGTTGGTCTTTAATCTTAAAAGAGATGTTGGCTCATTGAACAGTATTAAGTTAATTGGGCCATCAAAAGCAGACTCAGCATCTTCTAGCAGAAAAAAAATCAGACACTGTCTACTGCAAATGAACTCAACAAGCAGTAGATGTTAAAAGTCTGGTTTTCTTCCATTAAAAAAAATTATGCATTCCAAGCTATTATTATCTTAAACTAGGTAAAGTCCCTTGCTTGTTTAAAAATATAACAGAAAAGCTATTATAAAGTTTAATTAGGTTGCTTGTATTATTAAGAAACATTATTTAGAACAACACAATAGAACTATTCTTTTTCCTTCTCTCTTTTTTTTACTTATGCAAAGTTCTATAGTTTTCAAGTCTTTTAAGGCTCTTCATTTCATTACTGTTTCAGCAGCATGCTTTCAATGAATTCAATTAAAATCTTCATTACAGCTTAAAGGTTACAAAGGTTTTGATTTTTTGTTTCATTTTGTTTCAGAGCTCCTGTGTCTTTACAGATGAATACCAGGCAGGATGTCAATATCTTAACTGTTGCCTGGTCTGGATATGGAGCAACGATGAGTAAAAGCTGCCTACTGAAAGTTTCTTTCTCTGCATGTGGCAAATTCAAAGGAACCCTTCCAGGCGAGTGGGGAGGGAAATGTCGATCATATATGGTACATATCCAAGAAAGTGATACAGAATGAAGACCTTTTCTTCTTACATGCCACTGTCATTTCCTCTGTTTACGGCATTCTCAAAATGTAAAGATATTGCTGAACTTTCCAATTAGTGACGACCAGCGGTGCTGCTCAAGTTAAATATACTTGCCTTGTGTAATGAAGAGGAAGTCAAGATGGATTTCACTTACCATTTGGCAATGCAGACAGTTGCAACAGTGAGCCATTAAACTGCTTAGTGAAACCACTAGCTTTCTCCTTAAGTTTTTCCACTTTTATGTTCATCTCATTTAATCCAGATGTAAGCCCTATGGAGAAATAAACACTTGTAACCCTGACATAGTTGGCTGCTTCTTTACACCACTGCTTCCAAGGTTATCAAACTCAATGCATAGGTGCAAGGCAAGACCAGTTGTCTAATAGTCTTCCTGTCCATCTCCCTCAACATCCGCCCCAAATCAGACCCCGTAGTAGAGACCACAGTATGGTAATGAGAGCAGATGTACTGTAAAAGCATGTCAGGAAAAGGCTTTATATAGCACAAGTGAGCCAAACCGCATGCTGCAAGAGAACACACACAGCAAACACCCTGTCAAAATTCTTCTCTAATGCCAAGTATGCTGCCAGAAGGGCAATGTGGAAGTGGTTCAGGTTCATAACATGTTTCTTAAATAGTTATACTCCATGCTAATATACAGTAAGTATCAGTTTTATTCTACCATTCCTGAAAGGAGCTCAAGCACATGATTATGCCCATCCCATTTGATGTTCAGAACAACCCTGTGAGCTAGGATGGTGGCTGGTTCAAGGTCACTTTGTAACATTCACGGCTGAGTGCAGACCTCTTCGATATCCAAATCCAACACACAGTTATGCTGATCTAATTCTGATTAAATTAATGGCAGCTTTCCTCTCAATTAAGACATAAATCATAATACAGTAAGCCCAGAACTTATGCAGCATTTACGTTCTAGAGATCTCATCTAAAGCCAAAATCATGTATGGTCAAAACACATTGGGATCGATGGTGGGTGGGTTTGCTGAAGTCTTTTTTCCTGGACACTACCCCCTTCCCCCCCACACTCTTAAAATAATATTTTGTCAAGCATGTAAAGCTGAATGTGCACAAGCTAAATGTGCATAAGTTGCAGGCTCACTGCACTAAAGCTGTACACAGGAGATCTCCCCTGTTCAATCATGACTTTTCCACACAGGTATCTATAAGCAGAGAGTTTTGCATTCAGCATCCTTTTTTGGAACCAATTTCCCGCAAGACTTGTTCATCTTAGGTGACAACACTTTCCCACCCAACTGTGAATAAATAATATTCTGGTTCCTCTTAAGACTGTGTACATATGTACAGTGCTTGAATGACAAACACACTGTGGATCCACAATCACCCCTTTTGCAAACAGATGTGCAAACTTTCAAAATGAGGTGAACAACCAACCATCTGCCAACTTTGCAGATGGATGATTCTGACAATTTTCCACCAGCAGCCAGCTGATTGCTAGGCCCTTACATCAGTTATAAAGCCCTCCCCACTGGCCCACTGCCCAAAACAAAGAGCATTTTTTCAATGCAAAAAAGGCCTGCATGAAAGGGACTAAAATTGATGGTAGATTTGCAAGCAGGTACATATGTCACTGGAAGAGCAAATGAAGAAAAACCCCACACTGACTTCCAGTAGGATGGCTTCCATAGCTGGAGGTGATGTGGGATATACATCTATAAAAGTCTGTATACATACACATCACCTGGGAACGGGAGTAATGCAAAGGGTCAGCATTTTGTCAACTTCTGTTTATTGCTGATGGAAAGTTAAAAAACTATTCTCTCCTTTTAAAGGGAGAGGGTGTAATTGGACTTACTCCACTTGTTTTAATAATGGCCATCAGTTGGTAGTCAACATTTCATTAGCTATCCATATTTTATACTTACCTTCATACTTCTTGTGCAAACTTTTTGCTTCAGTCAAAAACTTGGAGCCAAGTTGGAGAATGTTTTTCCCAGTAGAATTAAATGTTTCTTTTGGCTTAAAATAATCAAGTAAGGAAACATTGTTAAATATGAACAAATCTACCATATGAAAAGTATTATTTATATATATGCAAAGCCCTACATTTTTCTTTGGGGGGGGGGGGAGTATTATTGCTGTTCTCTCCCCACCCACCCCGGCCAATCAGGACTTTTCCTATGTATGGCCAGAATTTAAAGAATTACATTCTTATGTTTACATATTATTCTGGTTTATGTTCCTCAATCCTAATAGTTCTGCAAAACTTTTATTTCTTAGAAAATGATGTAACAACAACAGTAGCAGCTTCAAAAATATGACTATACTGGATAGTAGAACACAACATGTAGAAATGGAGCATTGTGAACATATCCAGTATTTAAATGCAGTACTTGTATAAGGTTTTTATTACCTTGTATAAATGCAGTCACTATACATCTACCTTCTTAGGCATCCTAGATTTGACAGTTAGGCTGAGATCCTGTGCCCTTAGAAGTAAGTCCAATTGAACTTAGCAGAACTTGCTTCTGAGTATACAGCACAATCCTATGGATAGTTACTTATAAACAAGTCACACTTAAGTTCAGGGCAGCTTATTCCCAGTTTGCACAGGTCTACACTCTAACTCAAGATTATTGTTATTTTTTAATCTTTTAAGTAATTTCATAATATGAAAAAATAATGCCAATTACTGTCAGGGGTGGAGGTAGGGGCAAACCACCCTGGGTGTCACCACTGAGGGGGGTGACAAAATGCCGGGCGGCACTCACCGCGGGGCCTGCAGCACGCCTGAGCCACATGTCTCTCCTGTGAGAGATGCAGTGGCTTGGGCACACACAGGCTCCGCCCTGCCCCAAACAGTCCACCCACAGCCTCCCCCTCAGCTGTAGGGCGGCTGAGTGGGAGAAGGCAGGCAGAGTCCTCGGAGGCCCCGCGGAGCGTCCTGCCCTGGCTGGCCCTGCCCCCGGGCACACGCGCCACCCCAGGTGCCTGATCAGCTTGCTCCACCGCTGATTACTGTTACCAGTCCTAAGTCATTCACATTCTCTTTTATGAGAATGGGTTGTGACCATGAACTAACAAATCAAACAATTACATCCAAGCTCAAATTTGCCTTTGTTTATACCTTAGGAATATCGGAGATTTTTTTTTTTTTTTTGAGACCTGCAATATGGTACATATTCTGGTTCTAGGGAAAGGGTGGTCAGCCTGTGGCCTTCCAGATGTTGGGCTACAGCTTCCATCAGCCCCAGTCTGCACAGCCAATGATGAAAGCTGTAGTCCAACAACATCTGGAGAGCCAAAGGTCCCTCAGCCCCATTCTAGAGAGTGAAACATGGGTTTTAGTAAGAATGCAGGGTGCTTCAGTTCTCAAAGCGGCACTTACCACATCAGTTACAATCCTATAAGCATCACCTGCTAGACTCGCTGCACTTTCAATCAAACTTTTAACGGTGGAGAAGGCAGAGACAGCATTTGTTGCATTCAAGGACACATTTCTAACATTCAAGAGACCACTGCAGTAGGAGAGAAAAAATCGTAACTTTTTCATGTAACATTTAAGACAATTTAAACATTGCACAATTGGGGGACATGCCGTATTTTAGAAACCCTTAAGTTGCTTTACTATTGTACTTTAAACAAAGAAAGAATTTTCATGAAATGAAAAACATTATACTGTAGTACTGCTTAAACTCTGAGCAGTACATTCCCCTAATACCCAAGGCAGCCACACTAACTGAGCTTCCCTTTGCCCTTTAGCTTTCATTTGGTTTACTTATTTTCTTTAGATTCCTCAACCAAGAGAACAGTCATTTAAATCCCAGTTCCTGCATCCTTGCCTTCCTTGTTCATCCTGTATAGGAACTGAAAGCTTAAAATGCTGGCTAAACTCCAAGGGCAAAACTCAGAAGGGCATCAAGATCAGCAGGCCTATTGGGGTGACTTTATTGATAAAGGCAGTAATATAGTCAACTGCATGCTTCAGTTCATGATACACTCACCTGTCTAATGCATGAGCAACTCTCTGTAACTCAGCTGCATGTTCTTCCACTCTGTAAACCAAATCCACAGCCCCTCGAGTGGACATCTGCATCACCAGGTCATCCACATGCTGCCTTAGTTTGCCATTCCATAGGATCAGTCCATCCCGGTGGATTTCTAGATTCTGAATATACAAGATTAGTTATTGCTGAATCATGGATAATTCACTTTAACAAATGATGACTCAAGTGTTCAGTAACTTACAGATGTAGAGTTAATTACATCTTCAGCAAGTGCAGCAGCTGCATCCACCTGTACTTTGCCTTCTCTGCTCAGCATAACAGAGAGTTCCTTCTTTTCTCGAATATTCAGCTTTGTTTGCTGTGGCATAAATGCAACGGTGGGCAAATTTAATACTTTGTAATAACAGTTATTATAGAATACGTATATCTGGCTTTTTATACTTAAAAGGACCACAAAAGGTAAAAACTTTCCTCTCTCACTAATGTTAACATCAATCCATTTTTAAAGCAATTTTCCCTTAAAAGCTACTTTACAATTTCTCTTGTAAAATCAAATGACATATATTGCCAGTTTCCTTACAGAGTATTCCTTGAGGTTGCTGTTAATAAGGAAAAGCAGCCGCATGGTTTCATTTGTGTTAGTTCTAGCCTCGTTCACAAGATCCTTGGCTTCCTGAAGTCTGGTGCTGTGGTTTGATAATATATGTTTTGCAGTTTTTTGAAAGTTCTTAAATTCCTGCTGTGGTCTCCCATACTCTTTCTGGATTCGTAGCAACAAGTGTTCTGCAGCTCTAATAAACATGGAAAGGACACTCAGTTACACAAGCTTTCTTAAAAATAGAACAGATCAAAAGTTGTAGAAAGACACAGTCGATTGATAAATAGTCATATCACATTTTGGTGGGCAGGGTGAAAAAAAGACTTCTCCCCCCACCCCCAAAAAATGCACGTAGTTTCCTATCACCATGAATTATCACATACACTAGGCACACAGAATTCTCTCACGCTCCTTCACACACTCATAGACAAATTCTCACACACCAGTGAGAAAGGCAGGTGTGCCAGCCAACTCAACTCCGGCACTGGGCTGGATCTGGCTGCAAAGATCCCTCTGGAAGCTCCTAAGAAAGGTAAGGTAAAGGTAAAGGACCCCGGGACAGTTAAAGTCCAGTCAAAGGCGACTCTGGGGTTGTGGCACTCATCTCGCTTTCAGGCCGAGGGAGCCAGTGTTTGTCCACAGACAGCTTTCCAGGTCATGTGGCCAGCATGACTAAACTGCTTCTGGCACAACAAAACACCATGACAGAAGGCAGAGCGCATGGAAATGCCGCTTACCTTCCCGCTGGAGCGGTACATATTTATCTACTTCCACTGGCATGCTTTTGAACTGCTAGGTTGGCAGGAGCTGGGACAGAGCAACGGGAGCTCACCCCATCACAGGGATTCGAACCGCTGACCTTTTGATTGGCAATCCCAAGAGGCTCAGTGGTTTAGACCACAGCGCCACCTGCTTTTTAGAGAAAGTTTCTCTAAAGAGCAGGCAGAGGGATTTCCTCTCTCCATCTTGGCACTAAGCACCACAGGACTAAGATCAGAGATAAAGCCTCTACCTTCTACTTAAATAAATTATTTTATAAACACCATGTGCGACAGCCAGAAGTGTTGTAAAAATCAGGCTGTTTAGTAGCAAGGGGTGGCTCATCCATTGTGGTAGAGCTGCAGCAACAGCATCCTGGCAATGGCATTCCCATTGGTTCCCATGGAGGGAGGTGGTGGCAGTGAGGTCAGGGATGCACAGATCCACTACTGGAGCCAGTCTGGTGTGCTCATCAGTACACCCACACAGTCTGACCTCATTGCCTCTTTCTTCCTTCTTAGGCTTGCAAGCAGCAGGAATGCCAGTCCAGTGGCTATTGCTATGGTTTTGGTGATCCATTCATGGTTATTCTACACTGCTGATGTACCAGAATGGTGGTGTTATAAATGGTGGTGCTACTGGGCATTGGTCTGAGCCTGAAAATTATGCCTGCGCACCCACACAATGAGGTCGATGATAAACTCGCCATTGCCACTGAAAGAAGGGAAATTTATGGGGAAATTACCGATCAGGGTCCTGTGACAGCAAAAGGTCTACAAAAGGTATCAGGACTAATGATCCCCAATACTGATATTAACCAAAAGACTGAGCTCTTGGCATTTTCCTGTGTATCACTTTAAAAATATTACTGAATGCTTCCAAAACACAGTTCTTAAAATTTATTTTTTAAATGAAATAAGGTTCACTTATTTTCCAGCACTGATTACTTTCCCATGTTTCAAATTCAATTCCTTGCTTATAGTAGTAACAGATAAAAATAAGAGTTTCTGATTTTCTCATCAACATTATCTAGTTCATGGACCATGGAACTGTTCAAATAATGAACATATAAATGTAAGTTACATTTATTGTTTGATTGATAGATATAGATAGAAATTGTGGCTTTGTTTAAAGCACAGCTGAAAATCAAATCATTTTATGCATTTTAAAAAAACCATTTGTCTAGCTTGATTCAAACCTCCTAAAGTCATCACATATTAAGCTTTCATTTAAATTAATATATTGACACACTTCGGAGCCTACTGCCTGCAATTTCCTCTTTTAAAAACATTTTAGATATACTTTTCTATATGTTCATTGCATATGTTAATAGAAGCATGATCAGAAACACCAGTTGGCTTACTTTAATTCAAGGTTACTGTCTTGGTACATCTGCTTGAAATATCTTCCACGCATTACATCCAACATGATGGGGATCTCATCTTCCAGTTCTTGAAATGTCCTGTTTGACAAATGGAAATCCATACCTATTGTTTCATTAAGGGATGCTGCCACTTCCCCAAGTACTAGATGGAAGAAAAAGTAAGTTACGAAAGAATTGTTTTAGTACTTTGTACAAATGCACCAAATATATTTTCTCTTTATAAATGATTTTCACAAATAATACCGTATTTGTATTTCAAAAACATAATTACTATAGCCTGCCATCAAGAATTTTACCTTTAACAGTTGCCTGTAATGTGTCGATAAATATAGCCAGTTCTCGACTCTTGTTCAAGGTCCTTTCTGCAGCATTATGGAGAAGCCCTCCTCTTTCTAATATCCTAGATAGCTAGCATAAAAGCAAATTGTGGTTTTATTTCAGTTGCTATTTGAACAGTGGTTTCAATGGCTGAACCAAAGAATGAAGAGCATATCTGGAATTCATACTGACTCATACAGGAAACTAACATTAATTTATGAAATGCATTTATTTGATTTCTTTTCAGATTAACTGGTTTCTATTAACCAGATCTTGCAGGAAGAATAAAGGGATCAGCAAAAGCCAATCATATGTTCAAGAGAATTATCAACATGTCATTACTATTGGTCATAGTAAATCCTGACAGAATCAAATTATCAATCATTTCAAATATTTAATGCTATAATTTAGAGATGTCATAGCTGGTAATGAAAAGATCCCAAATCTATGAGGGAAACCCTATAGTAATGGCAAGGCCAGGCATCCCCAAACTTTGGCCCTCCAGATGTTTTGGACTACAATTCCCACCTTCCCTGACCACTGGTCCTGTTAACTAGGGATCATGGGAGTTGTAGGCCAAAACATCTGGAGGGCTGCAGTTTGGGGATGCCTGGGCAAGGCAGTTTAGTATTTTCTGGGTAAAAAAAATCTAAGGCTAGAATCCTAATCCCCTCATTCTTGCCGCTGGAGGGGCTTATGATGCAGTGGATGTTTCTGTCTGCTGGCCTCCACAAACTTCTGATGGAAGCTCCACTGAAGCACCTGTTGTGGTTGCATTAAGCGCAGCAGATGTGACCTGTAGTTTGTCCTGTTTCTGGCAGGGGTAGCTAGTGTAGTGCCCTAAAATGGGATGTTACAAGGTGGAGCAGTGACAGAACAAAGCCAGCCATAGACCCATTGGATCCAAGGCCATACCATTCCTCAGAGAGGCACCCAACCTGGACTCTGTGGCCATGCCAATCTGGATGACAAAAACCACACACAAACACACACTACACCTTCTGCCCTAGTTAGTGGGCCAGTAGGGCTTCAGAAAGTGGTCGATCTGATCCTGCTCCACCCAGTTGATCTTAACCAGGACTTAGGACTGCTCTGCCCAGCTGCCATTTGTACCCATAGTCTAGCAGATCCAAGTCATTGTAGTGACTTTGATTTATAAACCAACCTCAGTAAACCCCATGGGAAACTTCTGTAGATCATTTTGAAATAAGTCTATTGAAATATCTTTGGGAACAAACAAGCAAGATTCCTACCTCTCTGTGCAGCTGATCTGTATCACCTGAAAGGGTTACAAGATGGTCACTCATGATTTCCATTGAGGATGGTGGTTCTTTCTTAGTCCAAAAAGACTCCTAGAAGAAAAAAAAGAATATTATGTACTCAAATATATTCAGCTCAGTGTTCATGACTAGGAATGATAAACAAAGAACATATCTACTGGCCATGAATTTTAATGTAGACAACTACCTTAATAGCACTTTTGTTCTATTATTGCTTCCAGAACACTCCAACGTGTCTATATGGTCACAAAACCTTCTTGATAAACAAAAGTAAAAAATGACAACATGAGCAGCTAACCCAACACAGAAGCTAAGCAACATCTTACATACCTTTAAATGCTTTGTGGCATTTTCCAAGTCTGCAAGTATCCCATAGGGCACCAGGACAGGGCCAGTAAGGTTTACCAAAAGCACAGCTTCATCTAGTTTGTCCAAATCATTTAACAACAATCCTGTGCAGTCGTCATCACAAGCTGAAGAAACCATTTCAAAAAAATATTAAGTTTTAGTTCAATACGCAAAACTGGATAGCACCTAACAAGCAAGCCCCACTCATTCCAACAGAGTTTATTTCTGAGCAAGTGTGCTTAGGAATGCAGTCTTATGTAACAATTGTATCTACATGCAGCATCAACAAACACCACCCCATGTCTACAGGAAATCCTCATTCTTTTCTGGACCACCATATGCATCGACGGAGCATGCCTAAGCCCACTCCGCCCCCTTCTAGCATCCCGCCCATTTTCATGACATCTTTATGATGTTTGGGGGCTACTTCCGGGTTTGGTGATGTGAACGCTTGCATGATCACTCATCGTTCGGATGTGCCTAAATTGGAAGTTGCCTGTATTATTAACACATCAAAGCAAAAAAGAAAGGGGGACACTTACCAACACATTCATTTCCCATGAGAATGTGCCTTGATTCACACTCATCACACAGCTGCCCTGTTACACCTTTTTTGCAGATGCATTGCCCAAAGATATGATCACAATTATTGTGAATAGAACCATTCGGGTTGCACTGGCACTGCTGACAGTGGCCACCAGGTTCTTTAGGATTGCCATAATAACCTGGCGAACACCTAGAGGGAAACAGAGGTTCATTTATTTATTTGGTTTATTTGGTTTCTTCAATTTTCAGCATACACTCTTCATCAGCACACAATCCCAAGGTGGGTTGCAACCTGTAACAATGCAAGACAATTTAACAGCCACATGCAATGCTGATGTTAAAACACCATATAAAATGCTTTAAAATATGGCTGCAGGAGGGCCCTCGCTCAACGACAGGCCATTTTACTATATCAGACTCCAGCAAAAGCTTGGGCAAAGAGATGTGATTTTAGCTGGCGCCAAAAAGCAAGTAACATTGGCACAAACCATCTCTCAGGGGGAGGGGCATCCCATAGTGAGGGCGTCACCACAGAGAAGGTCCTAACTCATTTCATTGAGTAATATTATCTCACCTGGTAACTAGACCACAAAAATCTTAACACATGGGCAGAGCCATTCTCTCAAGTCCCAAGTTGTCTGAGGACTTTGTAAGTTATCATTCATACTTTTAACTCGGTTCGGAGGCACCCAGTGCAGATCCTATAGAATGGGCAATCTACCCAATTTCTGGAACCCAAAGCTGCCAACCCACAGTGGAAGCCTCTTGATGGTTCTGCGTATCCCTCACCTTTCACAGTATTGCCCTTCATATCCAGTGATGCAAGCATTGCAGTAGAAATCACTCACACCTTTCATAATGCATGTGGAGCTAAAGCTTGGAGAAAGAAATAAAAAGAGCAAGTTTTAGAAAGAATTCATATACAGTGGTACCTCGGTTTATGAACACAATTGGTTCCGGAAGTCTGTTCATAAACCGAAGTGTTCATAAACCGAAGCAAACTTTCCCATTGAAAATAATGGAAAGAGGATTAATCCGTTCCACACGATGAAAAACACCCCCTAAAGCAGCAATTTAACAAAAAATTACTGTCTACCAAGAGGTTTCCTAGGCCTAT
The DNA here is from genome assembly GCF_963506605.1 of Zootoca vivipara. Taxonomy (NCBI): domain Eukaryota; kingdom Metazoa; phylum Chordata; class Lepidosauria; order Squamata; family Lacertidae; genus Zootoca; species Zootoca vivipara. Next base: position 47,468,546 of record NC_083283.1, read on the forward strand.
GGAGGCCTCCACGGAGGCATCGGAGCGTCCGCGACTGGGACGCAGCCACGGAAGCGCTCTGATGCATTCACGGAGGCAAACTGCGCAGAAAGAAGCCTTTCCCCGATGCAAGTGCCCTGTGCTGAGGCTGCGTCTGTCAAGGCGGCTGAGTAAAGCACGGGAAACCGGGGGGGGGGGTTCCCTTTGGAAGCGGATGCTTCAGGAAGGTCGCCCGGCCGGCACCGCGGAGAGAGGGAAGGAGAGCTGCGAGCGCCGCCACCGCCGTGTAGCGAAACGACTCGCCAAGCCTCTCACTGCTGCTGCTGCTGGGAGCTCTTTTCTAAATGCACGGTAAGAGCTTCCAAAGGGAAACCCCCCCCCCCCGGTTTCCCGCGCTTTACTCAGCCGCCTTGACTGAGACGCGGCCGCAGTGCAGGGCACTTGCATCGGGGAAAGGCTTCTTTCTGCGCAGTTTGCCTCCGTGAAGGCATCAGAGCGCTTCCGTGGCTGCGTCCCAGTCGCGGACGCTCCGATGCCTCCGTGGAGGCCTTCATGGGCCTCGGAAACCTCGGGTTACTTACTTCCGGGTTTCGATGGTTCATAAACCGAAAGTTCGTAACCCGAGGTGTTCGTAAACCGAGGTACCACTGTATACCCACAAAAAAACCTATTCACACAGGAATATGTGTTTCTACTGGTTTGTATGCAATGGAGGGTTAAAGTAACCATTTGTCTGGGCAAGAATTTCTGCTTGTGCCTCGCTCCCCCCTCAGATTGGGGGAAGGGGAGGGCACACGAGGAGGAAATCCAAGCCTCGCTTTTGCTGATGGTATAGCTGCTTATTGCTGCATCGAATGCACACCACTGATTGTATGAACTATATCTCAGTTAGATATAGGGTGCTTCCAAATGGATGTGTATTGTGGAATCAGCGCTCCCCATGCACACGAGTTTTTAGCAGTGCCCACAAGGCACCACTGGCATCAACATATCAGTCCATGTTTTTACCATGAGATCCAAACTACCCTTGCTTGCGGAAACCTGGTAAACTAAAATGAAAAAAAGAAAAAAGAAAACCTGCAGCTAACAATCCATTTATGATATTTCAACGATCCTTTTGCAATACCGAGCTTCTGTATGGAAGCACCCACAGACACACTTCACAAAGAATGTTCAGTGGAAAGATACTGCCCTGGATTAGCCATTTCATCATATATCGCCATTACTTCTCAAGCTACCCACACTGACCCTGATAATGGAATCTCTTAGCCCAGGAATTTAAAAAACAAACCAACAGATAAAAAATTCCTAGAAATACAGCCTCTACCTTGCTACAGTACCACTTGGAAACAGTAAGTATAACAATAGTAATCATTAAAAACATTAAAGTTAATTTTTAGTTACCTCCCTGGGCTCATTCTTGGACATGCACACAGAGAACAATCATTGACAGATCCAATCACCTTGCCGTAATAGCCTGGAGCACAAACACTGCACTGGTCACCAACTGTATTATCTCTGCAGTCCTAGCAGGCAAAAAAGTTTAAAATGAAAGCAAAAAATTCAACAGAGCACATTTAACTTTGGGGGGTGGGGGGGAAAGAGGCTGAAATCTAGAAAAACAGCAAGGTATAAGGAAAAGGAACATTCCATCTCACACCCTGATATTCTGGCATTTGTTAAGCACAATTACTACACTGCCCACCCCATCCTCTATTGCTGCAAAAATGTGTGTGCGCACGAAATTGTACCTTTAAATAAATGCTTAAATGAAATAAAAACATGCCTCTGATTACCGACCAATTAATCCAAAGCAGTGTGCAGCTTCCATCCAAGTGTAAAAAAAGAATACTTCACATTTTCAATTTGGGGACTGTCAGGGGGACTCCCTACAGGGACCCTCCCCCAGTCATCCTGACCAGCACTTTGCCCAGCGTGCAAGCAGCGGGTCAGGAGGAGGGAATGAGGAATGGAGCGGAGTGGAGAGGGGGCTCCAAGACGTGTCAGAGCCTCGGCACCGACCCAGCTGGCCAGAGGAGGAAGGACAGCACAGTGAGGTGTCAGAGCCTCTGCAATGCTCCAGCCAAAGGACAGGAGAAGGCACGCAGCCCCTTCCGGTACCCACATTGGGTCAGGGACCCAGACGTAGGGCAAGGGGGCGGGGTTTTGGGGTCCCCAGACTATTATGCTGGCGCAAAAGCAGACAAGTGCCATTGCCGGGTTCTGAATCAGACTAGGCAGTCATGTTTTCTGATATCTCTGCACTGTAAATAGTATGCACAATAAAGCTCTTAAAGACAGAGCAGGCTGGAGCGTCTTTACTCGAGAGTAGCCGCAACAATCCCCTGACAGGAACTAAATAGGATTTTCATGAACTTTCATTCTTTGGAATTCCCCCTCCCCCTCCCTGTGACAAAATCCAGCCTAGCCTTAGTGAGTCCACATACCAAACACTTTCCTGTTTCTTGGTTGCAAGCATCACTGTGATTGTTGCATCTGCATGGCACGCAAGGTGGGACTAGTGAGGGGAAGGCTTTAAGATTGGCAGACTTCTCCACGTATTGTTTCTCTCTGTAGTATCCTTGTGCACAGTCCTACATCGTAAAAGAGTTGAACATGCTTTTAAACGGCATCTGAACTTTTGCTTGTTCAGAAGATATTTTAAGAAGCCCCAGCAAGTAACATACCTGGCACGAGAGGCCTGCATAACCTTCAGGGCATATACATTTCTCAATGAGATGGGCCACTTCCTTAATCAAGGGTATCTCATCAGCTTTCATAGCAATTTCCATAGAGACATTTGAGATTCTAAGAGATAATTACATAAAACCAATAAAAAAATGATGCAGTGATGTTCATTTAGGAAACAGAACCTACAATTTGACTGTTTACTAGGGGTGTGCTTCAATCACAAAGTTTGGTTTGGAGCCCAGTTCAGTGCTTTGAAAAACAGCCTGCCTTAGGTATTGCCATTTATAACTTGACTATGCTGGTAATCTCTCAAATATGCACTAATAATTTGAGTCCTACTAATTTAACCCTTAGTTTCCTCAACAAAAATAAAAGACTCGAACCAAAGAGTGTTTCACCAAGCACAAGCAGTTTCCCACATGCACTGGGACATTACCAGTTTTCCACTGCAAACTGCTGCACAGAAGGCTTTCAGGGTTTTTAAAGTAAAGTGGCCCTTGGGTATCACTTATATCAAGATAACATCCTTACTACCTTACTCACATTTTATCAAAGTTAAGAGCCTCTAGGTAGAGTAGTTAACAGAGGTTTACCTGCTTTGTTGTAATCCTTGGCCGTACGATGCCTTTATCAAGATGTACTCAACATTGCTCAGCACTGACATGAAGTCAGAATGCGAAACAGATTCATCAGACACCGAATTAAAATATTTCCAGGCACTCTAAAGAAAAATAAATAAATTTGCATCACTTGTGAACACTCAATGTTACAATGTTGTTTGATGGTATTAGTTTTCCAATGAAAGAGAAGAGGAACAAGGCACTTGCACAACCAATGAATCTGGTTCCAGGCAGAAGCCAAAACACTTAAGCTCTTTAAGTTGTCTTCACATGCACTCTGATATGGCAGGGGAATGGTTACAGACTGTGCGAGCAACATAAAATTACACTGCAGCCCATCCCTATGTTGCAATATTGTGCTACGCCAGAATTTGAAAACCATAGTTTGTTGTTGGTTTATAAACCTTGGCTCATGTCAACCATGGCTCAGTGTTACTTGTGAACCCAGCCTATATCTTCAAATGGTGCACAACCCAGTCTGGAGAGGTATTAAAACAGTCCAAATGCAGTGTGTACCTGCTGTTATCTGTTTTCATCCATAGTATCTATAATGTTTTCAAACAAAGCCTTGATCTAAGATTAACATGTTTCTACAATATGTGTGGAATTTTAACAGGCATCTAAGACTCCTTCCCAGATCTATATGAAGAGAGATTACATCTCGCTTGAGCAAAATGGTCCCAACTCAAATGTTCAGGGAGTTCCAAAGTACAAAAGAAACAAGAAAAAGACTTTCTTGCAGGCAAAGCCTCTAACTCATCTAATTGAAATGTTTTAAACTCACCTCTATCATTTCTATTTCTTCATCTCGCCTTACTCCATTCTCTGGAGCAGGAATTTCCACATAGATGACTTGTTTACTGGTGCGACCCCCTTTCATTAAGATTTGTGGTTCAAGGTTTGAGGTTCCAATGCCATCCAAAGCATAAAAAGCTACTGAGTATTTCAGTTTTCCACCATATGCCATGAGCTGTTTGGATGATAAATCATTACACTTTTATTTTCTTTGATAATTTTAACTGAAATCTAGATCAGGAGGAGGAAATAGATTCATTGAAACTCAGCAGCAAACCATATGCTCCTCATCCTTAGTCTGATATCGAAGTAGTCAGATAATTTTTTACATAATGGAATTTAATGGAAACTTTGCAAGAGCTGAAATTGCAAAATGAAAGCAAAATACTTCACAACACAGATTTTCTGGAAATGAATTTAAACCAAGTTTGGGAATGTTGGTATTGCCAGTACACAGGTCCTTGCAAGACCTTGACTGTGTTAAAAGAGAGAGAGAGAGAGAGAGAGAGAGAGAGAGAGAGAGAGAGAGAGAGAGAGAGAGAGAACGGGTTAATCAAAGCCAGAATCTTCTTTTCAGCAGCAGCCAACCACAACCTCTCCAGGAAGCTCTTAAACACGGCATGAATAGTTTTCTTCCACTATGGTTCCTCAGTAACTGGTATTCTGGGGCATATTACCTTATAACACAGAGAGGTTCCATTGGACAATCAAAGTAAACATTGGTAAATATCTCAGTTGCAAATTTGCCTAATTTCCTTTAAAAGTCATCTAAAATAGTGGCCAACACCACACCGTGTGGCACTGAATTCCATAAACTACTGTATTTTTCCATCTGTAAGACGCCCACATGTATAAGACACCCCCTATTTTGGGAGACTCGGGTTTAAGAAAATGGGGGGAGATGTATCCGTGTATAAGACACCCCCTAATTTTTAGCATTATTTTTTAGGGGGGGAAACCTAGTCTTATACACGGGAAAATACAGTAATTAAGTGCTGTATGAAAAAAAGTCCTTTCACTCAGTTCTATTATTCTGCAAGCAGGCTCAAACCTAGCACAGAATCTAAAAATGCTACAGAAAATACTTTTGCTTTGACATGCATTTAGAAATATGAAGTGAATGAATACTAAAATTATGCACACTGATTTTTTAAAATATATACAGTGGACCCTCCAGATATGAACTTAATTCATTCTGGGAGTCCATGCACAACCTGAAAAGTCCGTATCCGGGGGCGCCGCTTCTGTGCACACGCGCCCCCGCGCACGCGACGAAATCCAGAAGTATACACTTCCGGGTTTGCTGCGATCGCAACCCAAAGTTTACATATCCGGAGCAATACGTAAGTAGAGGTACAACTGTATTTACTTTTGTTTTTCTTCAAAGTTCTTAGAAGGTGGTGGTCCTTCTAATATCCCCACCCCCAGAATATATAGAAACACAGTCAAATCCAGATTTATTCCTACTTAGAGCAGAACCATTGAAATCAATGGGCCCTAAGGGGGTTACGTCAGTCACAACTATTTCAATGGGAGTACTCAAAGAATGTCTAGGTCCAACTCTAAAAATAACTCATATGGTTACCTGGTCTCCCTGGAACTGATCCGGCAATTTCAAGTAAAAAGGTTCTGTATTCAAGTGTTGTCGGACTGCTTTGGCATCCATTAAGATATCAGGGAACTGGGAAAATACACCTTCACTGGTTCCAGTGAGGTTACTGTGGGAAACCACATACAGAACATTCTGCTGCGGAGACAGGGTGACCTGAAATGCCAGACTAATAGGTTACACCACTTTGTAAAATACACTATATCATTTCTGGTTAAGCAATATTTTAAACGATCTGTTTTCAAATAAATAAAGCATACACATTGCAACTGTGAAATTTGGAAGCATATTATTATTATTATTATTATTATTATTATTATTATTATTATTATTATTATTATTATGTTATATTCCTGTATTACTATGAAGTAGTTTCATAAAGCTGAGTGGCAGTCTATGGATGCATCACTGGCTTTCCCATGTATAGTTCACAGGTCATGTCAAAGCAAGGCAGTGAGGGAGAAGCAGCCGCAGCAGCAGCGGAATAAAAGGTAGCTATGACCTTCTTTGCATGATTATCATGGTGTGGCAGAGCTTCAGGGTTTTACTATGGCCCTAGGATTACTGAAGCTCAATCCAAACCAAACTTCATTGACAGGGAGATGCATACAAATGCTAGTAATATTTTATTTGTTTCTTACAAAAGTTTGGATCCCACCCGCCAATCAAATTATCTCCAAGACTGTTCACAACAGATACAAATCAACTAACTCATCTGCTGCTGTCTGGATGTCCAATAAAGGTGACAATGGCACATGGTCTTAAAGCCTCTTCCCAGCTCTCTGCTGTTCTTGCAGTCAATGTGATCAAATACGAGCTCAAGCCCCGTGCAGATCCTATTATGACAACAAGGTTCAAACTCAACCGAAAACCAGGCACAGAGGGTGAAACTGCTTTACTCACCGGAACTCTCACATGGTCTTCTACTTCTGAACACAACTCCGACATCCCAGAGCAAAAGCATGAGATGCATCCCAAAGCATTAGTGGCATGAAGAGCAAACGTCCCAGGTTTGCATTCACTGCAATGCAATCCAATCACATTCTCCTGACAAAGAAATAGATTGTTAACGCCAGTAAGGCTTAAACACTGGACTGAACAGTTTCAGCTCATAAGTCTCCAGTTATTTACACAACTCAGTTTGCCATCTAGAGAACCAATTATTTAGTATGGAGTGGCTTGTGGCATGACTGGAGTAAAAGTTCTAGCCCACAGTGTGTGTCAGGGCAAGTAGTTGCTCCCATACTGCTTGCTACTCTTAACCGCTTGATCAACACACAAACCATGAGCATGCCGGGCTCTTCTGAGTCCTAATCCTGCTCTTGACTATAGCCAGTATATTGTATGCATAGGCCTCATGAACCTCTAGCACTGACACATGAGGTTGTGAAAAGCAGCAGTGGTGCTCTCACAGGGGTAGTGATGTGTTCACGAGGACAAGGAAGGGGTGGGGCAAAGTGGCAGCAAGCTCTGAGTTGCCAGCAGTATTGTCCTGCAGGTGCATGAGCACTTTGGACACACAACTGAACACCTACGAAAAGCTGACACAGCCAACCCAGAGCTCCTCCAATGTCTTGCCCCATCCCTGCCCTCACAAATTATTCACTGTTCCACCTATACCATGTACGGCTGAAGCTAATACAGGTTGCCTTATATCTGTTTCTAAACCAGTTTTTATTCAGTCCTGAATGCTGCTTGACGTCCTATTCAATGTTCTAACACCCAATTTTGGTCTAAACTCTTCCCTACAAGGTAAATGTTTTGCATGTCCAGTCTGCACAAAGAAAAATAACAAGCATAGGAAGATTTCATGCTACCTTGCAGACACATGCACCAGTTTCCTCTTCACAGTTGCAGATTCCTTGATTTTGATCACACATGTCTACGTTGCTGCCACGCAAGTCACAATCACAAGGAATGCAATCTGGGTAGTCTCTATACCCCAAAGCACAGATAGCGCAGCTGTCTCCTCCGTATCCATCCTTACACTGACATTGAGCAGTCAGCTGGTCACATTGGAGACTGACTGAACCTATATCACTGCAATTGCAGGCCTTAGAAGAAAACAGCACAAGAGATATGTGAATCTTGCAAAGGTCATGAAGTTCAGAAACTATAAACTTTTTGACAGGCATTAAAACTCGCCAGCAATTTTCTGTAGAGGAAAGTCCAACTTTTAGAAATTGAATACTTTACCCAACATTCTTAAAATATTTATTAATCTGAGCCCTAAATTATATTTCCCTTAAGAAGATAATATCGGTTTGCAGATAACCATTAAAAAACTAGAATTGATCCAATATGAGACATCACCATTGCAATACCTTTTAAAAAATAACCCATCTAAACAAAGAAGAGAGCTGGACCATAAAGAAGGCTGATCGCCGAAGAATTGATGCTTTTGAATTGTGGTGCTGGAGGAGACTCTTGAGAGTCCCATGGACTGCAAGAAGATCAAACCTATCCATTCTTAAGGAAATCAGCCCTGAGTGCTCCCTGGAAGGACAGATCGTGAAGCTGAGGCTCCAATACTTTGGCCACCTCATGAGAAGAGAAGAATCCTTGGAAAAGACCCTGATGTTGGGAAAGATTGAGGGCACTAGGAGAAGGGGACGACAAAGGACGTGATGGTTGGACAGTGTTCTCGAGGCTACGAACATGAGTTTGACCAAACTGCGGGAGGCAGTGCAAGACAGGAGTGCCTGGCGTGCTGTGGTCACGAAGAGTCGGACACGACTAAACGACTAAACAACAACAAACAAATTACTTGGCCATGAAGCAATTATTTGGCCATGAAGCAAGGAAAAAGAGGCAGAGCATTCTTACAACACCCCATATGTGGGACTCCCTACCTCAGCAAGTTAAATCATCTTCCTCTTTATCAGTGTTCCACCAACATCCTAAGATAAGCTTTAAATAAGCTTTGATTCCATTGCTGTTTAACTGTATTAATTTATCTTATTTTTATTAGCTGAACTGCTGCTCTTCTCTTAAAAAAATAATTCTGGAAATTGTAGTTTAGAAAAGGTTCTGATCATACTTTGTGAAAGATCCCTGGTTCTCATCGCATAATTACCACTTATATAGTCTTCTGGACAAGGGAAAGGGTGTTAAATCTTGCACCTGTAGAGTAGATAATCCGTTGAAAGTGTATTAATGGGTTCTTTTCACCTAATGAAGAGCTTATTGAAGTCACAGCTCACTGGTTTGCAGTTTGCATACTGCATCTAATTCCTTATTATACCTTCTTTGTCTACCACTTACAATGTGCTTGTCACATCCCCCCACACACACACTTGCTGCTATAAGCTCCTAGCACGACATCAAATCTGAGTGTTCCCATGTGAAAATATGGAACTAGTCAAATTGTTCTAGAGCCACACAACCTTGTTTTAGCTTCTTCTTTTTTTGTTATTTAAATGAAACACATTGTTATGATAAAGATGATCTCCCTTGGTGGACAAATTCTATCTTTTTGCTTCATATTGGCTTCTTAGAAAAGGACTGCTTAGGCTTCAGGTTATAAATATTTTGAGAATACAGTTATATAGAATCCAAGGCTGTATTAGCCAATTTTAAATTAATGCATTGCTGAATTGTATTTCTTTCTCCACAGCCAGAAAAAGACTCAAACTCAGGGAAATTCCTTGTCCTCTCAAGGGCAATGTATCTTGCTAGTAATAATTTAAACCATCCACCCAATATGGCTTTCATTAGTGAAGATGGATTGATTAAGTGAAAGAAACTGTGTTATATACTGTGGAATTCTTACAGATGTTTACCTTCATTCATGGTTAAATGATATAAACCTCATTTATTGTGATGATTATATCAATAAAGGGGATATATATTGTTCTAGATACATCAAAACATAGGGCAGTCAGCAAAACCAACACAGCAGAAGCTAACCTAATATGTAGTGTTTAAAAGAGAAAATACCACAAATTCATTGTAAAAATATTGTACAAATTCATTGTACAAATATTGTAAAATATTTTTAAAAGCTTTGTTTTTTAAAAAAATTTCCTAAAAAGCACAACATTACCTTGCATCCATTCTGTGGATCAAGACCCCAGAAGTTCTCCTCACATAGTTCACATTTTTCTCCTTCAGTATGAGGGGGGCAAATGCATCTTCCAGAATCTCCATCACAAACATCATGCGTATGAGCACAATTGCAAGCTACAGGAAGAAGACAGGGAGCAAGTAACCCATCTTGTCAGTGCTAGTAGACTAATAGCAGTGTTAGTAGGTCTGTAGCATCAGGTCCATCTCTGCCTTAGGTGGGCTCCATTCTGAGTTTACTCATAAGGAAGGAAGTAGCTCATAAACGTTTCCTATAAAGTCCTTTCCAATGTCTGAACTGGAACGTACACTGGTATCATCCAAGGTACACTGTTGTGTATCCAGTGCTTTTTTTCCTTAAAAAATGTTTAGGGATACTCTCATTTTCCTACTCATGTTTAAATACTGCCCCTCAATGAGGCCAAACTTAAGAGTTAAAAAATGTTTAGGGCTATGCGTACCCTTGTGTCCCCCCAGAAAAAAGCCCTGGGTGTATCAGCTCAACATCTCATTTGGTTGCCTCTTTATTGGATCACCATTCTTTATCTAATGCTTTTTTCATGTTGGAACATTCAAGAGCCAACTTTGACATAATTACTGAGCACTACATTAAAAAAAAATGCACACAGAGAGCTCAAAATTCATAACAGATTAAGTCAATGGTAAAAGCAAGATTATTACCAACGCACCTCCTATAATCCCCACATCTAATGGCAAAAGGGAAAATTGGCACAGGAACCATTTTCATAAGCCCAAGTCCTTATTCCAATAGTTGGATTAATTGGATTCCCATTGCAGACAATGGGAATTCTTGATGAGAAATGCTTTGATATCACTCTGCTGACCAGGCTTTACAAATAAATAAAAGCTAAAGAGGCTCACAACTGGTGTTTCCCATGGTGCAGCACAAAGCATTTTGTTAAAAGAAAATTCATAAGAGTATAAGAAACTGCCATGACCAGATTATGGGCTATAATTTACGTGTGCAGCCACCGTCCCGGAATGCATAAAAGCCATGAGCGCAACGATCACACTTCTCCCCAGCTACTCCTGGCACACAGAGACATTGTCCTTCATCATTACAGTCCTCAGCAGTTGAGCCAGCTTTACTGCAGTTGCAGGGACGGCAGCCAAGTCCGCTACTTAGGCCGTAATATCCAAGCTGTCACAGAGAAAAGAAAAGCGTTTCAGCAATATTTCATAGTTCCCTGAAACAAAAACAATTCCTCTCTTATTTTGTTTTTCATCTCTGAACGCGATCCATTCCTGCTCTTTGGCCTGCATAAAAATAGTGCAGCTCTGCTTGGCAGTTTGTTGGGAAACAGGACCCAGCTCACATTTCCCCCACTGCATAGAACTTATGGGTTCTACTGTGTCCATCAGAAGCCTTTAGAGACTATACAGGAAAAGCAAATATTGTTATTTTAGAAAGGCTTTTAAAATACACATCCAGTTTCCTAGATGAAACCCCTTAAATGGAAAAGTTCACAAAAATAAAAATGGGGGTAGGGTGGGGGGGCGGCAGTTTTGTTTGTCAAGAATCTATAAGCATATGAATAGATCCCAATATTACTTACCATTGAATGCAGCACAAGTAAATAAATAAAAAAGTTCAACTTTTTCACTTCTCATCAATGTCAAATACTGCAATCCACATCAGTTACACATGTTTTTAGACATTTATTTGGAGCTATTAGCCCAAATCTAAAAATTGCTGAGGTAAACAAGTTCTGCACAGGGTTAAGGTCTCAAGACAGCATTGCAGGTGTGTGTTAACATCAAGATTTATTATTTCTTTCTTACCGAACACTTATCACATCGGAGTCCCTCCACATTTCCTTTGCATTGGCACAAGCCAGTCTTCGGATGGCAGACACTGGAAATGGAGCCATTCACATGGCACCCACACTCTGATGTGTAAAAAGCACAAATAGAAAAGTTGAATATAACCAGCTTATTAACAAAATACTTGAATAACTTTTCTCTATGTGAGGTTTAGGTTCCTATACCCCACGTTTGCATATTATTTCCATCAATATTTTAAATTTGTATTTTTGGCCTCTGGATTTAAAATTAAGGCCAAGATCTAAACAGCGCCATATGTGAAAGGAAAGTATTTCCACTCAGGAAAGAAGGGGAGGGTGGTTCTGTGTCTTTTCCCCCAAACTACAACTCTGTTCTACATCAATTCTGCTCCAGAGAGTCTCCCAACATTGAGTAGCAGCTTTGTGGAATTCATAAGGAGATGCAGTGAAAAGCAGAGGCTGGAATTGGCCCACAGAATGAATTGGCCCACAGAATATACAGATATCCATGCATATCTTTGGAACCCAGACTAAATTTTCTAAAAAGAAAGCTGAGCACCAGAATTCAAAATACTCTTTTATGAGCTGTACAAAATGACTGGCCCCTGCTTGAACTACAGAGACAAATCCATTGCCAGCACTGATGTAGCATTTGGAAAACCCTCAAACACTCTTGGCTCATTGTTGTAAATAATGTGATCTACAATAAAAATTGTTTTGACTCCATTCATGTCGAAATACATCTACCTCACTCTCTTCTTGAGATGTCCTTGTACCAATACAAAAGTACTAGAGGCGATGCATACAAAGAGATTAGGCAGGAAACCTGTCGCATTGCAGCAAACACAAGTATTTTTGCATTGGGGTGTCAATGAAATGGCTTGGATCCTAACTAGGTTTCCATTGACAGGAATGTCTTCTAGGTGGAGCTCAACACATAGGACTGTTCTGCTAATGGAAAGCAGAGAGACAACTTTCACAAATTCCTCCAAAAGGCCTGTGTGCCACCCAAAATCTGCTCTGGAAGGTTGGGGAATTAGAGCAGCATGTGAAGCAGCAGAGGAAGATGAAAGAATAAGTAAATATTACCCCCCACACACACCCTTCTGCAAATATGATCCTCTGCTGGAACACAGTCCTACCTGTGAAAAGGAAGAGTCACTATGTTCACAGTGATCCTATCCATTGATTTCCTCAACCCAAATGTGCGTTTTTTAGGACATTACATGAAGCAACTGTCCTACGTATACAAAAATACTTGATCAGTTGATTTAACAGGAATAACTCACCACGGCAGTCTTTGCTGATCACCGCATCCCCATAATACCCATCAGCACAGCTTTCACAGCGTTGTCCCACAGTATTCCCAATGCACTTCAGACAATCTCCTGTTAGGGAGTTGCAGTGGCCGTCTTCCATGGGATCTACATTGCCATTGCAGTCACAAGGAACGCATGACTGCCCAGGGACCAAAGGATCACCATAGTACCCATTTGCACATCTGCACAAGGGATTGGAAATCGTGTCAGGTTACAGAAAACCACATACAGTATTAGAAACACATCACAAGCCTGGAGAACATAGTGTGTTCATGTACAGATGCAAAACTAGGGTTAGTGGAGAAGTGGCTGAGAAAACAGTACAAAACAGGTCTGCAAAACTTAATTTCCATCTTCACTATGCTGCTTGAAAAGGTAATTTCACCCTTTTTTCTGCTACATGCGCACCTAATTTGATTTCAGGGGCAAAAGTAGAAATGGGGAGGGCAGGGGGCAAAATATTATCTACAATAAAACAACCACCCCTGCATACTTTGTTTAATTCCTCATTTAAAAACATGAGATTTTATTGAAAGGTTATATATTTACAACTGCATACAAGACTGATAGCGAAATGTTCGAATGGTGGCAAACTTCCAGACCACAGTCCAAATTAGGCCCACCTGCCCCATATCTGGCATATGACATCAAAAGCAGGGCAGGTAAAGATAGGGCTGCAAAAGGAACAGGAAAGAGCTTTAAAATACACTCCTTACTGTTCCTTGCTCTTCAGTACTTATGGTGAGGTCTGCAGGAAAACACTTCTTTTGATCGTGCAGTTTGATTCCAAACCATTCAGGCAAAGGGAAATACATTGCCCAACAACGTGCCAAACCTTTTAAGATTCAGATTCAAGTTCACTTACATGTTTTCCCTATAACTGGGTGCACACTGCATTCAAAGTTTGCTCAGCTTTTTTGAATCACACCAGAATGCTGCTCTGCATCAATCGTTTGCAGATGCCCTTCCCCTACGATTGGCCACAGGCAGTAGCGCCCAGGGTGGTGGAGCAGAGCTGCCATTCCAAACCCTGAGATGATGCTGTTTACCTGGACAGGGGCAAGGCAAGGCGGTAATGAGGTCGGGGCTGTGCTGATGCGCTGACAGTCAATCTGATACTCCTGTTAGTGCACCCACACAGCCCCAACTTTTCTGTTGCCTTGTCCTGCCCCAGCCTCAGTACGTTGCACCAGCATCAGTGTATAGACCAGAGTTTAAGGTTGGCCATATGTCCAGAATCTCCCAGACATATCTGGAATACTGCATTCAACAGCAGTGTCCGGGCGATACTCGGCTAAATGTCCAGGAAAATCCAGACATATGGCAGCCCATGTCGACAGTGCTCAACAACTTTTCTGTCTGGAATTTCACAGTTTGAAATATGGCAACCCTACCAGTGCTTTCCAAACTGTGTGTCATGTTAGTATGTCAGCTGCAGTGTGTAGGTGTGTCACGTGAATGCTTCCTGCGCTCCTCCCAGGGCGGGAAACGGATTTGTTTATCCTCCAGTTTGCTAGTAAAACTGAATTACTGTGTCGCGAAATGATGCATGTCTGAAAAGCATGTCACCAACATGAAAAGTTTGGTATACACACATGAGAAGACATGGTAACCATCAGTATTATTCCCATTATGAATGGACTAGCCCTTTTGCAACACCATCTCTCTCTCTCTCTCTCTCTCTCTCTCTCTCTCTCTCTCTCACACACACACACACACACACACACACACACACGTGTCAAATCAGCAGCCAAAAGCAGCTTTGGGGAACACATTCCCAAAATGAGACTGACACAGGTACGAGTAATGTGTATTTTGAGCAAGAATTCTGAAACAGGAGAGAAGCAAAACTGTTATTTCCAAATATATTTAATTGACAATATTTGCTGTTATTTCCAGGGTTCTAGTTTCTTACCTTTCACACTTGGCACCTGCATAACCTGGAGGACATTTATCACAGATAACTTCACCTCCATTATCCAAGTGACAGGTAGGACTGAAACTAAAAAACAACAACCAATTATTTGGGGGATTATCATCAACCTATACAGTTTAAAAGCAATACACATTAAATGCACGCTCCGCATATTTATTACATGAATTGTAGTCACTACTGTTAATAATGCTGATGATATTGTCATCAACGGTCAGAGAACGCCACAATGAGTGTTGTTCGGTGAGTGTAAATTGCAGACTATTTCCTCAACAAGGCTTTCTCTGTGCAGCAACATAAACTGCTTTTTTTAAATTTCAGAAAGATGAAGCACTGGGGAGAAATATGCTTTTTGGGGAAAGCGCATGGGCATACACAAACCTTTCAGCATGCTTATATAGCAGCTTGCTGGATTGCTACCAGTATCTAGCAGCTGTGCAAGAATCAGCCTGAATTGATTTTGTTCACATAAAGAGCGTTAACGCTAAAATATTTTCTAATATTAGCAATGCATGAAAATACCTTTTCAAGGGGGGAAAACCCCAAGGGCGACATTTGTATTCAGTAAAGTACTGGAAAATTTCCAGCTCCTTGTCTTAGCCGTCTAGGAGCTATCATCTCTGAAGGGTACCGTGGAATTCTTGTCATGTTTTAACACCTTCCCTTCAGATTGATTTCTCTTTCCCCCACCCCACCCCACCCCCTTCTGTTTCTAACTGGCACTGCTTGTCTGATTTCGCTGTAGAAGTCATGTAATGTTTCCAGTTAGCAGCTTACTTGTTTGAAGCAGTTTTCAGTGGGCAGGCGCACGGCTGGCAGTCCTCTGGAGTCCCCCTGGACGGCGTCCCATAGAACCCAGGCAAACACTGATCGCAAGAACTCCCCGTAGTGTTGTGCTTGCAAGCCTGTGAGACATGCAAGACACCTTTTGATACTTATTCTGAGTGGAATTCTATCCCCGGAGGGGGAATCTCAGCATGAAATGACATGCAGCATTAGGATTCAAAGAACAAAGAAACAAGCAAGCTATTGACAATATGCTTTTCCAAGCCAGCAGCAACAATTCCCTCATTAGCAAATATTTGGTATCATGGATTAGTTGTGTTACTTTGACTGTGGACTAAATCAGTTTGCTAATACTGAACACTGGAAATTAACAGGTTAAATTAGAAGATTTAAAGTTCTTTTTTTTATATTAAAAAAAACCACTTTGAGGAAAGGTTCCCTTTCTGGTGCAGAACTTAACGGAACCAGCACAAAAGTTGAGGAAATGCAATCACATAGTCATTCTCCAATATTTTTCCTACTTGGATCCATAGGAATTTTTCCACTGAGCTGAGAAGGGAAAGCTATGGCTTTCATGACTTTTCATATAAAAGTGTTTTATGTCAGTTCTTGCCTAAGCCAGATAATTTAATTCCTTTAACATGCACAAACACACAAAAAAAAACTTTTAAAAGTTACAGAAGCTGGGTGGGAAGATGCGCTTCGATGCTTCTTTGGGGTATATTACAAAACTGCCCTGCACTGAAAAAAATATATGAATTGGTGGGGTTTTTTAATGTGATCTTTTCCAAAATGAAAATGAAAGCGCACTGCAAGGTAACTCACAACACAAACACCATGAATGTCACATTCCGTTGCATGATCATGGCAATCACATGGCTGGCAAATCCCTCCAAAAAGTATGCCACCTACTCGGTAGTAGCCAGGAAGGCAGGACTAGGAAAGAAAGAAAGAAAATACAGCACAAAACAGTTCTTACAACACTTCAACCCAATTATTAGAATATTTTGAAAACCTATTAAAAGTGAGTTCTGCATTAGCTCTCCTATAAAACAGCAGCACAAACGTGTCTCTGAACTCAATCCACAGATCTATACTGGAACAGAACCTTTGTGTGGCATGGGGAGTAAGTAGTGATGTTTGCTATATAGCATAATATAGCACTGTACTTATAAAACAAAAGAACACTAATTAAATATGTTATTTTTTTATATTTATACTTCGACACGCAGGGACAGAATCCCATCATACAGATATAAAACCAGACTTGGAAAGGACCCAAATATGACATCCAGACCAAATACAGTGGTACATCGGTTTATGAACACAATTGGTTCCGGAAGTCTGTTCATAAACTGAAGAGTTCATAAACTGAAGCGAACGTTCCCATTGAAAGTAATGGAAAGTGGATTAATCCGTTCCGGATGGGTCTGCAGCGTTCGTAAACCGAAAATTCGTAAACCAAGGTGTTCATAAACCGAGGTTCCACTATAATCCCAAACACTATTACAATATTCCCTGAAATCCTGCCATATTTTCTTACAGTACATTAAAATATATTCAGGAATCTGGCATACTGTATCAATTAGCACATATGAGAAACTGTAATTTGTCAACCGTTTCCCCAAATTTATAATAGAACAACTGTTACCGGTAGGTGTTCAACTTTAAAAATAATCTATGGCCTATCCAACCTTCAGTTTCTTTAGCTATAAAATTTTCCCCTGTAAAAATGTGGGGAAATGTTATTTTTTAGCAAGTGGATAAAATTGCTATAAACAACTGTAAACAATGCAGATTAGAAAATGTTGGTCTGCTGTTCCGGTTTTAAAAACAGCAAGCAAAAACAATATGTCTGTATGTGGAAAGTATATTGAAAAGTGCTTTCTTCTTGTATAAAACCATGACAGGTTACCTCACAAGAAATTCCAGAGTAACCTTGGGGACATTCACAATATTCCACATCTGCAGCTGAAGACACATCTATGAGATTAGCACTTGCTGTATCCAAAGTGACAGAACCCAACCTGTAACAAGACAGCATCACACACACACACGAATATTGTAGTTAAGCAGTATATAACTTGATTAAATAAATATAATAAATATATTGAAATATTTGAAAAGAAAAACATAAAATGGATCGTGAAGAAAATGCATCACTGAAAAGCTAACCTTCCTGAACGGCATTGTAAGCATCATTGTACTCAGTGGGGGCAACCTCTGAGTAGACACTAAAGGATTTCACTAGAAGGTAGAAAACATACCCAGGTATGGATTCGGACCATACCTTGTTAATAATTTATAGAGTCACTTATCAATTACATTTGGCTACGTATTAAATATCCTGGTATTAAATACCAAATGAATTCCCAACATAATCAATATGAGCTTTGCAACATTTGCACTTTCTATGGATAAGATACAGGGTCCTTTGTCCTCTGATATACAGAAAGATGGGAAAAGGATAGCATAGGAAGCTGCCTTATATCAGATCATACTATTTGTCCATTCAGCCAGGTCTCTAGCAACAGAAATCCAGGAACTTGGGATGTGCAAGTGGGAGTGGGAGAGGGGGAGCATCACCTGCTACCTGAGCCTTTAATAATTGAAGCATCAGGGAATCTTGGACATTCTGCAAGCAAAGCATGTGCTTTACCACTCCATCTAACCCTGTTGTACTATGTACTCTGATTCTCATGGTTCTCCAGACTCTCGGACATCCTTCCCTAACACCAGCTATCTGGTATTTCTAATTGAGTATGTTAGGAACTAAAGCCAAGTTCACAAACATGTACTAGGGTCCCTTCCCAGTCATTGATGTTTTCATAAAATCCTAACATCTCAATTTACAAATTAGTCATTTGTACCCAGGTCATCAGTTCACATCACCAGAAATATAAAAAGATGGACTACAATTGACTCAGACTATGCATTTGTGGGACTTCTGCATATTTGCCTACAATCTGAATCTTCACTAGTCAAGGACTTCACATTCCCAAGATTTCCACAACAGACAGAAACTTGTTTCATTGAAGATTAGATTCCGATGACTCAGGATACAAATTTCTGCATCAGATTTCATACCCTGCACATAACGCATAGAACTCTCAGCACATCTTTTCTGATGTGTCTATCAATCTATCTTAATAACATGGCATTTCAGAAAGAAAAAAAAATAGGCATTACAGCTCCACGCTAGCCACAAACAAATGCACACAGTAGCCTCATCTCATAGAATGAAAAT
The DNA here is from genome assembly GCF_963506605.1 of Zootoca vivipara. Lineage (NCBI taxonomy): Eukaryota > Metazoa > Chordata > Lepidosauria > Squamata > Lacertidae > Zootoca > Zootoca vivipara. The sequence continues at coordinate 47,487,395 of NC_083283.1, forward strand.
CAAGAATAAATGTAAGATTTGGTAATAAAAAGTCTCCTTGTTCCACATAGTCTGGTACATAACAATGATTAACAAAATGTTAGCTTATTAGAATTCAGAAGCACATACTTTCCAACTTAAAGGCCCTAATAGGATGCAAAAAAGGAAGGCCCGTCCTTCTCACTCTGCAACTGGTCTTTTATAAATGAACTGCTTTGTCAACAATGCATGTGCTAGATTAAACATTTTTTAATACCCTCTATCACCACAGGCAAGGAGGGTTCAGTGTGTGTTCTCTCTCTCAAAAATAATAATAACAAAAAAGTAAATGCCTGGGCTATGGGCAAAATCCACTTGTGGAAAGGCCTTTCACTTTGCCAGAATAAAATTTCAATTCTAAGGTATAAATCTGCAAAGAATTGGCAACAGCTTTATGAGGACCTCTAGTATACTCAGTTCATGAGTTGCCTTCTTAAAGTTCCTCTTCCAGAGCTATTAAAGGTGTAGGATTCCTGTCCCCCTTTTTATATGGAAATTTCACCCATAAGTAAGAATATTGCAACCTAATTTTCCAAAAGTCTTCAGGTCAAGATCTAGGCAAGAATTAAGTGAAACACCTGAATACATACATTCCAATATACTTAGAGCTGACATAGGTAAAGTTAAGATTGTGCTGACAGAAAATTATTAACAGCATAAATAAGGCCTTAAGACTTTGGAAACTTTTTTGGACTTCTGTTCATCAAAGAATATTCAACTGGCATAACAGAAAATTTATTTTTAAACTGAATCTCCTTGTGACCATTACCTGTATACAGCCTTTTTTGCAATGTTGTAACTGGCCCTGATCAGAAGATGGGTAACATTTGCCAAAACTGTCATCAGCGTATCTCGATCTATTAATTTCTTCGTATTAAAATCAACGAAGTTTTCAGACACAAGCCGCACAGTGCTGGAATACTCCTCATATGGTTGCAAAGACAACCCTTCAGATCTTGTACATAAAATTTGTCCATTGCCCTGAAATGATACATATATGACTGTATAGAGCTTTCCATGACAATAGCTAATTGGAAATTTGTTTAACCATATAACTTATGAAATGTTTACAAAGAACTGTCCTCTTATTCCAGAATCAACTTTCCAACCTTTTCACAGTTAGTTCCATAAGAAAAATTCTGTTTAAGTTGATCCATGTCCAAGGGACGCCTAGATTCTGATTTTAAACGCATGGAAATAATTCCCACCAAAATCAATGGAATTTGCTTCCATGTAAGGTGTTTAGAACCAAGATATTAACAAAACTGACTACGTGTGGAGGATGCTAGTGTACAATTTACACAGCAAACCAAGTACACTTTGAATATGGACAAGAGGAAACAGTGCAATCCTATACAGGACTACTCAGAAGTATGAGTTACTGAGTTTAATAGGACTTCCTCCCAGTTTGTAAATGGGTATAGGATTGCAACGAAAAAAGACCAGTTTCCTCCCAACCTATATTTGTATATTCAAGCACAAGAGGATCACACACACAGGAATTAAAGCAGTCTTCTATAATCTCACCCAAGTTTTGCAAGCATGGAAGCAAATGGTGTATTTGTAATCCGTCATTGTCGATTACTGAGTGAAGGGAAAACTTAGGACTGTATCTAATGTTAGTCCTACTCCAAGTGGACCCACTGAAATTAATGGACTTGACTAATTTTGGTTCATTAATTTCAACAGGTCCCCTCTGATACTAGATATAACCCATTTTATATAGCACTTTTGGGGTGTTAAAAGGCTTCATATATATTATTGAAATCCATCCCCATATTGCAGAAATGACAAGGCTGGAGAATGTGGCTTATACCTTCAGCCACCTAGTAGGTTTATGGCAAAGGAGACTATCAAATACATAGCTTTAGGCTTTGAATTAAACTCCTCTAATGGCAGTAACCAAAATGCCAAGCAATACAAATACACCATTCACTGCATTTAAATATATATATATATATATATATATATATATATATATATATATATAGGCAAAGATCCTATATATATAGGCAAAGATCCAAGATCCACATTGGAGCTTTTCGACCTCCTCATTCCATCAGCAAATATCCCACCCTCAATAAGCTATACTCAAAAGGTTATGAGATCTACCATATTGCCATTCCATGATGCACAAAAGTTGTCACCAGAAGAGGGGGGGAAATCAGCAACAACTACGACTACCATCCATGCGTGCTCACCTGTGTTTTGTGCATTTACCCCTCTTTGAATCTCATGGTCTACAAACCACCATTTCAATACACATAATCTTAAATTACCTGAACAATAACATCCACATTAGACACCAAATCACTATCCGTACTGTCCATGGGAATTTCATAGGACACAGTATACTTCAAATAACCACCAAAGGAAGTGAGCTGGAAGAATAAAAGTGTAAATATTTTTTATAAAGAAGTTTTCTGCATAACAGGGAAGAGTAAAACCTACATGCAGCAGGCTGAACAACTGTTTCCCCATTCTTACTTTTTAGCACCAGTGTGGATTCCTTACTATTAAGAATTTACCTGTAACATGCACCCAAATACGAGATAACAATGCCCCACTTGCCATGGTAGAGTGTGTGTGCTTACTTTGCCCACCCCACCCCCCTTGTTAATTGCATAGAGCTGGACGAGGAAGCTAAAAGAGCAATAATCTTCCATGCTACTTCTTTTAATTTTGTGCCCTTCTCATTGGTATCTGAGCTGCTGAACAGAAAGCAGAGCAGCCCAAAGGGTGGGAGGGAAAGGGAGGCAATTGCGAGGTGAGGAGCAGCACAACAAAGTGATTGCAGGAGCGAAAGTGGGCTGCTGCAGAGTCAGTATGGGAGGGAGAGGCAACACAGATCATAAGAGATCCTCATAATTTTTTTAAAGATTCCCCTCAAAATCATCCACAAATAATAGCTCTTCTCCACACCTACAGATGTATTCTGAAGATTGTTGGTGTTTTTGTTGACAATCATTGTAGAAACCATGAAGATCCATGTATTGTTTCAACTTTTTGGCGATTCCCCCCCACACACAGTGCAGTCTACCTATGAAGATTTAACTTGATGGTGGTGGGGTTGGGGAGGCACATGTTAAATCATAAAAATTCAAAAGGGTCCACTTTAATTCTACTGGATCCAACTATTATCCACACCCATTAAAAAAACCCATTTGTGTGAGTTTGTGTAGACACTCTTCCTCTTTCTGTTTCTGTTCAGTGGACAGGGGTTATCCAAGGGAAGGAGGAGAGAAGAAACTAAAGGGTATGATGCCCATGGCACTCTCCCAAAATTATTCAGGTGCCCATGGCCCCAAAAAGATTGGAGATGCCTGTAATACGATATAGAATACTTACAAAAACAACAACAACCTATTTTCCCTTGTTTACTTACTTTATTTCCAAGATATGGCTTGGGTGCAGACCAGTAATACGGAGACTTCAGTATTTTTGCAGCTGTTATATTATTAATACTTATTTGATGAGGTCCATCAAACTGATCTTGTTGAGGCTGTACGGTTTTTGTGGTAAGTGGAGCAGTCACCAGCCACCCAGCCATAGAAGACACCTTAAGGAAAAGAAACTATAAAACACCATTTACCACACCTAGAAAGTTAACTTACACACAAGTGTGTGTGTGTGTGTGTGTGTGTTTTAATGGAGTAACCATTATATTCTACATAATGCTGCCTACTGTTGAAGCACAGGGCGCTATTATCTCCTAAAGGGGCACAGGAAAAAAATGTATCATACAGAACATTGTTTTATGTACTCTTGACTGAAAGAGATGTTGTTGTTGTTTAGTCGTTTAGTCGTGTCCGACTCTTCGTGACCCCATGGACCATAGCACGCCAGGCACTCCTGTCTTCCACTGCCTCCCGCAGTTTGGTCAAACTCATGTTCGTAGCTTCGAGAACACTGTCCAACCATCTCGTCCTCTGTCGTCCCCTTCTCCTAGTGCCCTCCATCTTTCCCAACATCAGGGTCTTTTCCAGGGAGTCTTCTCTTCTCATGAGGTGGCCAAAGTATTGGCGCCTCAGCTTCACGATCTGTCCTTCCAGTGAGCACACAGGGCTGATTTCCTTCAGAATGGATAGGTTTGATCTTCTTGCAGTCCATGGGACTCTCAAGAGTCTCCTCCAGCACCATAATGAGATGTATGTATTGTCTAATTCACCACTGCAATTGGCTCCCTCAGAACACCTGTATCCATGTGCTCAGGCTTCCACAGTCTGATTCACACATCCCATTAAACCAGTGAAAATAAGCTGGTTTCTCTCTGAACAAACCATGAACCTGGTCTACATTGGCTCCCAGTGTGTTTCTGAGCACAATTCAAAGTGTTGGTGCTGAACTTTAAAGCCCTAAACGGCCTGGCCCAGTATACCTGAAGGAGCATCTCTACCCCCATCACTCAGCCCAGACACTGAGGTGCAGCCAGATTCAAGGGCCTTCTGGCCATTCCCTCACTACAAGAAGTGATATTACAGGGAGCCAGGCTTTCTCAGTAGATGTGTCTGCCCTGTGGAATGCCCTCCCAGATGTCAAAGATGTAAGCAACCATACGATTTTTTTGTAGACATCTGAAGGCAGGCATGTTTATTATGGAAGCTCTTAATCTTTGATGTTTTGTTGTGTTCCTCTATATTTTCTTGGAAGCCACCCTGAGTGGCTGGGGCAACCCAGTCAGTTAAGTGGGGTTAAAGAAATAATAATAATAATAATAATAACAATAACAACAACAACAATAACAACAATAGCAGCAACAACTAATTATAACTACTACTAATAACTACTAACAATAACTAATAATTACTACTATCACTACTACTACACTCTTAACTTTATTACTTGGTATGGCCTGTTAATGTGAAATTAGATGGAGATGGGCTGTCTATCATAAAAGAAGATAAAGACAGGAAGTCTTGCTCCGTATTTTCTACTATAATTGGAAGCAGAAATTCAAGGTTTCAGCCAGGAGTCTTTTCCAGACCTGCCTGGAAAATTGGACCTGGCACTGTCTGCATGTAGAGCATGTGCTCTGCCACTAAAGAATAGCCCTTGAAGCACATTTATGGGGCTGCCTGAGGAAAAACTAATGAGCTGTTTGGACATGGAACATTAGCAAGATCATACCTGACTGATGGGCCATGGAAGGCTTTCACAGACATCAGAAACCCCAAAACAGAAACATTCAGTGCAGCCCTGGGGATTTCTTTCTTGGAGATTATAGAATCCTGGCATGCAACGGTCACAATTTTCTCCTTCAACGTTTTCCTGTGAAAAACATGCAAAATTTGTTCTGTTATCATCACAATAATAATCAGGTTAGAAGTAATCCTGGCATAACGATTGATTGATGGTCCTAGAATTAGTATTAATGCATTTCATCGTTATTTTCAACCTTCATCTGACCAATTTCTTATTTTGACGTATGCAAGTAAAATTAAGCATGTTAATTTAGCATTGGAAATATGAAGTTCCATACGGCTTACAAGTTTTTGGCTGAGTCCAAAGAACATCAGTGAGGGAAAGTAAGCATCAAGACCTCCCACTTTGATAGTTGTGTAAAAGTGATTGGCAAACATTTCCAGTGCCATCCTCAATGCTAAATAAGTTGCTGTCCTTGATTTAACTGTCTGCAGTTCATTCTAGCCACCCTTCTCCACCCTCAACTGCATTTACTAACTCTCTCACACCACTTGACGTGTAGTACTGTACCTCCCTGAAATTTGTGACAGATATACCATGATTCATAATTTAAATACCCACCCCAGAGAGATTTTTGCCTAAGCCGCAGTGAATTGCTACACACAGGTTGTGATCTTTACCACTAACAGAAATGTTTTCCTTATTAATTTACAAATCCCACTCCAACGTTCACAACAAATCAAACTGAAAATCAGTAGTACGCTTACTTTACAAAGGCAAGGTTCTGTGCATGGGTCATCATTAATGCTACCAACCAGGCTACAGTTGCAACGCATGCAGCTTGGATAACCTTTGTAGCCGAAGGCACAGCGATCACACTTCTCTCCTGCGTAACCTTCCTTGCAGTGACACTGACCAGGATGAACACCTTGAAAAAGGAGGAAAGGATGAAAAAGATGATATGTATCACATGCAGATACATATCATTTTTTGCTCCCAAAGCATTAGAACCATGATCCTTGTGCTATGGTGACAGAAGCCTTATGCAGTGTGCTACAGTACCAGCAAGTACAAGAAGTCTGGGAAAAGTTTAAACTCAGCAACCTTTATCTGCGATAGAAGTGAGCCATGGGCAAGCCTTTCTGGGACACTACCTAATACTGGCCTAAGTATTAAGGGTTGTTCCAGTTATGCTTTGTGCTACTGGAAGAGCTTCCTCAAGGCAGGGAAGCTGTTTTTTTTCCTGATCTCTCCAACCCTGTGCTCCCAAAGAACTTTTCCTCGGGTCTGCAGGGCCTTCTAGTGCAAGACAGGATGTGTCATAGAGCACTGCAATTGGTAGGGAGAACTGGTGAAAATTGAGTGCCTTGCCTTGCACTAGCAGAAGCAATGCACAAATCTTCAGTTAGCAGTTAGTGGCATCAAGCCTTAATTCCTGGGCTCAATTTCCTCAGTCCTGGCCTTCATCCTACCTCACACTTGTCTCATGTCATAACAGGTTCCTTTTTTAAAAAAATAAAAATCCACCACCAATCATTCCCTGCATATCCTATGGGATTTGCCAAATCCCCAGCTGTAATTGCTAATAAACCCCACTCTAAATGCATGTAACTACAATCCAATCAAAAATCTAAGTGTGTTTGAACTGGTCCTTATTGCCAGTGTTTCCTCACATACAAACCCAAGTTACAAAAAATATTAGTTGGACTAGTTTTTAGATGAAATGTATTTTCCAGTCACTTACCGTGTTGTGGGTCAGCATGATCATCATCCTTAACACAGTCAAAACCAAGGGACCCAAATATATCACATTCACAGGAAAAGCAAGGGTTATCGTCAAAGGGAGATACCTAAAAGAAGTTAATATTTTTGTTCACATTAATAATAAGATGTTGGTGAGCGTGCATAATTATTGCTGTCTGAGGATAACGATGATATGGCATGACAACGCACATAGTAGTACGCAACAGGATATTGTGATTAATTTAGTCCTTGAAACTGAAAACAAGGAGCTATAGGTATGAATGGCGTAGCATTCAAACTGCCCATCATAGCTGTGGGATGTTTTGGAAAAGCAATGTTTGTTGGAAAGCAATCCAGAAGTTTTTGAAATGTCATAGACCCTAAGGTAGCCTTCCCGAACCTGCCTGGAGCTATTGGCAGTTGCCGTCCAAAATTTCTGGAGGGCAACAGAAGTTGCCAAAAGGGTCTGCACAGCTTGTACTAATTTGCTCACACCAGCTGAAGGGATTCAAGAGGGAAGCCAGCCAGAGGAGAGGGGGCAATTGCATGTCTTCCCATCACTGACAGCACTTCAGCTTGCCAGAAGGGAGAGAAGGAGCAGCAAAGCAGCAGTGAGATCAGGGGTGCAAATGTACTAGTGGGCACAGTGGATTGGCTCCACTGGTGCTTGCATTGCACCAACCTTTCCACCACATTGCCTCTCTCCTAGTAAGCTGCACTGAAGCTGGTGGTGGGAAGTCAGATAAATGGCCCTGCGGACCACTGCTGCCTGTCACTTGCCACTGCTGATGACTCCTTGACAACTGTTATGAGTTTATATAATATGACCAATAGCCACAGCAACATATTAAGAATCACAACAAAATATTTTATAGGGCTTGCAGGGATACAACCTCAGTATACTCTGCCATTTTTCTGCTAATAACCTTCCCTTAGATATGGCTTTTTAAAATCACATGGCATTGCAAAAATCAACCAGAAATGAAAGAAATAAGTCTGAAAGAAATAAGTGCTGTTTTTTACCACAGCTCAAAGCGACAGAACATATGTTCATAAAATCCTCTTACTTTATGTGGCCTATAGTAACCGTCAGTACACATCTCACAGTTTATTCCAGTGGTGTGTTGAGTGCAGTTTATACACACTCCTCCACCTTTGAACTGGCCGTGAATGTTTAAACTTCTTTTCTGATCTGCCACACTCTGATCATAATAACAATCTTCTGCTTTGTTATGACAGTTGCATCCTAAAAATAAAGAAAGAAATTCACTTTCCTTTTTTTAAAAAAAACCACACATATAAACATATAGCTAAACATATAAACAGTAGGAGTGGAGATCTGAAAACTTACTGTACTAATATAGCAATACTACAGTATTCTTACTGTGCATGTAGCAGCTAATATACACAGAAGTGGCCCTTTTTAAAAACTGTTATGCAGTTCACACTGATCCAAAAGTTTCACCATTTATCAAAGTACATAATTATTAATAGTATTCTGGCTTCTTCTTCTTCCTGGCTTTCTAAACTCCTTTCATTTTTGAAAAAGTAAAGCATAAATAAAACTACTAATTTTCTTGTGACTCTACATTTTAAAGCACAAGAAGTCCTGTAGAGTTCTTCAAAATGAAGTACTAGAATGGGAGCATCTGATTACTAAATGTAGTTCGGAGTATATTTTGGAACATTAAATTGTCAGGCAATTCTTGCTAAAGTTAAAGCTGTACAGCAAGGGTAAGGAAGCTTTTTCAGCCAGAGGGCCACATTTATTCATGAGCAACCTTCTAAGGGCCACATACCAGTAGTGGGTGCAGTCAGGTATACACAGCTGTTCATCTTCTAGCCAAGCATGCAGAGTTCAAGGATGCTTTGCAGCCAGGGGAAAAACCACTAGTGGGGATGCAGAGCACAGGGCAGTAAGGAGTGTGGCGAGCTGTGATGAGCATCATGGCCCAAATAAGAGCCCTGAGGGCCAGATAAAGAGACCTGAAGTCCACATTCAGCTTCCAGTCCTAAGGTGTCCTATTCCTATTGTACACGTACACATTAAAGCAAGCATCTAATGAAACCATTACTAACAGCTTAGATAGTTCAAAGGCACAGACTTTCCCATATGTGAAGAGGAACCAATATATACCACTGCTGTCACATCAGAAAACAAGGCACCCATCATGCATCTAGTTGTGTGTGCATATTAGAGGATACCTAGCCAATGTTAAGGCAAGTGTATAGAGCAGTGTTTTTCAACCTTTTTTGGGCAAAGGCACACTTCTTTCATGAAACAAATCACGAGGCACACCACCATTAGAAAATGTTAAAAAATTTAACTCTGTGCCTATATTGACTATATATAAAGTAATTCTCCCACGGCACACGAAGCATCATTTTTGTACTACATACTCTCGCATTTGTTGCCAGCAGAAATGGTTCCTGGTCTCCACGGGGCCTGGTGGTAGCCAGGGCAACACTCATTACAGCTCTCACCGCAAGTATTGTGCTCACACTGGCACTGAAGCTTCTAAATAGAAACAAATTATAACACAGCTCTATTACCTAATTCCTTGGAAACAAAAATGCCTCTTTACCTGAGATCTTAACACACCTGAACATTTATAGTAGCCTACAAGTTTGTATAGGACCTTCTTGCCATGGTATAAAAATCTATCTTGGAAGATCAGCAGAAACCCATTCAACCTGTAGGAAGCAATGTAGCTCAGGGAGACAGCTGACAAAAAGTGTAAAAAGTGGTAAAAGGAAAGAGTAGGGAAGGGGATAGAGAGAGGGGTAAGTTATCTTAAAATAGAAAGATATTAGTAGGAGTTGCTGGTGGATGACTGCAGGGCCATCCTTAGGCCCGGGCTGGGTGGTGCATAGCGCCAGGGCGCCTGGCCATCAGGGGCGCGGAAGGAGTGCCGAATGCTGGTGTCTGCCTCCGTGCGCCTCTGCCGTTGAGTGGCTTCAGGCAGCTCTCCAGAGGCATGTGGAGAGCGCAAGCCTGGGGCCACCTCTGCCGCACCTCTGTCAGCTGTTGAGCGGCTTCAGGCCGCTCTCCAGAAGCACGCGGGGAGCGCTGGCCTGGGGCTGCCTGAACAGCTGAGAGGTGCAGCGCGGTGGCCCAGGCTCGTGCTCCCCGCATGCCTCCAGAGCTTTGTGCGGGGATCGGGAGCCTGGAGCTGCCTCCTCCGAACAGCTGGGAAGTGTGGCGAGGCGGCCCCAGGCTCGCGCTCTCAGTGCGCCTCCGGAGAGTGGCTTGAAGCCGCTCAAAAACTGAGAGGCGCGGAGGACACAGCCCCAGGCTCCCACTCCCTGCGCGAAGCTCTGGAGGCGCGTGGGGAGTGGGAGCCTGGGCCCTCCTCCCCCGTGCCTCTCAGTTTTTGAGCGGCTTCAGGCCGCTCTCCGGAGGCGCGCAGGGAGCGTGAGCCTGGGGCTGCCTCCTGCCCGCCTCACTCACGGGGGGCACCGGAGGGATCTTGGCACCAGGGCGCCAGATATGGTTAAGATGGCCCTGGATGACTGGCAAACATTCACAAGGCCCTGCAAGATTTAAGTATGGATTTCTGCATTGTCAGCAGTTTAGGGAGCATGCCTCTGACTCTCCCCTTCCCTTATCACTTGTTTGTTTAAGGGGCAATCCAAACCCTTGACCAGCAGCAGTAGGGCTTAATGAAGTAGCACAGTCATCACTGCATCCACATCCCTGCTGCTCTTGCTAGATGGGCCGGAAGGTTAGGAGAAAGGGGGGAATGCCTATTTGCTATGCCAGCCGCCTGGGAGGCACAAAAGTCCAATGAAAGTTCAGCTTTTAAAGAGCTCCTGGCTTTCTCTGGCCAATGAGAGCCACTGTCAGTTTGTCAGATGTGTCCTGCTTCCCAGGAAGGCATCCTGGCACTTTGAATACTTGCTGGGAGATCACCTGAGATAAATGACTGTTTAGCTTACAGAAAATCATGAGGGGAAAGGAGACCAATGCCCTATGTCACCACCTTAGAGGGATTCCTCACATATTTGATAAAACAAGGCAGAGTATGTGTGCCTGCTAGAGTGCACTTACTGTTAAAAGCAACAACACCACTGTACTTGAAATTCTGTGAGAAGGAAGTATTTTATATGGGAAATGTAGAACTATTGCTTCTGGATGAGCAAGTTGCTAAAGAGATGAACTCTTCAAGTACACAAAGTGCTGTCACATAGGACAGACTTGTTCTCTGCTGCTGCTGCCCCAAAGGGAACAACTAGATGTGATGGGCTGAAGCTACAATGTGGTAGGTTTCAATGGAGCATTAAGATAAATGTCTTGATGGCAACAGCAGTTTAGCAATGAAACCACTACCTGCCCCTAGAGGGAAGCTGAAATGGAATATGATAACTCTGCTGCCGTGCACACAGCCATGATCGTAACTGAAGTATATGTGGAGGTAGAGAAAAACCTCTAAGACGTTTTGGTGGGTGAGAAGTTATTCAAGTTTGTACAGGACCATATGAAGCTGTAGTGTTTGCAACATTCCTCCTGCTGATCGTATTGGCGTGCGCACATATGCACACATACAAAAACACTTGTATATTAAAGGTTAGCTGTGTGTGAATGAATGTGCTCAAGTGTGTACAGTGGTACCTCTACTTACGAACTTAATGCGTTCCAAACGCATATTTGTAAGTCGAAAAAAATTGTAAGTCGAATCCCATAGGAATGCATTGGGAGAAAAAATTTGTAAGTAGAAGCAATCCTATCTAAAAATTCGTAAGTAGAAAAAATCCTATCTAAACCGCATCCAAGATGGCGGACGGAGCTCTGTTCGTAAGTAGAAACATTCGTAAGTAGAGTTATTTGTAAGTAGAGGTACCACTGTATATGGAAATAGCTGAAAGAATGAGCAAGGAAGACTTGCAAAATAACAAGTTTTGATAAGGTGTACACATCCTGAAACATAGTTTCTTTATTTCTATATTCCTATGCAATCCTAAAAGGATCCACTGGAAGTATAGTTTTAATAATCCTGTAAGCCTTCCTTGAGCAGTCAGTGTAAAACCTGTGCCACATAGACTGCACTGCTTCAAAAGCCTATGCAGTGATGCTATACTAATACACATCTTTCAAGTATGGCTGAAAAGGCTCGAAGTGAGGGCAGACGACCCAGGCATTTATAATTTCACTAAATAATGAGCAACCAAGTAATGAACTAAGACATATTTCTGTAACATTTAAAAACTGGTTTCTGCAACGTTTTAGCGGTATTCAGAAATCTGTTTTGCTTGAGACAGATACAAGTTTGCAGAGCGGGTGACACAAGCAAACAAACATACCTTTGTGACTTGATCCAAAGGACAGCTTCGAGCATGGCCATAGCAAATGCACATCCCTCCAACAGAGATGTCCTTTATTGAATAGTAGTACTAAATAAAGCAAAGTTTGATTTATAAAATCAGTTTACTTTTAGTATTTGAAACAAGACGTGTCAAAGTTCTATTTTTTTAAAAAAAATCTTTCAGTTTAGGTGAAGTTTATACTAGTCAGGACTTATTCATGGAAACGTAAATGAACAGGTATTTCTTTCTCTCCCTCTCCCTCATCCACACACAAAGAGCAGCAGCAGCACAATGGCATTGATCACTCTGAGTCATGGATCAGTTTTTCTCTTTTTGCCAGCATTACAATTATTTTATTTATTTATTTATTATTCAAATACGAAAGTAAAGGGGCGAAAAGAAAGAAAAAATACAACATCAAACACCATTATAACATTCCACCCTACATACAAAATAAAGCAAATTACTATTACCCCCATGTGACTTCCCTCCACCAATACTCAACATTCTTTATATTTTCTTATTAACATCGCTTCTTTTATATATTATCCCTAATATTCCTGATATTAATTTCATCTATTTCAGCTATACATACTTAGTCTATGCATATCAACATGTTATCCTTAGAACAGTGTGTTTTCATGTAGTCCTCAAAGCATTGCCATTCCATTCTTAATTTCTGATTTGTTTGGTATCTTATGGTGCTGTTAACTTTGCCAATTCTATAAAATCATATAATTTATTTATCCAACCCTCTTTAGTGGGGATAGTTTCCTTTCCAATTTTTCCCAAGTACTAGTCTGGCTGCGGCCATCGCATATAAGATATAACGTGGAATATATTTTCCTTACCCGATAGGTACGCCTCTGGCTTCTTTTCTATAGAAGCTTTAAATATTTTTTTCAACTCTTCGTGAATACAGCCCCAGAATTAATTTACTAATTTTCTCGCAGCCCCACAATTATGCTATATGCCATAATCTACTACAAGTAAAGTAAAACTCTGCACAAATGTAAATCATTTGAAACATAAATTACTCATTCAACTCAGAACTAATTTTGGCTTCAGGTATACTGATGTAACAACCAAAGAAGGTTTTTGAAAAACTCACTCATCTGTGAGAATGCTAATGAGATCAATTTGGTCCAGAGGCTTTTTCCGAGAACAGACAAAATTCATTTTAGCTTTTCTCAAAAGAGCTAAGTTAAACTAATAATTAGGGAGAATTGCTTAGCAAATGTAATACTGACATGCCTTGATTCCCTCAATGAGGCAAAGCATGTGTTCAAATGTAGATTTATGTCATCTGTCAAGCTTCTGTTGAACTTATACATTGCATTGGTTATAGCATCAAATAATAGTTCTCATGTACTAATAATAATAATATCTACAACTAGGTATTGTTTAAACTGTATCATGCAATCTTTCTTTAGCATACAGACAAGTACCATGTAAAAGGTATTAAACAAGAAGGGTATTCTTGGAGTTGTGATGGGGGGGAAACAGAAAATAAATGGGGGGGGGAATTGTGTTGTGCTTGGTTTTTCAGTTTTTAGGAACCAAATAGGAAAAGAACTGTAAGAATGTGGGGGCTGCATGTTTCCACTCCTCGCCATCCCCAATGTTTCTGGGTTCCCTCTCCCAGCCTTCACACGTCTAAGTACTTGACTTTGGACATACATCTCCGGCTTCACAAGCCATGGATCATGAAGCCAGAAATGATCACTAGTGCTGCACACTCCTCTTCCACTTGGACACCGCTTTCATCGTAGAGATCCTGATTTGTTTTAATGCAATTCCCCATTACATATGAAATGGGGAACTCTGGTTTAACACTGCTTAACTAACTAGTACAGGGAGAGTCTTTTAAAAGAGGCCCCATAGAACATGTGCACTCTGTATCCACGGGGCCTCTTTTAAAGGACTAACCCTGTATAATAAACCAGGTTCATGCCCCAGAAATCCCCGCCGCATGGACGAATTTTACACTCATTGGGCATTTTCTTACTGCCGGAGGACAAATAACTGGCAAATGTGGAGGGTGGATGTGACTAGACTACATGACCCCCAAAGCGCCCTCATTCATGCTTTTAACACATGAGGGGCTTCATCTGAACCTGCCACACTATGGAATCCATTCAAACAGCACAGTGCCTATGAGAGAATGCTGCTTTATAAAATTAGCATGTGACTTAAGTCCCACAATGGGTTTCAATCTTTCATCAAGACATATTTGGAACAGACCCACTTAAGTACATTTACCAATTTACTTTGAGTAGAACTAGATGTTGAGTATCACCCAGATATAACACATAACCAATTCATATGGTTGGTTAAAACCCAGAAGAAAGCATCTTACCCTTCTGGTAACAATAGGATCAAGGTCTTTAGGATCATGGTGGCTAAGGGTCATGAGGTCTGCATTAAGGTTTCTTATACGTTGTAATCGAAGCCGGATGTACCGTGCAGAAGTAAACTCCAATAATGTCGGTGAAGGGTCATCAGCACTAGGTCTACCATTGATCAATGATGTATGGATCTAAAAAGAAATAATGGTTTCTGTATAAGCCTGTAAATAACACGTCAACATTTCAGAATACCTTCTGGGTGAAAGTTTAAAATCAACCTTCGCACCCATCCCACTGCTGCCTCTACCACAACACCACAATACAAGCTGGGCATGTCTGTAAAGTAGTTGCCAGGCTCAATACACCGTTGTGCTGTCCCCACTCACTGCTGTCCTCATTAAGGTTGTTGAATGAATTGCTTTATGACCCGCATATCACAGAAATCGCTTTCCAGTCCACAGATTAAATGCTGAGAGTGCATTTTTGAATGGGCTTCTGCAGGACGAGGGCAAAGGAAAGCAGGCCTGTAGCTAAAACACTGGCATAAGGATGCAGAATGAAACACACACTGGGGAAGCAGGAATGTACTTGCCCTCAGCATTTTATGAACTTTCATACCAATGCTTCAATGCTAGTTTTGATTCCCATGCAATGCGTTATATACCCAACTAGAAGAGCTAGCCTAGCTCTTCCTCTAGCTGCTAGAGGAAGAAAATCTAGGGAATAAAAAGATACACAGGAAGAACAAAAGCTGCCCCACAGCATTCAATGTATTCTCAAGCACAATATAGTGGGGCAGCCCTTGGTCACCCCAGATCTTTGGAATCTAATGCAGTCACCTCAGGTTATATATGAATTAAACTTGTTTCTATTTTATTTTCACTATACAATAAAAATATATTTTGTGACTGTTTTCTACTTAGGCTATAACCCTTCAGAAAACTGGTTAGCATCTCCTGTGAAATGTTCTAAGAACTCAAACATGTTGACTTGTAATTTACTACTAAAATAAATGCAATTTACTCCTTAGTAAGTTTGTTTAGAATTTGATTCTAAATAAACTAAATGAATGAAACTAAATAATTAATAAATAAACAAAATAAAAAACTCAGCAATCTTAGGGTGATTTTCAACTAAGTTTTACTCAGAGGAGACTGACAAAAATTAACTGACTTAACTTAATCATTAGTTAATTTCCACAGATCTATTCTGAACAAACCTTAGTTGAATACACACTTAGGCTTCAATCAACAGATTTCACCCACTTCAGATCAGGAGACAAGGGCTAACCTAAACATCCTGGAATCTGAACTAAAGTACCCAAATTAATGTCAGATTATGCTTCTTCTACAAATGTTGTTTTACATATCCCATTAAAAATCACATGACGTACTGGCTTCTACAGTGGAACCTCGGGTTGTGGACGTAATCTGTGATGGAGGCACGTCCGCAACCCACAGTGTTCGCATCCTGAAGTGCCGTGTCTGCGCAGGCGCCGGTGCAATTTGGTGCTTCTGCGCATGCACAAAGTGTGATTTAGCACTTCTGCGCATGCGTGAGCAGCGAAACCCGGAAGTAACCCATTCCGGTACTTTTGGGTTTCCCACGGTACGAAACTCGAAACCATGTAACCTGAAGCATCCGTAACATGAGGTATGACTGTATATGCACATTTAGCCTAAAGTGTTTAAGTAACATATTAAAAAGATAACATTGATAGCATTTTAGTCCCAAACACATTCAGAACTCTGACAGCTTTCAGTCTAAGAAAGAATTTGGAATTCTTCTCTTAGCAGCAATTTTTATAAGTTCAACGCATAAAGACAGACATTCACAGTGAACTGTTCACAGATTTTAGAGCCTCATTTTCTGATGTCCCTGGCCTGGCTCTCTGATCTATAGTACAGAACCACTAGGAACAGAGTTTGCTTTAAAGAAAGAGCAATCAACTGTTGACCTGCACAATGCTCTTAGCTCTTTTAATTAGGCTCTCTCTTTGAAACAATGCCAAGGCCTCCTTTAGAGCTCAAGCTACACAGAGCAATTTAGATAGCATTTTAATTTTATGATCGAGTATCAGGTGATCCTTAAGAAAAAGCATTTTAAAAAAACCAGAGCCTAAGTTTACACAAGATAACCAGGAACTCTCAGCAATTCACCACTGTAGATGTGTTAAGAGGTGCAAAGTTTTTATAAACTGCAACATCAAAGATAAGAGTGAGCTTCCTGTACAGAAGGTGCTTCACCTCTCTTCCTGGAGTGAGATCAACAATGAGCCTGCTCAGATGTAAGCAAGCTTTCCCACAATAAGTAAAAAGTATTTTTTTTAAAAAAATGGGAGAGACTCTGATCTTCAGAAACAAAACCTGCTGCAGCTGCTAATAATGCTGAATAAATCTTGATAGAGGGGAGAGAAGACCAGTATCTGAAGAAGCCTGTTACTATCAAACTAAACATAAGAGCAGAGTGGTTTTACTACCCCCATGTCCAAGGATAATAGGCATCTGAACAAACAAAAAGAAAACCTACCTCTCCATGTTCAAGTGGGACTAGCTTAGAATAATAAGAAGTGCAGATAACTTCATCATCTCTCTTATATGTAGGAGGCCCAAGTCTTGGTGTTATGTTGTATCTTACTAGGCACTCAGTATCACTAACTGCATAGTACTGCCATGGCTTGAATTCAGTCCCATCCAGAGAACGTTCCAAAATCCAGTTTCCAGGCCGGGGAGCATTAGCAGCTTTGATGATCACATAGGCAACTTGAAAGACCTGCAAGAAATGTAGGGGGGGGGATGCAAGACTTAGTACTAACCTATGAAAATATAGTTTTTCATAATAGCTCAAAACCCAGGTTTCAAATATCTAACAATATCTATAATTATTTCTCAAAATTTTAATGCTCTTGTTTGCAATGGAAATTGCTTTTAGCTCAATTTCCATAGCCTACAGTTGATAAAATAAAATAAATACAACCCCAACTTCAAATGCTATTTCCTATTTGGGCTTTACACAAGAGTTCACAAAGTTCAAATTTCTATAATTTCAGAAGTTCATACATTAGGACAAGGCATGTCATGGATATTAATACAGGACGTGCACATACAAAGCATAACATAATACATAACATAATACAAAAAGTTGCACAATAAATGGTCCCTAAAGAATCCGCTGTTGGTTTCTATTAGCCTCAGGAAAGAATGCTAAAATGTTTCCTTCTGGCTGAATGTATAGAAACAAGAATCCTGATGACCCAAAATATTATGAAGATTTAGATATTTTTAAAAATGCACTATGGGCATTAGCAACATTCAGCTTCATCCCTCAAATCACAAAAATTTCCTCCAAGCACTGTAGGAGAGAGAGCTTCATGTAATTACTAGAAAAACCAGTTCTGAACCAAACTTCAACCACAAGATCTAATGAGATCCCCAGAAATACTCTGTAGGTGCTGGAACTTGTTTCCAGCTGCAACCTGTCCTTATCAAAGAAGTGATTCATATGGATTTAGGACAACTATAGGTCTTGTTTGAATACAAATTGTGAGTATTATCATAATTATTGTTTTTCCAGCAGAAGTCACTGTAATAAATAAGGAATCATCCAAGTACTCATTTAGAGTGATATCCCTATTGTGGCATCCTGCCTGTGCATCAGACTTCCGCTTCTGCAAACAGGACTTACCATTCCTCTCCTCTCCCCTGCTGTCCCTATGCACCCCCAAAATTTATTCCAGTGGGGTGGATATCCTGCAGATCAGATGGGGTGTGGGTAAGGGAGGAAGGGAAATTCCAATGCATACACCAGTACAACCTATGCTCTCATGTGAAATGTGCAGTAAGTCAAATGTACTTATACGGTCACAGTGAGCAAGATCCACCCCTTGTTGTGGTGCAGCAGTAAGGACTTACCAACACCTTTCCAGGCATAGTCCACGCTTTTAAGTTCTGTGTCTGAGTAGCCTTCATTAAGTAATGCATTAGGATGTGTAAGAAAGACAGACAACCATTTTGGAGTTTTTTTTTAAAAAAAAAAACCCAAACCCAAACTACCAGTCCACCAAGGAGGCCCCCTCCCTTACCCTCTCTCCACTGCACTTTCTATAAACCAAAGACAAGTAGAAATTCTTTGATCACGCAACACACCAATGCTACATACTTTTATACAGTTGTTACTTGCCTGTCTTAAATCCAGAGTTATGGTTATCCAATGGTATTCTCTTCCGTTCTGAATGCTAGGACTTTGCCACCAGTTATTAGTACCATCGATAGCATTTGAGATAGGGTGTTGTTCTAAAATAAGCAAAAACAAATTAAGATCACGTTTCCCCTCTTCCCCTTCCACTTTTGTTGTTTTCGGTTATCATGATTACGATCTTACTAGTAAAGTACACAGGTCATACACTATGAGCCCATGGTGGCTATGAGCCAGTTTTCCCTGATACGTGAGCCAGATCTTTACAAGTGGGTTTCTGGTGTTCTTATTTTATGCATTTTATTTCATTTGTTACCCACCACTGGCATTTTTATGATAAATTGTGTGTGTGTGTGTGTGTGTACAAGAATAAGTGGTATATAAAGTTGTACAAATAAATAAATAAATAAAGGTAGGTAGGTAGGTAAAGGTCCCCTGACAGTTAAGCCCAGTCACGAACGACTCTGGGGTTGCGGCGCTCATCTCACTTTTCTGGCCAAGGGAGCCGACGTTTGTCCACAGTTTTTCTGGGTCGTGTGGCCAGCATGACTAAGCCGCTTCTGGCAAACCAGAGCAGTGCACAGAAACACCGTTTACCTTCCGGGTGGACCAGTACCTATTTATCTACTTGCACTGCCATGCTTTCGAACTGCTAGATTGGCAGGAGCTGGGACCGAGCAATGAGAGCTCACCCCGTCACAAGGATTCCAGCCGCCAACCTTAATTTGTACAAATAAATAAATACTACCTCCAATATTGGAGGTTATATGCCTCTGAGTACCAGCTTCTGGGGGGCACAAGAGAGAAGAGTGCTGTTATAGTCATCTCCTATTTTTAGACTTCCCATAGACATCTAGTTGGCCACTCTGAGACAAGTATGCTGGCCCAGATGTGCCTTTGTTCTGTGTCTCCTTATGTTTTAGGCGTGGGGGAGAGTAATATGGACAAGCACAACATAAATTCAGATAGAATAAAACTTTCACACAGAACATAAATGCATTCCAGACAAAAATAACACAATGAAATTTTAAAAAAAACAGAATTTTGTTTTAGTCCCCACTGATTCCACTGGGATTACTTTGGATTGCAGTGTTCACGTGGCTAAACCAGTTGCATTCTTGAACCAGATGAATACCATAGTGTGTATCTCTTGGAACAGCCAGAAAAAGTATAAAGTAGTGAACTTGCCTTTCGAATTTGCACTATTGTGGTCACAGATCCGACACTGCGCATTGCGTAGGGGCCGACCTGGAACATGCTCCACGAGTTTACAAAACATCTCAGGGCCCTTTTCACCGCAAGTAGCATTGGTGCTGATATGAGCATTGCTAGCAAGGTTTAAAATGGCAGGAAATAAACCTAAAGAGTAAAAGGAAGGTCATTTAATAATAATAATGGTTTTTTTCTCATTACTTTACACCTTTATTTTACTGGTGCCTTTAGAAGCCATTTGATGATACCAGAGAGAGCTCCCCACATTTTTCAGATTTCTGTTACCACTGGGTTGATTTCTTAAATGTGCTTAGCCTTAAAGCAACATGTCCTACATTAACTCAATTAGGAAGCAATCCTAAACATGAGAAGCCAATGTAATCTGTGCCATCTTAAACTAAGTCGGTGTTAAGTATGCCAGTTCCAAACTTTGTTCAGGAGTGGGGTTACTGCCAGATGAGGCAGCAGAAGTAGGGTAGATAGAAAACTGGAAAGAGAGTTTGATTTACACCACCCTTTTTGCCTGTGTATGTTCCACTGGATTTGCAAGCCATGTGTCTGAGATGAACTGTTAGGATCAAACATAAATATCCCTATCCGGTCCCATCCCTCTGCTCCCCTGGAACACCCATTTTTCAGGGCTTGCGCTAGTGTAAATTCCAGAAGTCTTGGCTCAGATGGATTAGCTCAATGAGCCAGGATTAGTGAGTTATGCTGCCATCATGTCTCTGGCTGACCTGGGGTTGAGGACTCAGGGAGACGAAGTCTGTCTGTAGGCTGAGCGAGAGTCCTGCCACATCCTCACTCACTCATCATCCCAGATGAGCTAGGGTTAGGACTGCGCCTTTAGCATCAGTTACCAAATAACAGCCTTGTTTAAGTACGTCATAGAAAAAGGAATGACTATCTGCCAAGAGAGGTCAAAGGAGTGGTGACTATGTGCCATGCAACACACACACACACGGCTCACACAAGCCATGTACCACATACACATATGTGAACACATGCAGGCCAGGGGAGCACAGCATGTCACATTCAACGTACATGCTACATTGCGTCTACTTTCTTTGCCCTCTACCGGTAGGTTTGTACACACATAAGTATGGTTCAGACATGTAAACAAATGATACAATAAGGCTGGAACCTACCACCACAGTGCTTTGCCCCAGCTTTAAAGGCAAGACTGCCCCTGGGATATCTGAAGACGGCTTGCTTGCTTTTCCTCCAAATTTTGAACAAGATACTGTTGCCATAGACTTTCTGTGACCTCAGCCTAAGCAAAATGTGTTTCCCAACTAAACAGTTTAGATTGGTGGCCCAATGTAAACAACTTGCAACTGCGAGGTGTATACTTGAATTAGGGAAATTGCAAACGAATTAATTGGCTTTTAAATCCTGTCCATGGCCATTTCCTGTGCCTTCATCTTTGCTGAAAGAGGCCTAACAAGATTTTTAAAAATACCCATTAAGACTCCTAGAAAACAAGAGAGCAAGCTAGACGACCAAGTGCTAAACTAAACAAGGAAGCTGTGTAGGTTTTTGTTTTGTTTTTTAAAACCTTTCCCTATCCTTTTACACAATGATGTGAAGTTGTCTTTGATTTGTATTCCTTTGATTACTCAGCTGTGCCTTTTTGCCCCAAAAAAGAAAGAAGTTCCCACAGGAAAAAAATGCTACCTGATACTAGGAAACATGCAGATGTTTAAGACTATTTGACCTTGAATATAAGTCATACCTGGCAAAGTAACAACCAATCCTAAATACAGTATGTTAAAAGGAAATCTCACTTATTTGCTTTAAGTACAGTCAGCTTGCACTTCACTTGTTTAGTCATGATCTTCAACAGGGTCATGGAGGCTTAAGTAAATGCCAAACTAAAATACAATGAATTGAAATTTTGGTAATATGAATTCTTTTAAAAATAAGTGGTAGGCGACTTGGATGGATAGAGATGTGAGGATTTTCAAGAAGATATGAAAAATCCATTCCCGAGAACTCTCAATGTTATATCAAAACACTTATTTTCAACACAATTCTCTTGCCCAAATATTCTGAATTTAAAATTAGTGGAAGAATAATAAAATCCATGCAAGTTATTGAATAAAGATGGAAGCTATATATGCTATTCTGGTCTGCCATAATCAGTCAGTTACCTATATAAGCATGTTAAGGCTCAGCCCTGCCTGGACCACAAACCTGAGGTCTCCTCAGGAGAGGAGCAAAGACAGCAGGGTTATCCAGCAGCTTACCAAATACAATTTTTTACTGAGGAGCCAAATTTGGGCATTCTGGTTCCAGGACTGTAAGTCCTCATGGCAGCTGCCAGGTCGCTAGCTAGTCCCAGACACCACTACACTGATCTCCCCCAGGACTACAGGAATGGAGAAGACAGTGAATGAGGCACAAACTTCAGTCACCAGCAAAGTGCTTTTCTAACCACACTTGAGGCTACGCTGGAGTTGGAGGAAGCACTTGGAAGCAGCTGCTTAGATCAGGACCTTACTGCGAACAAGGAAAGGGTTCAGCGTCCAGCTCCTATGGACAATAGGCCCACAATTTACATGGGGGTCAAGGCATGTCAAGGCAAAATCACATAAAGTTAGGAAGACCCCCAAAATCACCCCCCTGTGCAAATTCATTTTGTTAAGTTTTTTGCTCAGTTCTCCAATCTGTTCAAGTTATCTTAAATCCCGATTCTATTTTCTGCAGCATTAGCTACCCCTCCCAGTTCGGTGTTATCTACAAATTTGATGAGCATCCCCTCAATTCCTTCATCCAAGTAGTTTATAAAGATGTTGAACAATGGGCCCAGGACAGAACCCTGTAGCACCCCACATGTCACTTTTCCCCCAGGATGATTAGGAACCATTACTGAGTACTTTTTGGGTTCAGTCAGTCAACCAGCTACAAATCCACCTAATGGTTACTTCATCCAGCCCACATTTTACCAGATTCTCTGCAAGAATATAATGGGGGACTTGGTCAAAAGCAGGGGTCAGCAACTGTCCCTCAGACCATGTGGTGGGCCGGACTATAATTTGAAAAAAAATTGAATGAATTCCTATGCCCCACAAATAACCCAGAGATGCATTTTAAATAAAATCACACATTCTACTCATGCAAAAACACCATGCAGACCCCACAAATAACCCAGAGATGCATTGTAAATAAAAGGACACATTCTACTCATGTAAAAACACGCTGATTCCCGGATCATCCACGGGCCGGATTGAGAAGGCGATTGGGCCGCATCTGGCCCACGGGACTTAGGTTGCCTACCCCTGGTCAAAAGCCTTAGTGAAATGTCCCCACAGCAATCCCCCGATCCACCAGGCTTTTAACTCATATTTTAAAAAGAAAAGAAATGAGATTTGTCTGGCATGACTTGTCTTTGAGAAACCCATACTGGGTCTTAGTAATCAAAACATCCTTTTTCTAAGTGCTCACAGACTGACTGTGCAATTATCTGTTCTAGGATCTTTTCTGATATCAATGTCAAATTGAGTTGCTCCATAATGACCATATTAAATGTCTTTCAACCTTCTCTAAGGAAATATCTTAAATACAACCTTGAATAAACCATGACTATCTAAATTCAGACATTTTGCACTATTTTGTTATGTTTTGGATTAAGAGCCAGATTTTGACTGTTCTGTTGCAAACAGCATATATAAAACAGCTTTTTGTTGTTGCTTTTGCTCCCAGAACTAAGAAAATTGACAAAATAAAAAGTCTTGTTTGAAATGGGTAATTATTTTTTTAATAAAAAAAACCAGCAACCAGTTGCAGATAAATATTAGGGTGAAGGAGAACAATAAAAAATTGGCTTTGTTTTATACGTCACTAACTCAGCCACATTACATAGAGACAAAAGGCAATGCATCTGAGATGGAAATTCTCCTGTGTTCAAGTATTGATTTTCAGACAATGTAGATACCTGCTTAGAACAATTTCTCTGTCACAGCTTACAACCTAAAGTAAAGGAGACAGATGGGCAGTTTGCCAAAAAACAGCAAACCTGCTAGACCATAAAATTAGTTATTGCTTTTTCAACAATACCCTTTTCCCACATGCTCCAAGAGTCTAAACTTTTTTTGTTATCTTTAGTGGCTCCTGTCTTTTCTTAAATCACTTTTAGCACAGACTATATTTTCCCACATACAAATATTTCCATCGAGTTGCCTACTTGTTTTTGAATCAGTGACACTTATTTCATCATTAAAATTCAATGTTGAAAATTATGAGACTCGGAGCAGAATATTTGGTAGTAGAACCAGAGCCGTAGCTAGGTGATCTCCCACCCCTGGCAGAACCATCCAGATTGCGCCCCCTAGACAAGGGCAAATTAGCTCTTATTTATAGACATATTTATGGACATATTTTAGCTGATTTTGCGCCCCTCCCCCTCGTTTGCACCCCTGGCGGGGGCCATCCTCACCACCCCCTAGCTACAGTCATGAGTAGAACTACAAAACATGATCTTTATTGGGACTTTGCCCCACCCTACATGATGTGGTGATGCTTGAAAACCAAGCATTCAATGGATGGGGCTATATGCCTTGTTTTGGGATGGCTGAATCAGTCAATGGAAAGTGCACCCAGATTTCCTGCAGGGAAAACCAGGCCGTTACAGTTCTTTCTTTCTGACAACATCCTTCTTTCTTCCATATATCTGATGGGAATGTCAATATCTGTTAGTTTCTATCTGGAAGGGAGCAACTATCGTCCAAATCCCTCAGCCACCAATGAACGGGTCCAGCCCATTTTCCTTTTCCTCTCTTTGGTCAAAGTGTTTAGTATGAAAGACATATCTGGCATGCAGTGGGGAAATCCTTGGCTTGTCCAAATGTATACAGTGGTACCTCGGGTTACAAACACTTCAGGTTACAGACTCCACTAACCTAGAAATAGTACCTTGAGTTAAGAACTTTGCTTCAGGATGAGAACAGAAATCGTGCTCCGGCGGTGCAGATGCAGCAGGAGGCCTCATTAGCTAAAGTGGTACCTCAGGTTAAGAACAGTTTCAGGTTAAGAAGGACCTCCAGAACGAATTAAGTTCTTAACCAGAGATATCACTGTACAGTCAAACTCTAGATTCAAAATTAATAAGGTTTATTAAGATTAGGAATAAGGATGAGAGATAAGGAAAGTAGGTAACATAAAGAGAAAAGTAACTGTTTACTCTTGACTCGGAGGAAATAACAAAAGGTGAGCTGCAGCCTGTCATACCTCATGATTTTGTATGAACAGATTTGTCACAACCCAGTACAGTGACCTGTTCTGTACAGAAAACCTTTAATGCATGCATTATCCACCTCACCAGCATTCCCACGGGAGAAGCCAATGTGTGTACAAACTCCTTTTCATTCACGGATCCCACATGGTTTTATGATTGCTTTTACTTTTCCGTTGTAAAGCCTCCTTGAAGCTCATTTTTGACTGAAAGGTAAGGTATACAGTACAGTAATAAAACCTCCTGCTACTGAAATTAACATGGGACTTCTACATGCCTACAAAATCCATGGGCATACTGAACGCCTGTAATTTTCATAAAAATTAAAAAAAGAATTTCCGAAAGACGACACCTCAACATTCCCTTTTTAATATTATTATGCACTATAGATATCAGCCAGCATCCTTAACTACTGTCTCACTAGACTAGAGCCTCATAACAATTACAAGAATTGTCTGAATCACATTTTAAAATGCTGACTCAGAAAAGGGTGATTTCCAGCTGGTTCTTGTTCTTTTGTAACTGCAGTCCTACAATATCTTTCTCATCTAATCAACTGGGCTTCAGGGTGGTTTGTAGTCTGACATACCAAGTTTTTGTCATGCTTGCTCCTGTGAGGGCAGATCCCTTCCCTATTATCTGCACTGTGGATTCTTCCATCTGCCACCTCACATCTTGAAACGGCTTGCTGTACATCAAGTAAGCTGTTGATATGTCTTCCTTTAGTTTTCCCTGCTTCTTTCAGGTTATCTGAGATTAGTTCTTGAATTACAACACTGCTGGTTTGACTACAGCATTAGTTACTACTCGGTGATACTCACTGGCGGAGGAACGTGAGTGTGGAGGGAGCGGACCACCCCTGACACCACTATTATGGTAGGGTGCCATTGCAGCAGCCCCCCTGGACATGCGCCGCGCACCCCTCCATGCGCCCCACACCCCACAAGTGGTGCACCACGCCCCCGCCTGGTCTCCGCCCCCAGTAGCGGAGCATGCAGCTTCGCCACTTTTGATACTGTCTTTCTTGGATATGAACTATCCCCCTCATTAGGTTAAAAAATGTATTTCTGCAAACTTGGGTATTTCCCTCTTGTTTGTGGATGGTACTGTTTTGGCTCCATAAGGATCAGAATCAGAGAATGAGTTTACTATTAGCATACAATCTGCAGAGTTAACTAGTTTGGTATGCATTTAAGCAACTTATGTAAGCTCATACTACAGAACCAATTCTACTAAGCTACTAACTCAGCAAGTTCACTCAGAATATCTACATTTTCATAATGGAGGGAAATAACCCATTCATGTCTGAAAAACTCAATCAATGACAAATAAACCTCTTTGTCTCTCCTCAGTTTCAAGGAAACATTGTCTATCCCACCATTGTGGGGCTATCTACCTAGCAATGAACTCATCTGATTGTCCCTCTGGATTATCACATTTTGCCACACCAAACAGATACAAACACATTCCCACCATGTGTAGCTTAATTTCACCCTCAGAATAGATTCTGTCCTCCTTGTATTTTATTACTGTAATAAAAAAATTGTCACTTCAGTCTCTGCTTCCTCTAGGATTCTACCTGGGATAGGGTCAGAAAGAGGCTTATGGTTGAATTTTCATATCCCAAGGATAACAAAATATGTGTGTAAATTGGTGAATACCTGATTTTTCCAACATAGTTTGCTGCAAACTAGAGGTTCATGCATCACTTGTTTTGAATTGCAAGTAGTGCTTATATGCATAGCTGCCAAGTCTCCCACTGAAAAATGCAGGATCAGCAGCAGTGGAGCACCGGAAGTCGCTTCTACACATTTCTGGACATGTGTAGAAGCAACTTCCGGTGCCGGCGCTGCCCGACTTCCGGTGCCGCTCTGCCTGATTTTTGGTGCCCAGACATGGGCAGAGCGGCACCCGAAATGGAACCTCCCTGGCAGGTAGGAATTCCGGGCAATTTTCAGGGTTTTTCTCTATTCGGGATAACAGCGGGAAATGGATTAAAATCCGGGGGTTTCCCACATAAAATGGGAGACTTGGCAGCCATGCTATGACACAGAACCATCGCAATATCCTTTACCAAAAGCAGAATTGAAAACACATCTGTTTTTAAACTCGCATCCTCCATACATCAATTTGGTCGTATGAACAGACCTACTGATATGTTATGACTGTGCAGGATTGCCAACAGAGGCTATAATCTTGATACCTTGATACTGCACCCACTGAAAACATGGGAGACTAAGAAGCTACCACAGGAAGTGTTTCCATCAGTGCTAAGCAAGCAGAGGATCCCAAAAATGGAGTGTTGCAAGAATGGGTGGCACAGCAGGACTAGACATGGGCCCACTGGATCCTACAATTATATATTTCCCAGCGAGAGGACCAATCCAGGCTCTCTGCTGCATCAGTCCATATGGTGCAACAAAAGAAGGGAGAAAATGCCCCACCACCGGCTTCCATCCTGAGTTTTGGGTGTAGCCATGGCTCCATCTCTCCAATCCTTCCTGGCCCATAATTAGGATTTCTCTGGTTGTAATTCCATTCACACTTCCCTAGGTTCCATTTAACTAAATGGGATTCACTTCCAAGTATACATATTTAAGATTGCACAGTTAATTCAGAATATTCACACATTAAAAAAACTTTTTAAACTGAACAATTATTCATTCTTAGTATTTTAAAAGGAGTTCAGCAGAAGGCAATAACACCAATAACATAATTCCATTTAAGTAAAAATGATGACTGAAGCTCTGAATGGTGAGGTGCGTGTTTATAAAAGTCCCACATAAAATGTGGCTGATTATGGATATAATTTATGTGAAGTGCTTTGAATCCTTAGTGTGCTATAAAGTGCTCTGTTTTATTGGATTAAACTGCTACGGCACAGTTTTTACATGTGGTTCCAATAAAATGTGATGAATCCTCCTTCTCAACATGATACTAAGAAATAACAGTGGAATTCTCAGCATGATAAGAAATAAATAGATACAGTATGAATAACAGATGATTTTGGATATATTAGGATCAAAGGGAGGCAACGAAATTAATCTTGCTCCGTGTGCAACATGGACATAGAGGAGGCACCATCCAATTTGCAAAGTATTATGCAACCCTTTTGGTCAACATTCTGAAACAGCTAATTCCCAAGAGGAAGCAATAAAATAATCTGCCGCCACTCAAGCATTTCTGAGTTTAAGGTGGTATCACTAAAGCTCCCAGTCTAGACCCTTTCAAGTTACTGGCCACAGAAACCCCACAGAGAACTTTCCTGTCAGTTTAGCAATCACCACAGACTGCAGACCATAAAGTAAAGAAACCCCCCAGCATATGTATGGAGATAAGGCAGTGATGAACACAGCCTTATCTCCCAAGATAAATCTCATGAAATATTTCAGAGGGTTTTGGGGGGGGGGGGATACAGTGCTGAGGCGGGGAAAGAGTCATTATTTCAAAAGCTGTTTTCTCAATCAAACCTGTTTTTGAAACTTACAAAACAGTAAGTAATCATGAGTTGTATCCAATGCTCATCATAAGCAGAGTAAGGTAAAGGGACCCCTGACCATTAGGTCCAGTCGTGACTGACTCTGGGGTTGCGGTGCTCATCTCACGTTATTGGCCGAGGGAGCTGGCATACAGCTTCCAGGTCATGTGGCCAGCATGACAAAGCCGCTTCTGGCGAACCAGAGCAGCACACGGAAATGCCGTTTTACCTTCCTGCCGGAGCGGTACCTATTTGTCTACTTGCACTTTGACGTGCTTTCGAACTGCTAGGTTGGCAGGAGCTGGGACTGAACAACAGGAGCTCACCCCATCGCGGGGATTCGAACCGCCGACCTTCTGATCGGCAAGCCCTAGGCTCTGTGGTTTAGGCCTAACCCACAGGGCCATCCATGTCCCCATAAGCAGAGTAGACCTACTGAAATTAATAAACACTAATATCTTTGTTGTATTCATTTCAATGGGTCTAGTAGTTGGAATGCAACTACCTATCTTCAAAAGGACGATAGCAATATTTCTTCAAGTGATATAGTAATGTAGTAATATTTCTTCAAGAATCATCATCAACCAAGCTGCTAACTCTTTAGTTTCAGAAAGCTGAAAAAATTGTCTTCTCTTTATGTAGTGCAATATGAGCCACATGATATGTGATATATAATGAACAAAGCTCATATGTAATAAGATTGCGTTTCCCCCCATTTATAAGTCCTTTTTAATATGAAAAAGTATTAGTCAGTGAAAAGCTAGGTCCAGATAGTTGCTTTTATTTTCATAGTCTTCCAGGTCACCCTACACAAAACATAAAACATAAAATTATAATTTAATGTACAACTCCTCTGGACCTTGTTTTTTAAAGAATAAGGAACCCAGATGGAAAGGATGAAAAAATGAAGGCTCTGAATTATTCCTTGATGTACAAAGTGAAGATTCTCAATGTCAACACGACGATATCATTTTGGCTATAAGGTAACTCATGATTAACACATATAGTGGAAGAATTCTCACAATCTGATTTGCACATTTCCAAAAATAAAGTGAGTACTTCTGTATATCAAATGATGATGAAGTGATCTCATATTGTAGCACTTTTTCTAGTTTATATACTACTCTTCTTTGTTCTCTCTGGAAGATATCAGCATGGAGTGCATCAAGGACAGCAGCTGTGGAGCCCTTGTTTAAAACAAAAACAACATTGTTGAGGCTTTTGCTTCTTTTTTTAGGAGAAGCCCCCCTCCCTTTAAAACCTGTAAATAAAACCCAGTAACTAATATCCTGATAATTTTTTCATAACGCAGAATACATCGTCTACTCTGGTGGACATGGACAAATGTATTTCTTGCTGGCAAGGAGATTTTACGTTAATCTTTAGCCTGCTTAGGAAAACATTCACACTATTTTTCTGTATCACACATACCTTTGCACTGTACAAGCAAAGCAAATACCTATTTTGCTTTACCTTAGGCTGAAAATAACTCTGGTTCACTTTCCAACCCATGTTGGGCTAAAGATTCCTGCAATGCAGGGGGTTTGACTAGATGACCCTTGTAGTCCCTTCCATCTCTGAAATTCTATGATGACACCATGGTAAACAGTAATAGAAAGCTAGAACAGTTTACAGTTTACAGTCCTGAACTAGTTTAGAAAATTAAGACAAGTGGTCCACACCAGGCTCAAGTCAAGCAACGTTTAACATCATATCAAAGAGCCAACAGAAACAAACAAAAACTTTGTTTCAAATAAACAAAGCAAATTTGTACTCTTACATGTCTCTCAGTGGCTCACAGACAAAAATATGGCTTACTTAGCCCAATAACTTGTCATATTATGTCCAAAGGTTATGAGATTGTAACTAGTTTAACTACCAAAAATATCAAAGACACCAGTAGGATTTGGAACACATTGTTATGCCTGTGGCAAGGGGTCGCACTGTTTAAATGTAAAAGCCCAACTCAAATGTCTATGAAAGGCACTGAACAGCCCAGATGGTGTCCATAAATTTAATTTTATGTCTCTCGCTTTTTTGTTTAGGAAGATCTGCAGTTTTTCCAACCATGCCGTAAGTTGCACAGCAATTGGTTGTGCCATTAAAGTTACGGTATTTCACCTTCAACCTTTTTTTCCTACATTGCTCCTAGCAAGTGTTTTAACAACCACACTTTCTCTTCCCACCCACCACCCACCCCCTTCTATTCCACCCATGACACCTCTTGGTCAGTATTCATTTATAATGAAATATGTTCCTTCCAGTACTATCCCTTTGTTCTGAGATCTCCTTTCTCTCTTATCCATACAGCTTACTTGTATGAAAATATATATGCTTTAAATGTATGTGTGAGAATATTTAAGTTCACCTTGCGCCATTTAATGGATGTGCAAACTAATAATACCAGTTCTTAGAAATTGCTTTTCTAAACTGCTCAGTGTGCTTGACATACATCAATGCAGTAAGGCTGATAATCACCTTTCAGCAAGGTTACTGAAAAGGTTAGGGAAAGTGCTATAAATACTCAGGGTCAGTTTAAGGCATGTCGGGAAACCATGGTTTCCTTATTCATACACCATCTGGAAAAAGCTTCAAGCTTTTCTGAAATTTCCCCTCCTTTCTCCTCCACATTCACACACAAGTGGAGACTGAAGATTTTAGCTTAACTCATGCGACTCTGATCAGTTTAAATTTATTATTATTTATTTATTTATTTATTTATTTATACCCCGCCCATCTGGCTGGGTTCCCCCAGCCACTCTGGGCGGCTTCCAACAAAACATTAAATACAGAAATCCATCAAACATTAAAAGCTTCCCTAAACAGGGCTGCCTTAAGATGCCTTCTAAAGGTCTGGTTCTCTTTGACCTCTGGTGGGAGGGGGTTCCACAGGGTGGGTGCCACTACCGAGAAGGCCCTCTGCCTGGTTCCTTGCAACTTGGCTTCTCATAGTGAGGGAACCTCCAGAAGGCCCTCTGCACTGGACCTCAGTGTCTGGGTAGAATGATGGGGGTGGAGACGCTCCTTCAGGTATACTGGACCGAGGCAGTTTAGGGCTTTGCAGGTCAGCACCAACACTTTGAATCGTGCTCGGAAACGTACTGGCAGCCAATGTAGGTCTTTCAGGACCAGTGTTATGTGGTCTCAACAGCCGTTCCCAGTCACCAGTCTAGCTACCGCATTCTGGATTAACTGTAGTTTCCGGGTCACCTTCAAAGATAGCCCCACATAGAACGCAATGCAGTAGTCCAAGCGAGAGATAACTAGATAGGTCCTAACCAATAGTGATGACTTGGTTAGTGGGGTAGAAGTGGCTGGATCATTAGGTGGGAGTGACCATGCTCTTCTGGAGTTTATTATCCAGCGGAAAGGAGCAACCAAGCATACTAAGGTCCAAATTCTAGACTTTAAGAAAGCCGACTTCAGAAAACTTAGGGAAACGCTGGGTGAAATCCCATGGACAGTAATACTAAAAGGGAAGGGAGTTCATGATGGTTGGGAGTTTGTTAAAAGGGAGATATTAAAAGCACAACTTCAGGCAATACCAATGAGACGGAAACATGGAAGGTGCCTAAAGAAGCCAGGCTGGCTATCTAAAGAACTTTTGACTGAGTTAAGATTTAAAAGGGATATGTACAAAAAATGGAAAAGGGGGGAAATCTCCAGAGAGGAATTCAAACATATAGCCAGCACGTGTAGAGACAAAGTCAGAAAAGCTAAAGCACAGAATGAACTCAGGCTCGCCAGAGAGGTTAAAAGCAACAAAAAGGGCTTTTATGGGTATGTCCGTAGCAAAAGGAAAAACAAGGAAACAGTGGGGTCACTCAGAGGAGAAGATGGTGAAATGCAAACAGGGGACAGAGAAAGGGCAGAACTCCTCAATGCCTTCTTTGCCTCAGTCTTCTCCAAGAAAGAAAACAACGCCCGACCTGAAGAATATGGAGCAGATGATTCAGCAGGGGAAACACAGCCCAGAATAAGTAAGGAGGTAGTACAAGAATACTTGGCTAGTTTAGATGTATTCAAGTCTCCAGGGCCAGATGAACTACATCCAAGAGTATTAAAAGAACTGGCAGAGGTGATTTCAGAACCACTGGCAATAATCTTTGAAAATTCCTGGAGAACAGGCGAAGTTCCAGCAGACTGGAGGAGGGCAAATGTTGTCCCTATTTTCAAAAAGGGGAAAAGAGAGGACCCAAACAATTACCGCCCAGTCAGCCTGACATCAATACCAGGAAAGATTCTAGAGCAGATCATTAAGCAAACAGTCTGTGAGCACCTAGAAAGAAACTCTGTGATCACTAAAAGTCAGCATGGGTTCCTGAAAAATAAGTCATGTCAGACTAATCTGATCTCATTTTTTGACAGAATTACAAGCCTGGTAGATGAAGGGAACGCTGTGGATGTAGCCTATCTTGATTTCAGCAAGGCCTTTGACAAGGTGCCCCATGATATTCTTGTAAAGAAGCTGGTAAAATGTGGGCTAGACAATGCTACCATTCAGTGGATTTGTAACTGGCTTACTGACCGAACCCAAAGGGTGCTCATCAATGGCTCCTCCTCATCCTGGAGAGTAGTGACTAGTGGGGTGCCACAGGGTTCTGTCTTGGGCCCAGTCTTGTTCAACATCTTTATCAATGACTTGGATGATGGGCTTGAGGGCATCCTGAGCAAGTTTGCAGATGACACCAAATTGGGAGGGGTGGCTAACACCCCAGAGGACAGGATCACACTTCAGAATGACCTTAACAGATTAGACAACTGGGCCAAAGCAAACAAGATGAATTTTAACAAGGAGAAATGTAAAGTACTACACTTGGGCAAAAAAAATGAAAGGCGCAGATACAGGATGGGAGACACCTGGCTTGAGAGCAGTACATGTGAAAAGGATCTAGGAGTTTTGGTTGACCACAAACTTGACATGAGTCAGCAGTGTGATGCAGCAGCTAAAAAAGCCAATGCAATTCTGGGCTGCATCAATAGGAGTATAGCATCTAGATCAAGGGAAGTAATAGTACCACTGTATTCTGCTCTGGTCAGACCTCACCTGGAGTATTGTGTCCAGTTCTGGGCACCACAGTTCAAGAAGGATACTGATGAGCTGGAACGTGTCCAGAAGAGGGCAACCAAAATGGTCAAAGGCCTGGAAACGATGCCTTATGAGGAACGGCTTAGGGAGCTGGGTATGTTTAGCCTGGAGAAGAGAAGGTTAAGGGGTGATATGATAACCATGTTCAAATATATAAAAGGATGTCATATAAAGGAGGGAGAAAGGTTGTTTTCTGCTGCTCCAGAGAAGCGGACACGGAGCAACGGATTCAAACTACAAGAAAGAAAATTCCACCTAAACATTAGGAAGAACTTCCTGACAGTAAGAGCTGTTCGGCAGTGGAATTTGCTGCCAAGGAGTGTGGTGGAGTCTCCTTCTTTGGAGGTCTTTAAGCAGAGGCTTGACAGCCATCTGTCAGGAATGCTTTGATGGTGTTTCCTGCTTGGCAGGGGGTTGGACTGGATGGCCCTTGTGGTCTCTTCCAACTCTATGATTCTATGATTCTAGAGCATGCACCACTCTGGCGAGACAGTCTGCGGGCAGGTAGGCTTTCAGCCTGCGTACCAGATGGAGCTGATAAACAGCTGCCCTGGACACAGAATTGACCTGCGCCTCCGTGGACAGCTGTGAGTCCAAAATGACTCCCAGGCTGCGCACATGGTCCTTCAGGGGCACAGTTACCCCATTCAGGACCAGGGAGTCCTCCACACCTGCCCGCCTCCTGTCCCCCACAAACAGTACTTCTGTCTTGTCAGGATTCAATCTCAATCTGTTAGCCGCCATCCATCCTCCAACCGTCTCCAGACACTCACACAGGACCTTCACTGCTTTCACTGGTTCTGATTTAAAAGAGAGCTGGGTATCATTCGCATACTGATGAACACCCAGCCCAAACGCTCTGATGATCTCTCCCAGCGGCTGCATGTAGATGTTAAAAAGCATGGAGGAGAGGGCAGAACCCTGAGGCACCCAACAAGTGAGAGAACACTCATCCTCCACCACCACTTTCTGAACACGGCCCAGGAGGAAGGAGCAGAACCACTGTATGACAGTGCCCCCAGCTCCCAAGCCCTCTAGATGGTCCAGAAGGATGTTATGGTTGATGGTGTCAAAAGCCGCTGACAGATCCAGCAGAACTAGGAAACAGCTCTCACCTTTGTCCCTAACCTGCCGAAGATCATCAACCAGTGCGACCAAGGCAGTTTCAGTCCCATGATGAGGCATAGTGGTAGTGCTTTTGTTGCAATCTGGATCAGACCACGATCCACTAATGGGTCCTGCAGGAGTGGACTTCGTTCTTTCAAATTTCAGCAGCGCCTTGCGCAGGGCCAAAAATTGGACCCCTCCCTCGTCTCTCGCCTTCTGTTCTGCTCAATTCACTACATCATAGTTATGTTGCCCTGTGGTGCCCCCTAGGCTCAGTGCCCTGTGTGGAAGAACCAGTCATGCTGCTCTAAACCCGCCTCTGTATCCTGATATGACAAGCCACCTCTGGGTCCTTATTTCCTACAAGCAAGTGTCAAACCATGATTACAGCAGCTGTTTTGTTCCCTAAGGAAAGCAGAAGTGCACAAGCCCAGGGCTCACCAAGGCTCACACATGTAGTAGGGAACCATAGCTTCTCATTATAAGCACTTTGCAGGCTCTCTGCAAGCACTGGTGATAAGCTGATTCTTGGTGGAATCAAGAAAGTCCTTCATACCTGACAATCAGCTATGCAGAGGGGGAAATGCTCGATTTATAGGAACATTTCCCCCTCTGCATAGCTGATTGGTGCCTTCTTGAAGCACCAAGAAGGGGCTTCAAAGGGCCTCCTTGAAATCACCAATCAGTATATCTGCAGTTACAGCAACGTCCTTTGAACTTTGACAGGTTTCAATTATCTGGTGTCATTATGACCTCAGGTGATCAATATGTGTGTGTGGCCCTACCCACCTGTCAAAGTTGACCTGTGGGGGATCTAACATTCTGCCCCTGCATTAATACCCAAGTCAGTCCTAAGTATTTTTATTAATTTGATTTACACCCAAGTCTATCCAACGTTTGCAGAGCAACTCCCAGGAGTTTTTCTTAATGATAATAGCTATTATGAGGCAGGGAGTCAATAATTTAAGGAACTCAAGGTTTAGGGGGTAAAATAAGACTAAAACAAAACATTAGTCTAGTACCCATTATATGTTGAAATAAAATGCTCCCACATAACCATTTTTAAGCATGCACCCATAATATAGAACCATGATGAGGTCTAAGAGGATTTGACACAGCCACCTTTCTGAAGCTAAACAGGGTACAAGTCTGGCCAGTATCTAGAGGAGAAGCTGCCTTTTGCTCCCCACCTCTATTTCCATGACGGACAAAAGGACACTGGTGGAGGAAGTGGACATCACACACCCCAGATGCTGGCTGTAGATGGCTAGCCCCACCCCCATGGGCAGTTAGCCCCACCCCCAGGTGCACAGCATGTGCACCAGTCCAGATGGGGGTGGAAGATTTTGGATTTTGGTTGATGGTTGAGCTAAGACAGGTATCCCCAAACTGCAGCCCTCCAGATGTTTTGGCCTACAACTCCCATGACCCCTAGCTAACAGGACCAGTGGGTCAGGGAAGATGGGAACTGTAGTCCAAAATATCTGGAGGGCCAAAGTTTGGGGATGCCTGAGCTAAGATTTCTACCAAATATATAACACATATGGACGGTCTATATGGTTTTTATTGTCTTATATATGCCAATAAAGGTGTTGAATTGAATTGAAATCTACCAAATACCCCTCAGGTTGCATGTTAAACATTAAGATTACACCCGTACCCATAGTAAAAGGAGATTTCTGGGTCAAAGGCCAGGACAGATACGCAACGCAGTGCTGCAGCTGCAGCAAGCACAATGACCACAGACCGTCAAAACTGTTCTACTATATTGCAAACATTTGTGAGCACATTCAAAAACATACTTGCTGGCTAGAATCAAAGGAAACTATGCTTCAGAATATGGTCATCATAGCTAATGTTGTGGAGTTACTGCATAATCAGCGTTTTTAGCAAGGCAATGGCATTCTTACATCTTAAAGCTCCTTTGTTTGCTGTCAGGAAATATGCACCCACATAATGAAAAGCAGGAAATGCTGAAGAGACTATTTCACCCAACATTATTTTCAATGGTAATCAAGCACATATATTTTGGCTGTCACCAGCAACAGGTTTCATTAGATAAAGGAAATGACTTGAGTAGCTGTCTTAGTAATGCAAGAAACTAGGTTTTGTTAATTTTATGTTATTTTGAGTTTCAGCTGTGTTTATCTTCAGCAAAAGTAATGTAGGCATTTGAATTTTCCCCACATTCTTGGGATTGCTTCTGGATTAGGATCTTCAGATAAAAAAAAGAAGGGGGAATGCTGCCTTCTGTAAACCAGTTGCAATGATTTGATAGCCACCAAATTCCAGTAATGGGCAGCCATGCTTATCTGTTAATGAATGAAAAGTGTGGTCTTCTGCCCAAATCATTAAAAATGGGGAAGGTTTTGGTTTTGGTTTTGGTTTTTTTCAGAAGAAAACTGAGAAGTTGCAGTGTGTATTTAAAGGGAATAATCAAGACTCTTGATTATAACAACAGAGGCTCTGGTGTGCACTCAAAAACACTATGCACATTCTTGCTCTCATGTGCACACATGATACATATATATATTCCCATTAATTTCAGTGGAGGCACAACTCTGCATACACATTAGCACATGCAGCGTAGGTGAAACGATTAGGAAAATGCTAGGTGTATACTTCAATGCACATATAGGGTCCAAGATAAGGTTGAATATGCATCTTATTTGGGGAAAGTGGTAACATGCTCTACCTTGATACTCAGGATTTGAGTCTATCTTTGCCCAACTCCATTATAATGTCCCCAAAGAGACAATATATAATTGCGGTGCTCAGCAATTAAGACCATTCATGCAATAAGGTTGTGCTTTCTGCCTAACCTTGAATATGGACGCCACTCAATATTGCCAGTTTCAGAAGAATGTATAAAGAAAATATTTTGTGCTGGTTATGAAATGCTTTATAAACAACTGCCTTCCTGTTCACTTATCTGATGCCAGTTCAGGAGTAGCACAGGACAAATGAAAATAAAGAATGGCACTTTATAAAGACCATCACTTTATACAACTCATCACAAGGATAGGGAGCTTTCATTGGGCACTACACAAAGGAGGATGAAGAAGGGTCTTCTCTCTTGGCTCAAAGTCTCATATAACATTTGATCACAGAGGCACCAGATACCAGGCTGTAAGAGCTTAAAATTCTTCTTGCTTGTTTACAGGTCCATAAAGTCTTTGCTTTCTAGTTTATTTAGTAGGGTCAGTAAGTTGTCTGTTTCCTCATGTCTTGCCTCGTTAAGAAGATAGCCCAGAGATGCTAATCCCAGATGACACAAACCACATGATGCATCATACCTTCTTTATAGGATATTGCTTAACTCATTTCCTGTACAGCACAAAAACCCATCACTGTCTTTAATGTTATCAACAGAGGTCAAATAAAGATTTCAGCAGATTCTTACGTCCCAACTGCTATTTTATCTGGGTCAAATTTATCTCAGATTAGAATTTTGACCAAGAAATGTTCAATTACTACTATTAATGATTAAAATTCTCTGTTCCCACATGTGGGTCATCTGTAAAAACAAACACAGCAAATAAGTACACAGAATGCCAATGGGCTTTAACAGCTAGAATGTTTCCAGTATTATCATGTTCAAATATGTCTAACAACTTGTATGATTTATTATGCCTATATACTTTTAAACCCACCCTTAATGTAATTTGAAGAAACAACCAGTGCTTCTTTCTTTCACTGCACAGTCAACACTCATTTTCATGTGATGTAACACCTACACTACACAAAACTTGTGATTCTCCAGGTGTTGAGTTCATCTGCCATCACCCCCAGTCAACATGTTCAATGGGCAGACATGGGAGTTGCAGTCCAGCAAGTTCCCTATCTCTGCAATAGAGAAACAACTGCATTTCCACTTTCACACATGGTGCCATTTCTGGTTTGATACAAATATATCAACCATGCCTTTAAAGTGGGGGTGCTCCCATACTTTATTAACAGCTTAATGCACATAGACAAGGTAGATCTGTATCCTTTGTATGTGACTAGCAAAGAATTGCAAAATAATGCAGGATCCATTTAGCATATAAAGCTCCCCAAAATCACTGGTGCACAAAACACGTGCATTTTACCAAAGCACATACACAGAGTACTCCTTATGCACTAGTCCAGAGCGTCGATCTGCTTAACAATGCTTGTGATGGTGATTTTAACACTGCCTTGACCATGTGCTACATATCCATCTTTATCTGTGCTTTCTGCTGTGCCTTATTCTTTATTTCATCACACTTGCAGCTCTACCAGACTAATTGAACTGAGGCCCCAGGGCAATTCTTTTGCATGGGCTAATCTGTCATTGGTAAAATTGAGAGGAGCTGGCTCATAGGTAACTTCAGCTGGCCCTCTTGCATGTTTTAACTACTCGCACAAATGATTTATCCATATGAGCAGGGAAACTATGGAAAAGGGAACTGGAATATTGTACATCAGTTGCTGGAGTAGAACTCTGAAAATGTGTGTTCCCATTCATGGAAGCTGAACCTTAGTTCTCAATGAGGTTACTAGTCCAGCATTATCTCGCACATTGGAACACATGGCTCATGCAGAGATAATGTATGTGCCAGCCCCAATGCTTTAGAGAAGGCGTAGCACTAGGGTCTTAATAATGTGTGTCAATAAATTAATTAAGGCTACATCCTTATACCAACTAACCTCATAGGGATTAAGTTTTAATGAGGCATATATAGGATTGTGCTGTCAGTTAAAGTATTCATGCAATAACTAGCAAAGTAATTATGACATCAGTATGACCCAATATGACCTTTCCCTATATTACGAGTAGCCAACGTGGTTGCCTCGATGCAGACTACAGCTCCCTTTGTGCCTGGTGATTGGTTCGGCTGACTGAGACTGCTGGGAGTTGGAGTCCAACAGCATCTGGATGGTGACACATTGGTTAACCCTGCATTACTAGTAGTGTGCCAATAGATGAAAGAGCACATTTTGCCACCATCATGATGGGAGACATATTGTTGTTGTTTAGTCGTTTAGTCGTGTCCGACTCTTCGTGACCCCATATATATATATATATATATATGGACCATGGACATATATAAAGCAACATATGGTTCTGGCCTGGCTACAGATTTCTTCTTATACCTTCCTAATTCTGGTGTAGAAATTCTGCCATAAATTTGACTCAGTATGGATGAATGCAATCTATGCGACTTACAATCTGCTGAGAATTACTTCTTTCATATGTGATACACACTGCAAAAATGTCGTATTTCTTTCTCTTTTTTTAAGGGTTTCCAGCCATCATAGACACAGAATGTACACATTAATGAATTTTCCCAAGCTCTGTTTCTCTCACCCTCCAGCCCCAGTAATAAGGCATGCCACCACCATCTACTCCGAAAGGCTGACTACACACTTGCTTCAGCCCCACACAAAAGCAGTTTGATGAAATGTTTCCCTGGGACCCCATAGTTCACGTGCATCATTAGTCTGGGATGCAGTAGCCCTTTTGCAGCCTGTGGGTGAGTGCCAGATCCTATCTATCTAATCCTCAAAGTGGCTGGAAGCAAAAATCCAGAAACAAGGCGTTTGGGGGCAGGGGAAAGCCCAGCATCCTCTGGGAGATACAATGGCAAGTGAACCCCCTCCTAGCAGTTCTGAATGCCTGACTCTGTCCATCCAGAAAGAAAAGAACAGTTTGAGGAGGGAGGGGGAAGTCTGTCAAGTTTGGCTGCTTGTCCTTGTTAGCAGACAATGAGGGAGCATTTGTGAAAAGCATTCCCACCCACCCAAGAAATAATCACATGTTAATCTGGAAGCAGGCCAACAGCATCAAACTATTTTAGAACTTTTTTAAAATACCAAGAAAGTTTTTCATACAATAAACCGTAACAAAGAAAATCTCTTGAGTTCCACCCAAATGTGTAGGGGGGGATTCCAAACCAGTTGATTTTCCCACTTCAAAGCCTTCTCCCTACCCCTAAAAAAGTTTCATCTGCCACAAAGCAAATCGGCGGCCCCTTCATCCTCAACAGCTAAGGCGAGCACTGGAATCCACTTCACCGCCAGCAGAGGAGATGAAAGAAAAGGCAGGGGAGGAAAAGAGAAAAGGAGAAGAAGGGGGGATGCAAATTGCAAACAGAAAGTCCTGGAAGAAGAAGGAGAGGAGGCGAGAAAGCCATTCGGGGGGAGGGAAACGAGGAGCCATTGGGAAAGCCAGGGGGAGGAGGATCCCTGCCACAGCTGGGGCAGAGAACTTTGACACACACCAACACACATATGGTACAAAAAGTGCAAAATAAACCAGAGACACGCCCAGCCAAGTCTCCAATAGTGGCACCATCTGCTTTCTTCAAGCGAGACAAGAAACTACATTCTAAACACGTGGTAGCCAGACAATAATGGGTCGTATTTATTTTTAATCTGGTGGCATCGCCAGGGGTTTCTCTCCCTCACGAGAGCATCCCAATCCAGGCTTCACCCACTTCAACCCACGGGCATTTGGGAGCCTACAAGAACCACCTCCCTCGGGCAGCGCTCCTGTCCAGCCACCAGAAACAGGCTCGTCGCACCTTGCCCGGCTCGGCTTTGCAAACAACCGCGAGGACGTCGAAGTGAGTGACCGGGGGTGGGGGTGGCGATGAACGCCTGAAGGCGTCGCATCCTCCAAGCGGGAACCTGCCGGGCAAACGCCAGCGAGGGGGCGGGGGAGGGAAGCCGGAGTCCATTTTTGCACGTGTTGCAACGGCACCCTTCGCACGTGCTCGGCCGGCCACCCCCACCCCACCCCACCCGGCATTGCCATTAGGAGGCGCCGCGCTAAACCTTCGGCGGGGGGGGGGGGGAGAGTCCCTCAAGTTCTGCCCAGCGCGGCTTCCTCACCTCGGAGCTGGCCGTCCGCCACGGAGAAGAGCAGCAAAGCCAGGAGCGCCAGTTTCCAGGAGGAGCAGCAGCAACCCATCTTCCTCCCCCGGGGATTGTTCAGCTACAGCAGCAGCTCCACAGGTGGAAGGGCGGGAAGCCTCAGCCTGAGAGGAAAGTTTCCCCGGAGCCTTTATTTGTTGCTGTGGCTGCTGCTTCGCCCACCGCGCCAATCCCTCCTTCCTCCTTCTCCCCTTCCTCAGCCCACCCCTTTATTGCCGCCTGCCTCTGCCGCCCCCTGTGGCAAGTGAGCCTTCCGTCCCCTAAAGCGGAGAGAGGGTCCGGCAGATACCATTCCCCAAAGGGCGGAGTTCTCCCATAGGGTTCGGGGCTTTGGGGGCGCGGCTGGCTCCTCCTCTGGGAACCCGGGAGTAAAGAAAGGTGCCTCGAAAGGCTCCAGCTAAAGATTCTCAGGGCGGTGTTTGGACTACCCGAGCCCCTTCCCAGCCACAGCGTCGTCTCTTCCCTCTCTCCATCTCTCTCCCCCTCCCCACCCCGCTCGTGGTTCGTTCCAGCAGTAGCTGGGGTAGGCGCAGGGGAGACACATTCTTGAGCCGCTCAGACTTTTAAACCGACGTGCCGCTAACCCCCCCCCCCAAAAAAAGAGAGAAATCTCCCGAGGAAACAAGAACAATGACTGTAGAGCCGCTTGAGTTTAGTTACGTTGCAAGCTTTGCATTCAGCTCAAGGAATCCGTTGTGAGACAGGGTGTTTTGAAAATGAAGAATATGCACTATCCTATCCATGTGAAAGATTGAGGGCACTAGGAGAAGGGGACGACAGAGGACAAGATGGTTGGACAGTGTTCTCGAAGCTACGAACATGAGTTTGACCAAACTGCGGGAGGCAGTGCAAGACAGGAGTGCCTGGCGTGCTATGGTCCATGGGGTCACGAAGAGTCGGACACGACTAAACGACTAAACAACAACAACATCCATGTGAAATGCCCATCCCAGGACATCCTGTGTTACAAAGGAGAAGTGGCTTTTGGTGTTGGAATGACGCTTTGCATAGTCTTAAACCAGGATAAAGCCAGTGAATACATGGGGCGGGAGACAGAAGCATCAATATAAAATGTTCATTTAATTCCACTGTTTATCTGAAGCCATAACAGAAAAGTCCGCTCTCTCACCTTGGAGCTTGATTTGAGCTGCAATTCAGAGCCAGAACTTGTTTTCACGTTTGGAAGGATATCCACAGCTTTGGAAAGTGCATTTTTAGGAGTGCCCCCCCAAAGTTTGCAGTTGCACATCTGGCATTAGGGGGCAGAGCTTTGTAGGTCAGTTGGTGGAGTTCTGATATAGGCTGATGGGCACCAGCACCTCTTTATAAATTAAGCAGCAGGGGCCAAATTTAGGGGCAGGCAGGGCCCAAGCCTGAGGTGCGTGGCTTGGGATCAGGGA
This sequence comes from Zootoca vivipara, assembly GCF_963506605.1. NCBI lineage: Eukaryota > Metazoa > Chordata > Lepidosauria > Squamata > Lacertidae > Zootoca > Zootoca vivipara. The sequence continues at coordinate 47,530,563 of NC_083283.1, forward strand.
GCCTGCCACTCAAATCTCACATATATAGTACCAACATTTTATCTTCACATTTAAAGCTGACAACACCTTTTTAAAAAAACCTCATTACTTATGCAATACCTAGTATTATGACATACCAATGACAAAATTCATTGGTCTCTAAGGTGCTACTGGAAGGAATTTTTTTATTTAGTATCGCAAGTGATGGTGATCCAGATCCATGGATGCAAATATGTTGCCTTCTATAACAGAGTTACACCATGAATCATAGTTATGAAATGGGGTACAACTGTGATAAGTAAGTAAATATTCTAAATACCGTATATTAAACCAATAGAGTGAATGTGATAGATGCTCCTTGCCTAAGGCGCTGTTTGATGTAGGGGCAAGTCACGGCCACTTCACTCATCGCCACATGTCCTGATGATGGGCACCCTTAAATTGCCTCTTAAGATTTAGAATGCATTTCTGTGAAAAATTTGAGTTGAGTAGACAGGAAGACACTGAGGACAAGATGGTTGGACAGTGTTCTCGAAGCTACGAACATGAGTTTGACCAAACTGCGGGAGGCAGTGCAAGACAGGAGTGCCTGGCGTGCTCTGGTCCATGGGGTCACGAAGAGTCGGACACGACTAAACGACTAAACAACAACAAGACAGGAAGTAGGTATACAGTGGTGCCTCGCTTAACCAATGAAAAATTCGCTTAACGAAAGGATTTTTCTAGTGGAGGTTGCCTCGCTAGACGAATTTGTTTTGCGAAAAATTCGTCTAGCGAATCGCGGTTTCCCATAGGAATGCATTGACATTCAATTAATGTGTTCCTATGGGCAAAAAAATAAATAAATAAAATTCAATGCATTCCTATGGGATTCACTAGATGAATTTTTCGTTGTAAGAATTGACCCGTGGAAAGAATTAAATTCGTCTAGCGAGGCACCACTGTACTCATTGAACTTAAAACTATGGTTCCATGTAGATCTTTAGCATGAGATAACTACAAAAAGTTGAATCTGAAAGGAAACTCATTGGTTGAAAGAAATCCAATCTAAAACAATAGATGAACCAAGACAAAGCTGCAGAATATGCATTTATAGCATTGTTCACGTGTTCATGGAAACTGAAAGCGAACCACATAAATGCTTCTCCATTTTGTACTATATTATATTATTAGACAAAGACAGGGAGCAGTGACGAGGTATTGCAAACTGTTGTCTTCCCTCTAAGATAGCTTATTGCTCTCAGATGCAATACCAGATGATAATTTGTTATCACTACGGAAGTACCATTCAAATTCCAGAACATTTAATGGCTTCTGGACATTTAATGGAATCTTATTTTGCATTAGATGTCAAAATACCTTGCACTGGCCCGACTTGTGGTTAAGATGGAAGCTGGTTTTCTGATTGTGTCTCCATTATATTGGGGGTGCTTCAGAATCCTGTCCAAAATATATTATGTTGCAATTCTGTTAAAGGATCTGAGACAATGAAATTATAGATTTCTACGTACTTTCTGGTTGTGAGTTGAAAGGCATTGTAAATCTAATCTGAAATAATTCTAGAGTTTGCTTTAAGATAATTCCATCACTAAATTTGCCTTAGTGTTTGATGACCTGGTATGTTCCTATCTTGATGAGTAAGAAAAGACAACTTGCAAATGTATTCAGTATCAACAGAAGGCTGGGTAAGAGGGATTTAGTAATTTATAAAGATTGTGTTTCTGTGTAAACAAGAACTGTTGATTAGAGTCATGTTACTAAGAATGAGAAACATGTGGAATCAGAACTTAATTAGGAGTCTCAAGAGATAAACTCTTGCTGACTTTTATCATCAGTCTGCACTGAGACAAGTAAAAAAAACTTTTCAGGTGTGCTTGAGTTGCTATCACTGACTCAACATTTTAGCTGTTCATTTACCATGACAATATTCTTGTATCTTTCATCTCCTGCCTAGTGGCTTTGAGTGTGCTTCTATTTAAGTCTTAATTTTAAATGCAGTAGTACCACACCACCCTCATGTGGGATAGATCAGCCTCATATAACCAACATGTGTATCTCTAATTAATGCATGAAGGGGTTAAGACCATAGAGTAAACTGTCCTGCCAGGCTTAGCTATGTCACACCCCCTCACCTTTGGGAGGGAGGGATACTAAGCTCTTTGTTATCTCTCATTCCTACCTGAATCCTACCTGTAAGGAGATCTAAGCAGGATGCTCCAAGTTTAGACCATGTGGCTTTAGCAAACCATCTTTGTGTTTCTATACAAATAATTTAGAAACATTTACCATTTTGCAACTAAGTTATACTGCCAGTCTTTTCTTTCTGGTGTATAGAAAAGCACATGAATCTGACCTTTTCAGAATTTGTAAATAAACCATTTTTAAATTACCAAACGTGTGGTCTCTTTCTAGTGCTATTTTTCTAGAAAAAGAAGTGCTAGAACTCACCATGAACAACTCCCTTGTTCTCTTATATTGGCAATGGTGCCCACCTGAGAGGTGCTGGAATTGAGTTCTGGTGAGGTCCAGCGGGGGGGGGGGAGCCCTGTTTCTTTCTGTGCTAAAGGAAGTGGGGGACATTGGAAGCAATTTAGAAGGGGATATTTGATTTCAAAGGTATATGTTTCCATGTTTTACTTTGCTACTAGTTTCAATGGCTATGAGCCACCACTGCCAACCAGTCGACAGCATTGTATTCTCTGCTTAAGGCAGAAGTAAGAAACCTGTGGGCCTCTGGGTGTTGTTGAACTTCAGCTCCAGCCAGCATGGACAACAGTCAGGAATGATAGGAGCCGGAGTTCAATAATATCTGGAGGACCACAGGCCTCCTATCATTAGCATGAAATAAACCAACACATGTAGTGTCACATTTCACTTGTTTAAAGTGATCTGAGACCCAAGGGTCCAGGGAGAATCAAAATTACTGAAAACACTGGAAGGTGATGTCCAAGTCTCTCTCTCTCTCTCTCTCTCTCTCTCTCTCTCTCTCTCTCTCTCTCTCTCTCTCTCTCTCTCTCACACACACACACACACACACACACACCCTAAGGCTCTGTGATGGTTCTCTGTTGATTGACCTTGCATGTAAAAAAGCTCAGGCGTGAAATGATACAGGACCACTCCAAAGCCAGTGTTGGCTCCTGACAGTTAATACCAAAGTGGGCCTTCTGTGAACCCTTTCAGCTGATTAATTTACAAAGAGAACACAACAGGACTTTCTCAATCATTCTCCTTACCAGTGGAACTCATTGTCCAAAATATAGCAAGGTAAACTATTCTTTTCAGGAAATTACTGACAGGTTATTTTGGTTTAAAAACATTTATTACTGTTTTATGTTATCTAAAAACTGATATTTTATTAGGTTTGTATGATTTTACTGATTTTTATGTATTAAAGTATAACAAGCCATTCAGCATTATCATTTGATTATTGCCTCTCTTTGAATAACCAGCAAAAAAGTGGCTTAATTTCCCTTGCAGATTAAACCGAAATGTTGCATTTTCTTTAAAATCATTAAAACCAGTTCTATAAAATGCAGTATCTTTATTTTTGTTCTTAAAGTTATTACCTCCACTGAAAGTGTAAATGTTACAAAGTTATTTAAAAGCTAGGTATAGAAGATTCCCACCCACACTAGTATCTTGTTCCATTTAATTGTGGGCTTGCAACAGATGTATCATATTTGAAACAGGCTCTTTTGGATAAAGTATATTCTTTGAAATTGTTGCCTTATTCACTATTTATTTACTGTGGAAAAAATGTGTAGTAAAGGGCCAACGCCATTTGGGTGCAGGGTCTATGCAGCTCCCATTTTGGCAGTTGCTCAGGACGCTACAAAAGGAAATGAAAATCCTTACCTATTCAAGGTGACGGCAGGAACCATCATCCTCACCCATTTGACTTCATGATATTATCACACATGGTGTGAGTCTCTTAATTCTCTTTGATCTCTCTATGGCACTTGATACCACCAACCACAGCATTCTTCTGGGACACCTGGCACAACAGATCCTGGTGGCACTGTATTGAACTGGATCCTATCCTGAGGGGTAGGATCCAGAAGGTGGGTCTGGAGGACTATTTGGATTGTGGTTCATGGAGCTCTACAGGATTCTGTTCTATCCCCTATACTGCATTAACGTCTGCATGAAATGGCTGGGTTGAAGAAATTTGGTGACTGGGCTGTGAAGTCATCAGTACATTGATGAGACCCAGCTGTTTCTCATTTGCACCTGATCCTAGGGAGGCAGTGGAAATACTGTTAGCTGTGAAAGTCTGGATGGAATAGCTGAAGCAATCCAGACAGTACAACAGGTGGGCCACCAAAGGGAGGACTTGCCTTTAGTCTTATTTGGCTTTGTGATGTCCCACCAGGAAACTCCTCCTCTTTGGAGAATGATTGAAGGGCCAAAGGCACAGGTTAGGGAAACTGTTGATGCACCACCGACTCTGCTGGCTAACAACTTCTCTGATAGTGATAGTGGTCCTGGGCAACTTCAACATCCATGCTGAGGATGTCTCGGGCAATAAGATTTCATGGCAAACATGGGACCATCTCAAATGGTCATCTGTCCAACATCCGCTCAATTTGGCCTTTGCTCCAAATGGGAAGAGGAGTAGTCTCGAAGTAGAAGGGGTAGATACTGCCCCACTGTCATGGTCAGACCAATTTGTGGTGACGTTTGGTCTAGCTTTTCCCACCTCAGAGGTGGGGACCTGTTCAGATGGTCTGCCCTTGGAGGCTGATGGAATTTAATGGATTTCTGATGGCTCAGGAGGACTTCCCAGTGGAGAGAGCAAGTGCTCCTGTTGAAGCTCTTGTTTTACAGCAGAACAGCGAAGTGAGGACAGCAATTGGCACAATCATTTCTAAAGGTTCTCTCTAGTTTAGGCATCCCCAACCTTTGGCCCTCCAGATGGTTTGGACTATATTTCCCATCATCCCTGACCACTGGTCCTGTTAGCTAGGGATCATGGGAGTTGTAGGCCTAAACATCTGGAGGGCCGCAGGTTGGGGGTGCCTGCTCTAGTGCTATAGATTGCATTGCTCCCTGGGATTTCAAGTTTAATAACGCAGACTGTGCGGATTTTTAGTGACTATATAGTAATAATTAATCTATTAGTTTGTCAGGTATTCAACAAAAAGACAAATGTAACTGTATTTGGCAAAGCGTAGATATTTCTTATTCACTGTTCAACCACAATTTAGCATTATATTCATACCTTTTCAATGTGACTTGTTGACCTCTTGCGAGGTTTGCACTGTATTCCAGTTATAGTTAAAATAACTTTTTCTTTCCCCTTCCTCTACACCCATGGTTCCCAATTAGCTAAGTACTGCAGACCCTGTGTTTTTTCAAAAGCCAAGCTTTTGAGAACGTTGATATCTCTTAGATAGTTTTTGTTATGTGAATGGTGCCACAGACCCCCTGGGGTTCTCAGACCACCAGTTGGAAACCACTGCTCTATGCGATCGTCTCTCAATTCTTTTGGAAGCTTGTTTAAATAATCTTCCTCACGAAATGCTTTGGACTTTTTCTTCTGAATGAAGTGTAGATATCCACTAGATGGCACTGTATGATTACACTGTTAAAGCAGCGTGTCTCTCAGAGAGATTATATAAGCAATTACAATTTGTAGCAAAAAATGTGGCACAGGAAAAATTACAGCAACAAATCTACCATGCTCTCAACATTAAATCACCAGGAACATAATATGGCCTATGGCCAATATGGAAATAAAACTGAACTGAACCATTTCTCAAGTAGTGGAAATCATCAGGAACATAATAATGACATACCTGCACATAATGCTAGAATCCATTGGTAAAATGTTGTCCACAAAATGTGAGAAATATCCAGCTTACTATGAAATATTTCCCCTGCAAAATATGTGTACATATACAATATAGAGATTGGCCAATTTTCATGCTTATAGTACACAGGTGGAAATTGGTACCATGTATGCTGAATAAAGTTGAGTTTGAGTTTTGTTTTTTTTACAAGATTTATACAGTACCTCAGTAGCGAGAAAACTGGAAGTGGCCTTGCAGTTATGTGTTGTTTATGATGCTGAAGTTGCTTCCTGGTTCCTAAACCCTTATTTAACAAAGCGCTGTGTGAATAGCCTAAATCGTTTATTTGACTCAACACCACAAAATATGAATACCCCACATTGTACACCTCCATCAATGGGAAACCCTCCCCTTTGAGGTCCACCATTATTCTCTGGGGCAAGATGTGTTGTTTTTATGCAAAGCACATTAATGCACAAGAACCTCAGTCCACAATTATGAAAAACTAAGCATTGGGACACCCTCAAATGATGTGTACATGCCAGCAGGGGATTGTCCCCTATGACATGCCATAGAATTGAATCCTTCCCACTGCTATCTTTCTGAACAAGGCACTGTCAACTTTAGCAACTTCACAAGAAACTTCACAATTTCACATGTTAAATGAAATGTTTATTTAGTTTGTCTTGGGGGCATATATGGTTTGACTTGTTCATTTTCCAATTAGTCATCCTAATTATCACCTGTTCATCGTCCTCTGAACTTAAGTCCTGGTTACTACAGTTGGGCAGTTTGTACACCAGCCCGTTATTCATCCACACACATTCTGAAAGCTCACACTTTCAGGATAGTAGACTGAGCACGGTCTCAGGTCCTGACAGGCCCTTCATGAAGGGTACAGCTAGGTGCTCAGTTGCACCTCTGACCTCCAACTTCCAGCACCTCCCAACAGGCCTTGGTGTTTTTGAGTCCTGCTCTAAACACCTTTTCTATATCGCAACCTGATAGTTTGCAGGTTGGGCATGCTTCATCAAACAATCCCTGCATGGTGGCAGTTGGTAACTCTCTACCTTTCAAGTACAGGTGGTATCTTAGATCACTGACATTCACTCCAGAAAGTTTGGGAGTATAAAGGCAACATGCATCTGTCTCTAGTTTTTCCATTATGTCAGCTTACAGATTCCATTCTTCCTCCAACTCATAAAATGTTTTCCAAAAATTTGCAGAGCATTTGCCTATTTCTTAACAATAACTTTTTATTTATACCCCACCCATCTGACTGGGTTTCCCCAGCCACTCTGGGCGGCTCCCAACAGAATATTAAAAACATGATAAAACATCAAACATTAAAAACTTCCCTTCAGGTGTCTTTTAAAATTCAGTTGTTTGTTTCCTTGACATCTGATGGGAGGGCGTTCCACAGGGTGGGCACCACTACCGAGAAGGCCCTCTGCCTGGTTCCCTGTAACCTCACTTCTAGCAGGGAGGGAACTGCCAGAAGGACCTCAGAGCTGGGCCTTTACTGGCAGATGCACTTGCATGATCCTAATCCAGTGTGTGCACACTTCCTCCTAATCAAAGCCCGACATACATCTCTGCCAAGCCTTGAGGCGAATTTCCCCATGTCAGAGTGCTGCAAGTCATACCACTGCATTTCAGGAACAATTGTGCCACAATTCTGCCACAAAATTCCAGGCACACAACCAATACATACATTTCAGCAAAGCAGAGCTGCTTCAGACCTCTATTCTGCAGCAAGGGATGCATGCAGACATAGTCCTGTATTCCCCTTCTTCATGCATACACCAGAGAGAAGGCACCTCCTTGTTGCTGTCTTTTTTATTTTACAGATTTCCCATTGACTGTCGTGAAGAGCACCTTCTCCCCCAACTTCTCTCTATAATCTTTTTTCTGCCATTCATCATTTAGGAATGTGATCAGACTGGTATTGATGTTGCTTTCAGACAGAAATTTCTTCCACGGTCTTACAATTTGTGCATTGGTGTCTGTATGCTATGTGCAGCCTCTTCACCTCTAAATGATCTTTCACAGGTTTTGTTTGACAGTGCCTGGTAAGTGTCAAACACTTTTACTGTTGCTCTCTTCCCTGATTGCCACTGAAGAAAACTGTTTATGCAACTTCTCCAAAGTCACCTTTCACCTTCTGCACTAGAACCATACCATCAACAGAGTTGCCTGGTTCATCCTCTTCCACTGTGGCATTCCTCTATTATTATTATTATTATTATTATTATTATTATTATTATTTTATAATTTGTACTGTGCCCCTCTGACTGTGATACCTCAGCCACTCTGAGTGGCTTTGTCTGTCTTTCTAGGTAATCCTTCTACTGTTGACAAACTTCATAGCATTGGATCCAAAGGATGAGAGAGGATACCAGCCATCTGCAGATCATAGGCTTGTGCCATCAAAACAATGCTCCCAAATATTAAGACCAGGCAGACCCCCTCACTGAACTTCCCTCCTTGCTGAAATTCCAGTGCATGGCAAAGTTGCTTTTATTTCAACATTTTTAAGTCTTCTTATGAAGTTATGGTTAATTTGAACTGATTTTCTGCTTTAACCCTATTGTACACTGCTTAAACACTGTGGCATTAAACAGTATTTCGAAGCTTTAACTTTTGCTTCACTTAATTAATTAAATTTCTGTCCTGTCCTTCCTCCCAAAGAAGCTACAAACAACAAAGTAGTAAAACAATGCAATTTAAATTTTATATAGATACATAGATAAAACATTTTAAAAATAATTAGAAACATCTAAAAACATTTTTAAACAGTCACAAAACCTCACAGATAATAAATCCAAGACTTTCAAACAGTACCTTTTGGCCATCAAATGCCTAGGTGTATAGGAATGTTTTAAATTCCCCCTAAATCTTAATATGGGGGGGGGGAGAGACCAGGGAAGGCATTCCACAACATTCCACCAATAGGGCCTTTGCTGTCAATCACCAGGCCCACAATGCTTGATATTGGTAGTAAGCATTTTGGTACTGCAGATACTTTGGTCCTGACTGCTGACCAGGGTTGCCATATTTGGAAAAGTGAAAATCCAGACACAAAAGTTGTTGAGGGTTGTGTTGTTGTTTTTTTAAGGAAAGCAACACTGCCAATGTTGGCTATCATACGCCAGAAATTTCCCATAGATTTTTGCGGTTTCCACCCTGACACTGCTTCTGACTGCAATATTCCGGCTATATCTGGGAAATTCCGGACGTATGGCAACCCTACACTTAGTTCCATTAGGCTGCTCCAACTCACTAACCAAGCAGCCGCATTCTACACTAGCTGCAGCTTCTGGGTTGTCTACAAAGGTAGCCCCATACAGAGTGTTTTGTAACAGTCCAGAGCATGGACAACTGAGGTCAGACTATCACAGTCCAGGAACAGCCACAGCTGTAGTTAACACAAATCAGGGCTATGAGCCAAAAAAACTGCCCCAACTGAATCAGGAGAATTTGGCAGGATCCAGACTAAATCAACCCAGTTTGGCTCAGCCAACCCAGAGTGATCTGGATGCAGCACCTCTTTCTTCCTTTGTTCTCCCCTCCTGAATTACTGTTTAATTACAGGTAGGTAGCCGTGTTGGTCTGGGTCGAAGTAAAATAAAAAAATTCCTTCAGTAGCACCTTAAAGACCAACTAAGTTTTTATTTTGGTATGAGCTTTCGTGTGCATGCACGAAAAGAAGTTCTGAAGAAGTGTGCATGCACACGAAAGCTCATACCAAAATAAAAACTTAGTTGGTCTTTAAGGTGCTACTGAAGGAATTTTTTTATTTTACTGTTTAATTAGTAAAGGTCCCTTCAAGGCATAGGCAACCTTTGGCTCCCAGATGTTTTGGAACTACAACTCCCATGATCCCTGACCACTGGCCCTGTTAGCTAGGGATCATGGGAGTCGTAGTTCCAAAACATCTGGGAGCCTAAGGTTGCCTATGCCTTCTTTAGTGGGTGGAACTCTCCATCCTTGAACAAAATTTCCTTCAGTTCATGGTACAAAAAGTACAATATTGTGCTGCTGGGTGGGGTTTCTTATTTTGTATAAGACAGTGGAAGAAATGCAGAGAAGAGAACATGGGCAGACATAATGAATGCAAAAAGCCGTCTGAACTGCTCATTAAAATACGGTTTCAGATAATCTTTTCAAACTGGAAGGTGCAATATTTGAAACCAAGTTCTTCCCACTTGCTGGGCTCCATTCTGCTACAGTTTCTTGTTCCTTTTAATCTACATATTGGGATCATTCTCAATGAAAAACAGTACGGACAAGATTTTCTGTCCTTTTAAAATTTTTGTTCTTATTTTTACTTTCTTTTCTAATTACTAGGCTCCTCTCTCTCTGTACCATTGGCAACTTCTGATCAAAAGAGACTTTAGCTTTATAACTTGTCTCTTCAGAATATGGCCGTGCACTTTTTCTTACCTGACAGAACTGGGCACTAATTAAAGAGAGAGGGAGATAACCAAGGAGAGTGGAACCCGCAATTTATTCTGTGCAAATGTATGGAGAAGTTTCCCCTATATAATTACATTATATGACATGATAGACATGGCCCCCTAAATTGGTGCCTTTAGAAGTCCACTATCAGCATTTTTCTTTTTTCCAGAACCAGGGATACAGACAAACCAGCAAGCTGCAGTGACTGGTAGAGAATGAATGCCTTGAAAAATACAACTTGTTGAGAACTTGTCATATTTTGCTACGGTGGGCCACTGGGATTCTCTCATCAATGTGTTATCTTTAGCTGGAGCTACTCAATAGTTTAAATATTAAAGGATGACCTGTCAGTATTCTCTATTCAAGACAAAGCCATAATGGACTAAGAGGGACATGGTTTAATAAAGTCTGCCTGGAGTCTGTTTTTTTTAAATCACTTATTGATATTCCAGAGTTTCTTTAACTTCTGCCTGTGAAATTTGTAGAGCAGTCATGAATCCGGGATTAACCCTAGGAAGCAGCTTTGATTACATTACTTACATACCTGTTCTTTTCATTCATTATTTCAATGAACTTGAGGTGCAATTGGCTGAATCCACTTCCTTTCTGGTCAAATTGATTTGCTCCTTTTTCAAGTTTTTTTGTTTTATGAGGAACAAACATCAAGTCAAGGGTGCTTTCAGTTTAAGAAACATGCAATTGCTTTAAACTTAATACCGGCTAGAATTAGATTGTAATTGCTCAATTAATTTTCAACTTCTCTTTCATTTTCTCTTCCCTCAGGACATCATGGTCCAAAGGAAAGGGATGGGAAGGGAACTGGAAGTCAGAAGTTGGTACCGAACTGTAGTGTGACTCCAGGCAAGCTGTTCAGAATGGCTTTGTCTTCCAACAATATAAAAAGAGTTATCACTTATATACTTACGTGCCTGTTTTGTTTTGCTTTGTTAAGTGAAAATATGTTGGTAACATATTCTTTTCTCAGAGCATTAGGCTGTGTTTCTTTCTTTTTTGGAATAAGAGTCCCAGCTGCAAAGCAAAACATGGTTTATCTCTCCACGGTAGTTGTCCGTGGTCAAACACTATCTGAAATAAGCAGGTGCATTCCTGCTTATTTTAATCAAATCAGTCAACTTGATTGTCCTCATTCAGATCTGTATGATCCTTTCAAAGTTAAGCACTTTTATACCCAAAGAAAGTAATTGTGGGGTTTAACTGTGCTGACTTTTAGAAATTGTTACCAGTGCAATCCTATACGTGTCTACTCAGAAACAAGGTCCATTGAGTTCAGTGAAGCTTATTCTCAGGTAAGTGGGTGTAGGATTGTAGCCAGAAAAAAAAAATCCATTTGCAATATCATGAACCCATAAAATCTTGGGAGTAAAGTGATGAAATGTGGGGCACCATACCAGTATACTGCTCTTTCTTGCCATTTTCATGGGGAAACAGAAGCACACATGTCCTTGAATTCACCTCCGAAAATGGCATCCTGGATTATTTTTCGGAAATTGGGAAAATGTCCTGGAAAACCGGCAACGGTTAAATTGTGCTGAAAATGCCTTTAAAAAGCTTCAAAACTCAGAAATTCTTGTAGCATTTACTAAAAACAATTTTGGGGTCTTCCTTTTTTCTAAAGGGTGCCCTGGTTTTTACTTTTTGAAATGTGGTAACCCTACCAAAACATAACAGGTTCTGCAGGGTGAAAGGAACATTAGAAAGCAGGATAGAAGCACTAGCATTAAAATCAGGATACAAATGCAATATCCCCCATGTCTGAATGCAAACTCTGACAGAACAATGGCCAGATCCTCACTTGGCCATGAAGCTCACTGGGTCTTTCAACTAGTCTATATTGAGAAGCTAACATGGGGGTGGGGAGAGATTTGGGTATGCCTTTGTCATGCTGGCCACATGACCTGGAAGCTATACGCCGGCTCCCTCGGCCAATCATGCGAGATGAGCGCGCAACCCCAGAGTCGGTCACGACTGGACCTAATGGTCAGGGGTCCCTTTACCTTTACCTTTACCTTTATCCTGAGCTCCTTAGAGGAAGGCTAAGATATAAAATTGATGAAACAAAACAAAATACAGAGAGACCCATCAAAATGCCTACAGATTTAGGCCAGGACCCAAAGAAATGTGCTGCATGAGTTCTAGGGCCAGTTAAATCTGTCAGTTCTCCTGCCTGGAATAAGGTAGGACTTTGGAAAGTTAGCTGCTTGTTTACTCTTCCTATGCCACTGAACCCCAAGAAAGCAACCCTTTCGCTATAGCATGGCTTCTGTGTGGTTTCAAATGTCTTCTGCCCTCAATTGCCTTCCACTTCAGAGACTGTTCTGGGGCATGATATTCAAGAATTTCAAGTCAGTACTAAAAGAATCCAAGACAATTTCACTTAAAAGTGGATATTTAACAGTGGATATGGCGTTAAAATTCATAATCTGGAGGGAAGTGGAATTTATTTTTCCCCAGTTCTGAAAGCAATTAGTTATTACAGATTGAGCCCAAACCCTCCAAGGTTGGGCAAATGGCAAGGGAAGTGTTCTGGTAATGAGAAGAGCTGATGGGGAGGAACTGAGACCATTTTCTAAGCCTGAGGTTGGTTCCAAAATGATGCAAGGACTCTTCGGCGGGGCGGGGGAGGGATGCATTTCAGCCACAAATATGTATTAAGGAGTCAAAATTCACCAATCAGATCCTTTAATTTAGGTATAAATAATGGTTCCCTGTAAGACTTGCATTCCAAAATTGAATCCAAAAATAAAATTTATGTGTGGAATTCCCTCTCTTTTAAAAAATTGCAGCTGTAAATATTAAAGTTATTATGAAAGTTGTTCCTCAGCTGAATAAACAGTACTGGGAGAGGGGAGGGGATCATCCACTCTCCATGTTTTTTATAGTTACTCTTCCTAATTGTCCTGCTGCTACCTCATGCACCAGATATCCAAGAAAGCTGACATGGTAAAGTTATATACAGCACCGCAGTGACCTCTTTGCAATGAGGATGCGTATCTCTCCAATAAAGCCCCAGACAAAATGACAGTGACAGCTGCCTCGTGGCATTCAGCTTGAATGGAACAGGTTTGCTCAGAAGTGTCAGTCGCCAGCGTGTCATGACAGCATATAGCACCAAGGAAAACATCTTTAAGCCCCATCCTGGAAAAGTGAAACTTCTTTCAGCAGCTGCAGAGGCTGTTTAGCAGGAAAGGTGCTCTTCAAAGTCTTTGCACTTCTTCTTGGGTTGATCTTCTTTTATGAACCTCCTGAAAGCTGAAACCTTTTGCCAGGTGTTCGTTGCAGAAGCCCATAAAACAAAACCTCCCTCAGCAGAAGCAGCAAAGCTGGAGGTTTTATGGGTGGAAGGAACTCCAAGAACCAAGAGAAGAAAAGCACGATGCTGTTGAAGAGGAGTCAGAAGCTACCTCTGTGGGAAGACACTCTCCTCTCTGGGAAAGACCCAAGATCACTCTTGAAGCGTGGACTGCAATATGTCAGCTTGAGCCTCATCATGAAAGGGATGACAAGGACGCCTGACTTTTTGTGGGGATTGCCACAAGTCCAGAAACTGAACCTCTCCCACAACCAGCTGGTGGTCCTTCCTCCTGCTTTGGCAAAACTTGACAGGCTGGTGGTGCTGAACCTGTGTGGGAATCGCATGAAGTCTCTGCCGAAAGAGATTGGGCTACTCAGGAACCTGAAGGTTTTATTTGTCAACATGAATTGCTTGACGGAAGTACCGGCCGAACTCGGACACTGCAAGAAGCTGGAAGTGTTGAGCCTCTCTCACAACTGCATCTCCCATCTCCCTTCAAGCATCACAGACCTGATAAACCTGCGAAAGCTGAACCTCAGCAACAATCGGTTCATTTACATTCCCCTAAGTGTTTTTGCGTTGCGGAATTTAGATTTTCTACATGTAGGCTGCAACAAGCTTGAAAACATTGGAGACAGTATCCAATTTCTAGTCAACCTGCAGATCTTGATTGCTGATTATAACAAGATTCGCAGCTTGCCAAGGTCTATCTGCTCAGTCACTGCTCTTGAGCTGCTAAATGTTGATTACAATTCAATTCAAATGCTTCCAGATGAACTCTATTTGCTGCGCCGATTGCCAAAAATTGCATGGAATCCAATGGATAAGGGGCTACACATTGTGCACAACCCTTTGTCCAAGCCACTGCCACAAATTATAGATGGAGGACTGAATGCGCTCTACAGCTATCTCAAAGATAAAAACGAGCTCCCATAAATGTACACTTTGCCTGGAATAGACCTGGTGGCCATGTCTCAACTAAGTTCTTTAATTTTTCTGATCAGTAGCTTTCACTGCACTCATCAAGAGTTGGAGTACGGTTGCAATATTTTTTTTCCCCCGAGCAAGTACATTGACTTTATGTTGACTGTGCAATGGATGTATTTTCCAAATAGTATGTATCCTTGCAGTGCTGAGGTATCCTTTAGGATGGTAGGGATGAGGAGGAACCCCAGGGATTGACATATTTCTCTTTATTTAGCTGTTATCAGATTAATACAGAGCCAACAACAGTTTTAGGCTTTTCCCACCTGTCAGACTTCAATAACATTAATATAAAGCATATTGATGTAGTATGATGTGATGGTCTTGTGAAGTTCAGTGGCACTTTAAACTCCTGTTTAGTGTCTTTTCCGGGGTGGGGGTGGGGGATGCTACAGAAATTCTAACCACAAGAAGCTGAACTGATTCCTTAGGAAGAAAGCTTGATCTGGTTACAAAGCAATGTGTTTTTGTTCCGTGACCTAGACCGCGTTATCTGTTACTACATTGTTGCTGTGGTTCAGCCCAATTAATTTTCCAGTGTGTTTGATCCCAGACAAGCAAGTTGCTACCTTAAAAGATATTGTAGAAAGCGGTGGTGAATAAATCTTGCAGCAACTAAGAAAAATGTCCAGAATGGAAACGACTAGTACCTCAAAATCTTGAAGCAGGTATTAGGTAATGTACATCACAACAAGTGCTTGATGGAATGTAAAGTTGTTTGTGATGAGAGAAGTGGGGGCATGGCCAGATCCACACCCCTTGTCAATTGGGCTTATGCATGAGAACCGCCCAGTTCTCTGCCCAGGTGTATAGAAACGGTGAGTCAAATAGCTATTTTTTTTATGAGGAGAAACCTTCTAAGGCTTGAAGTCATTACTTGCCTCCTTTCCTAAAATTTTGGCCTGGGCACATATCATATGATGTCTGTCTGAGGTGGTTCTACCTAGTGTCCTTGTGGAAATGTATTTCATGAATGTTTTCTAAAGAAGCAATATGTGAAAAAAGTCTACCTGCCTTTCTCATAAATCCAAAATGCAGGGCTATCACCCCTCACCTAGATCCCTAACTGCTAGGAAAAATGGAAAGGGAAAAATCTGGCAATTGACTAGAACTTATCTATCTGGGACAGTTGTGAATGTGAATACAAGCTTTGGGTAACTTTTAACTTCATGACAGCCGTTTAAAAAAGAAAACCACTTCAGAAGCAGGAATTTGTATCTGTGAAATGCACTTTTAAAAATGATGTCGTCAGCAGCTTCTGCAGTTTCGGTGCACAAGATGTAATGATGCAGAACGGGGTATATTGCCTGAGAATGTTGTGCTAATGGAATACCTCAAAAGTGAGCAGGCTGCCCAGATTGTAGAGGATGTAAACTTGATTTGCATCTCACTTTGGAGCTATTTGTGAAGGGAAATTCAGGAGTCCTAAATATACTTCTTCAGCAGTTTCTGGTTCCCTGGATGCAATTAAGGAGAAAAGAAGGCATATGAGACTGAGGAATAGTATCTGCAAAAAAAGAAAGAAAAAAGTGTCATGTAATTAATCAACTCAGGTTGCAACCCCTCTGCACACTTACTGGGGAATAAGCTGTATTGTACTCAGTGATACTCACATCATACATAGGATTGAATTGTCATTGCCTGATTAATGTAATATACAATACAAAAATCCACTGGGTATTTTGCTATATATTTGAGGCACAATGCCACCAAATTCAGCACTTTGTAAATCCGATTGATTTCAAAGTCAAACATTTCATCACTGCCTCATTGAAATCAGTGGGGCTTAAAATAGTTTATCTTTGGTTGGGTGTCCTTAATATCTCCTTTACATCTCTTGTTACAAAGCATATATATCGGGGTGTATTTGGGTCTTTATGCCTCTGTATCCTGAAATAAACAGACAGTGAGCTAGTATATTTAATACATAGCAAAGGGGAAACACACTCACAAACCTGAAGGCTGATGGACTGAGAAATAGATTGAGAAAATTCTTGAGTGTGTTGACAGAGTTTCCTGGTAGCACTTAAGTCAGTGCAACAAATGACAATGAAGGTGGTGAGTCCTATGGCAAACAAGCCCTATGGGGCACAACTGAAGGAACTGGATATGTTTAGCATGAAAAAGAGAAGCGTAAGGGGAAGCATGACAGCTAATACTTGAAGTGTTGCCACATGGAAGAGGGCAAAGACTTGAGTTCTGCTGCCTGAAAGAGACATAGCCAACTTAATGGGCTTATGTTGGGATAGAAGATTTTGGCTGAAGAGAAACTTATTGAAAGTAAGACCAATTCAACAATGGAACCAATTCTCTCTCTCTCTCTCTCTTCTTTCACTATCCAGGCCTTTGAAATCTACTAGTTTCATTTTTCTGTATGCTAATGTATGTCCTGCTGCTTATTATTAACGCTGGTTTTATTATGTAAATATGGCTTTTCAGTATTTTCATGTAAGATCAAGAGCCTGGCTGAAAAGTAGGGTCACAGCAAGAACATTTTTAAAATGCACACGAGCACACACTATTTATACATACAAATAGGTTCTAATTTTAAGGATGATAATTGTACTTAAAATATCCATCTCAAATGTCTGAATGTTGGCTCTTGTATGCCATTGTTGACAGTTATATGTTAAGGTTTTTTTTTTACAGAGTAATCCAATCCGTGTCTACTCAGAAGCAAATGCCACTGAGTTCAGGAGGGGCTTGCTCCCAGGTAAGGGAGTTTAGGATTGCATCATTTGTACATTTGATGCTGTCACATTAATCACCGAACAGTTCTGTTTATCAGCTAATAAGGATTAGACACTAGAAGTTAGTTATGATATGATTTGGCTGCGATATCTCCCCGTTGTAATTTGTATGGCAGCTTAAGAGAAATTGGCACTGCAGGAATGTTTAGGGTTCTGTTTCACAAGATGAAAAACAGCAGATGGTACAAGGAAAAGATCCCCAGACAGTAGCTAATCTATTTGAAAAAAAATCAAAATAGTGAGATGTGTGGATAAAGAAGGGAATAGAATATAAAGCGGAACCCCAGTATTTAAAAGTGACGATGGTGCTGAATAACAATAATATTTCCCTTGTCCTAATGAAACAGTTTAACTGGATGAAGCACTATAATATAAACAATCTTCCTTTAAAGGGGGTGTGTTGATCCCATAATTATAGCTGCAATACTATACAGAGTTACCTGGGCATGCTCCCTACTAAACACAGCAAGACTTGCATCTGTATTTAAATTATGCATGGGATTGCACTGTTAACAGCAAACCAAATAACTGGAACTGCACATTTGGACATTCTAGCACATTCGTAATGAGGCAAATTATCCCCTCACATTAGCATCGAACCCTGCTTCATTTTGTCCACCACCATCCCAAACTCCATGTTTGCCTTGGTCTGGGGCAATACCAGCTTGAGAGCATTCCCAGGAAACAGGACAGAACTGGCCATACATACCGTAGGATTGTGTATCACTGTAAGGAAGCGATGGGGGACATTTGGCCCTCCACATGTTGTTGGATTCAATTCCCATCAGCACCAACCTGCACGACCAATGGTCAAGAATGATGAAAGGTGTAGTAGCACAACAATATCTGGAGACCCTGCTTTAGTTTAAGAAAAGAACTAAAGCAGAACTGGGGAACTTATCCCCCCCCCCCGATGTTACTGGACCACAACCCCCATCATCCCTGATCATTGGACATGCTGGCTGATGGGAGTCAGAACCCAACAATAGCTGGAGGGCCAAGGGTTTTCCAACCTGGTTTAATGCCTAAATTTAATCAATTATTTTTTCTCTGCATGGAAAAAAAATGTTTCTTAGGTTCCTCAACCTAATTTTTAAACTAGACATACTAGGCATGTTTCACATAGAAAACTACTGAGATTTTGGTATAAAATAGACTTGTTGGGCATAAAGAAAGAAGTTGAAATAAGGGCATAAAAATCTCCTGCTATTCATATCAAAATTTCAGTAGTTTCGCAAATCAAATGTGCCTTGTATTTCCAGTTAAAAACACAGTAATTTCCTCATCCTCAGTTTCAAAAATTATAACTGCCACAGGAACATGCAAAACAATGTAGGATAGTGCGCGATACTCTTTGGTTTATGCATATGAACTGCAGTTCTGCTCAATTAATTTTTAATTCCCTTATTTCATTGGGATTTAAGCAGCATAACTACAATCAGGATTGCAGTCTTTATAACAGAAGCCTTTTGGCATGCAAACCCACATCGTATTTCCAAATCTTTTGCTTTAACTACTGTCTACGATGCTGAAATCCCCTTTCTTGATGAATCCTCTTTTACCCGGGAACAGTAAGCCCAACGTGTTGTTTCAATATTTACTCTTCTAATAAGAGAAGAATTAAAAGGAAGAAAGAATGGCTGGCAAGCATTTACATGATACTCAGGTAGGCACATTTCATTTTTTTAAAAAAGGAACAAGCCTTTTACTGCATCATAATTCCATATTCCCCATAGCTTGAGAATTATTGTGCTAAAATAATTGTGGAAAATTATATTTGTTCTCCTTAAGGCTATAAACACAGTCTATTAATGCAGATATGCATTATTAGCACTTAAATAATAAAGGATATATAAAGGAAATAATAACAAAGGAAATAATATATACATTTTTTCTAAATATGAAGTGCTTCCAGTAATAGAATGAACCCTGGTGTCACAGTGGAAATCTAAGAGCCTCTTCTTTCTAATAGTGTGAAATTTCCATTTATAGCTGTGATAGGGTATGAGATGTTAAGCCTATCCCAGGCACAAGATTAAATGTTCTCAGTGCTGGTTGGGATAGAATGCATGAAAGTGAGATACATTTACCTGCAAGCTCTCTTATGGATGAGAATACAGTACATGTTTATTACAGGTAGTTGGTTTTAAGGAATGACTCTAAGCAGCAAGTGTATTTAAAATGCCAAGGGCAGAGTGATTAGCAAGAAAAGTCAAAATAGAAAAAAATGTGCTTTAATGCATCTTATGGGTTGAGTATGCAAGATATACATATAAGTAAAACCATATGGTTGATTTTCCTGTTTTGACTCTGGTGCTGAGGTTTTTAAACTCCAAACTCAGGAGGGAAGACAATGCCCCCAGACAATGGATTTAAACTCTTGTCTCAAATTTACTAAGGATGAACAAAGGAAACTCAATACAAGGAAAGGCTCAGTGAAAGAACTATTATATCACAAGCTCTATGAACTTGTCCAGGTAGATTTGCCACTCAGTTTAATGTGGTGATTAATACTTAGACGAAGTTCACATTAGCAGCTTCAAATGCTGCGAGGTAATTTCCCCCCACTGTGCTTCAAAGTCGCTTTCTTTCACTGATGCTAACCTGAAAGTGGGGACCAGGGTCTCTTTGGCAGGTTATTTATTTCCCTACAAAAACTCCAGTTCAATTTTGTGCAAGGACATTAATCTGCATGTTAGCAAAAGCGGCTCACACCTCAAGGAATTAAGACCTTTCCTGAGTTGGAATGCTCCCCAAAGCCTGGATAATAGGTTGTCAAGGTCAACTAACTTAGCCTTCATGGGAGCCACCATGAATCTGCTTTCAACAACCCCCTTTTGCTGTGCTTTATGATGTGACCTCAGTGGGCTGCATGATGATGGCAATCACATTACAGATAGTCTTCTTAGTGTTGTATTTTTGTATACTCAAACAGTCTCCAGAGACCCCACACATACTGTTTATAGAAAGTCCTGAAATTGTTCACAAGTAAACAAACTCCCATTCTGAGAGCAAGCTGATATACAGACCTATAAATAGTGTTAGATCATCCCCGATCAAGTGAAAGCATATATAGAAAAATAATCTCCTCACAACTGCAAATTAATTCAGTTTTGATTAAAGTCCTTGTGACCACTAACTACTCATCAGTGCATACCATCTCTGTCCATCTTGTGACGCACACATAACCCTTTCCCGTTTGGGAAATAAAAACATTAGGAATTTATTTTAATACAGCATTAATTCTGTTCAAAAACAAATGAATCTACAACAGGCTTCAAAACTATTGGGGTCAATTCATTAAAGAACTTCTCTCTGTACCATGTGTGTGTGTTTGTGTGCGTGTATTGATCTTTGAGTTTGTTGAAAAGGCTGTGCTGCTGTTTGTAATGCCTTTTCTCATAAATGTAATTGAATATACTAATATAATCTCTTACTGCCATTAAAGGAATGGTAAACCCTACATCTGGGTTAACCCTCAACTGTTTAAAGTGCTCAGTTCTAATGCAATTGATTGCCTTGCAGATATTGACCATTTTTCTGAATGGGCTTGTATCTTGCTTTTCCAGAAGCACAAAATTAGATCTAGTCAATTATCACACAACTAATTTAGGCCTCTTTTGATCTATCTGAAAGATCTGGCTTAAACAAACACATATTGGCAGGCTATCTGGAGTTCATCTGATATACTTCCCCCCCACCCTCTAATGCCGCCACCAATACCTGATGCACATTTTAAGTCTTAACATGTATACCAGGCTGGCTTGGGAAAGGAATCACATGCTTGAAGATGTCTTTCCTCCCTTTTTAAAAAGTCAAGCTTTATCTAAATTTAGCACCAAGATTTCTTCCATGTGCCATTTCATCAGCAACCTGTTCTCTCTTCTAGACCCAAAACTGTCCACATTCACGGAACATAATAGCAACGGGTCATTAGGTCAAGGATAAAGAATGCTGTATTGATAAAGCCCTACGAGAGACAACAGAGTTCAAAATAGAAATTTCTGGATGCCTGCCTCATTGTAACTGACAGAATGGATAAGAGTGCTTTCAAACATACCACAGATACAGTGAAATAACAAAACTCTGCAGTCATCTGTAGGGTTTTTGTGTGTGCTTTTCTGCCTTGCATTTCACTTGTTCACAAAATGTTTCTTGGCACTCTGAGCCAGCTAAGCAGTTTTTGTATTCACATCTGTCAATCACGCATCCACAAAGGAGGTTATAGTGAGCATGCAGGCGGGCTAGTAGGCCAAGACTGGCAACTGAATCCTGTTGTGCTGAATGATTGTAGTCATATTTCTCTAAATATGGAAAAGAATTCAACCCCAGACAAAGAAAGATCATATAGTGCAGGCTTTCTTTCTCAGAAGGCAGATCCTACTTGACACACAGAGTACAAACTCTTCCACAATCAGTCTACATACCACAGATCTGCTCAATAGAGAACAGGTAGAAGAAAAGGTGTCCCACCCTAAAATTGCACTGTTCAACTAATGGTTTAGTAAAATAATCCAAATGGAGGCAAGCCACACAGACAGACTGAAAACAATAAATAGTTGATAGTTAATCCAGTGCAGGGAAACATTCCTTTCCAGTCCTATAACAAAAGCTCTGCATGTAAAGCAAAATGCATCTATCAAACCTTCCTAGGAGATTATTTTCTAGACCCTCTAGAACAGGGGTAGCTTGTTGTTTGACTCCAACTCCCAACAGTTCCAGACTGGATCTAGACATATATTTTTTAAAGTGATTCAGTTAAATGCGTTGTAAACTTCATAAAGGGAAATCCTGTTGGCGAAAGACAGGACTCTACAGCGTCATCTGGTGTCACAGGGTTATAACTCATATAAAGCACTTTTTCTTTACTAATGTAGTCAAGTCTCCAGTCAGTGATGATAACAGCCATAGTCCCACAATATTTGGATGTCCAAACATGAGCTGCCCCTGCTCTCAAATAAGTCCACCAATGTCAACATCTTACTGAGGCAGTCATTGGTGCCGAGGAGGAGGAGGAGGAGGAGGAGGAGGAGGAGGAGGAGGAGGGTGTACTGGAGCAGGAAACCACCAAAACAGCCAAGGACTCAGCTATACAGCTGCAAATAAAATGTTTTGAATGTGCTGAAAAGTGCAATATACAATTGTGAGACTAGATGGCGACTGTGAGCTATAGCAAATTCAATGCATTTTTCAAAATGATTTTTATTTTCACACATTTTTAACATGTGTGTGAATTCCACCCCAGTCAAATTAATGCCACATCAGTTGTCCACTGACAAAACATTCTCAGTTAAACATCCACATCCTATCATCCCCACACGCTGTAATAGAAACAGGATATGGGATAAAAACTCAGCACAAATTTTTAGTTGAGTCTTCTGTTCATACAATAGCAAAAATAAAATAACCAAATCTCAAAAACAGGAATTTTGTATGTGAAATATTCAGGAACTTAAGTATTATTATATTTTACGTATGGAGAAGTAAGGAACAGGAGAAAAACTGATCCTTATCTCGGGATGCACATCTCTATGGCTAGTATTTAAAAAATCACATCCTGAATACCTCTATCTAAATTGCTTTTGAAACCACTGAGGTTGTTTAGTAAACCCACTGTTTTACAGTGATTATTCCAGGCTTTTACACTTTAAGGATGCCATGACTCCTCCAGTTTTGAGGCTGAAGGTAAATGCAGTTGTCTCCCAAAATTGGAATTTGGAATGAACTTGGAAACTTTAGTGAATTTGAAGGGCAAAGAATGGATTCTGGGATATGCATTATGATTCACCCTTTACTCCCCTGAAACTTTTGCAGAAGACTTCCACTCCTTCTGATGTACGATCTCAATTTATAAATGACCTCACACTATTAGATTATTCTATCCCAGGGGTCAGCAAACTTTTTCAGCAGGGGGCCGGTCCACTGTCCCTCAGACCTTGTGGGGGGCCGGCCTATATTTGGGGGGGAGGGGGATGAACAAATTCCTATGCCCCACAAATAACCCAGAGATGCACTTTAAATAAAAGGACACATTCTATTCATGTAAAAACATGCTGATTCCTGGACCGTCCCCGGGCTGGATTTAGAAGACGATTGGGCTGCATCCAGCCCCCGAGCCTTAGTTTAGGGACCCTGTTCTATCCACAGCTTTCTGTAACACAAATACTACTGTTTTACTCTGCTCTTTTTGGTTTAAAAAAAGGGGTGCTGGTACTCCATACTGGTTAGTACTGTCACACAAAAACACCTTTGTTTTCTTCATTCTTATAACTTTGTTGAGTGTAAAAGCTTCTGTGATTGTTCCCTGCAGAAAGATGGACAAAATGTTCAGTGTAAAGATTCTTTCAAGATTGATTAGAACTGCTACATGCTCTAAGATCCATGGCCTGAAAGAAAAAGAGAAAACCACAGACAAAATTACAATTTTCACATACAAGGAAGCAATCCTAGGCAAACCACGTATTCAAAAATTCTGGAAAATAAATATCCAAAATAGTTCTTGAATATATTAATAAACTATAATTAAATTAATAAACTATGTTACAGCAGAAATATGCTAATATTTATTTTATTTATTAGATTTATACACACATCTTCCTCCAGAGGAGTCCAGGGCAGTGAACATATCAATACTAATACAGTCATACATTGGAAGCTGAATGGAATCCATTCCGGAAGTCCGCTCGACTTCCAAAACATTTGAAAACCATATCATGGCTTCTGATTGGCTGCAGGAAGCTCCTGCAGCCAATTGGAAGCCATGGAAGCCCCGTCGGATGTTCGGCTTCCAAAAATAGTTCGCAAACCAGAACAGTCACATTGGAACGGGAGCCAAAACCTTCGGGAACTAAGCTGTTCGAAAACCAAGGTATGACTGTACAATTAAAACTTCTAAAGAAAAACCCAATGTAAAACAACCTTCTAAAAAGCAGTTTAAAACTCCCACCATATGAAGTCAAATAAACAGTACATGCAGTAATTCTTCCAATAATGTGATATGGAAAGCATTTCCATGTGTTAGTCCTAGTGAGGCATCCAAATGGCTCAGCACATGACAAAGAGTTACTTACCTCCCCTTTCCATATGTTACAATAAATCCAAAATGGAAGTATTCTGGCTGGAGCTGGTTCGGAGTTGTAGTCAAAAACATCTGGAGGACTGTTGTTGTTTAGTCGTTTAGTCGTGTCCGACTCTTCGTGACCCCATGGACCATAGCACGCCAGGCACTGTCGTGGCGAAGGGGCTTGAATAACTCAGAGAAGCTATGAGCTATGCCATGCAGGGCCACCCAAGATGGACAGGTCATAGTGGAGAGTTTTGACTAAACGTGATCCACCTGGAGAAGGAACTGGCAAGCCACTCCAGTATCCCTGCCAAGAAAACTCCATCTGGAGGACAGTAGTTTGCTAAAGGCCAATGTGGAGAATTAATGAGAAATACATGTGTTGATTACTGACATGGCAAGCATGCACATGGAGTTTTCATTCTGCATATATCAGGGCTAGGGAACCATTCTCAGCCTGAGGGCCACTTTCCCTTGTGGACCATCTTCCAGGAGCCACTGGTGTGTAGGGGCAGGGGCAAAACTTGGGGAAGCAATTGTGTGGAATGTGGCATGGAGAGCATCCCAAGGTCCACAGACAGAGGCCTGCAAGGCCACATTTGCCCCTGGACATGAGTTTCCCCACCCCTGATTTGGATGCACTAGGGAAATCACAAGGACTTAGAGACCCCATTAAACTGAAAATGCAACTCAATACATTACCTGTATGAAGATGTGCAAGCAGGCAATGTTACAGTGAAAAGATCCTCTGGCAAGAGTCAAAAGGAAACTCAATCCAGGCAAGACAGAACTGCTCCTGGTTTGGGATAGAGACAGATTTTGGTACAATGGTTCAACTGGGTTTTGGTGGGGCAGTTCCTTCCCTATCAGTCTCAGATTCATTGGTCCCTGATCATCCATATCAGGCTGAGACAGGAATCTGGTCCAGTTCCTCAGCCAGCTTCCAATTCAGTGTCCTGGCCACTACTGAACTCTGAGTCATGAGACTATTATAGTTTCTCTCACTTTTTTTCCTCCACAGGTATCATTCCAAAATACTCTCACTGGGGTAAACAACAGGACTATCCATCAGAACTGCAGGAAGGCCGTGCAAGCCTTTGTTGTTCTTACATGGCTTTTATTTTTACTTCCCCGGTGGTATCTGTCACTTCACTGCTAGCGCCACCCAATTTAACAAATAGTATATTTAGGGATTCCTGGAAAGTGTATAATCTCTCTTCTCATATGTCATTAGCTCAGCACATAACTTCTGGGCATTATGTGCACACAGTGCTTTTGATGAAGTCTCTCGCTGATTAAATACAGCATATCTTGGATGTCCATTTCACTTTTCCACAGTGCAGTTTCATATCTTCACAGGAATGAAAAGCTACATGCAGGGAAAGCATTCAGCAAAACCTGCAGCCTTGAATGGACTTTCATAACCGCAGGATCACAGTAGGCCATTTTGTCATCATTTCTGTGTGATGGCTCTAAAAGAAAAATGCTAGATTCACATTCCCAGACTCTGATAGAAGCAAGCCGTTATCTCCGCTTTAAACACCTCCTTCAATACCTAGAGCCCCTCTGGTCTTTCTGCACGCCACCACTGATCCCATAATCTCCAAGTCACATGTGCGCTCCCATGTCACTGCTCAGGATGGGGTCAGGAAGCAAAACAAAAGGAAAAGTGGCTGATAATAGTGATCCTGCTGGGATGTAGCTGCTCCTAAAACACACTTTCAATTTGTCTTACTTTGGCTGGCCAAATGTGCTTGGACTGGTGAATGCCAACTATGAAACTTGCTAGCATTAGGCGATATCAAGACATTCCTGATGACAGATGCCGACACTCTGATGCACCTGAACCAGCTTCGATCATAGATTGATGAGAGCTTTAGAAAGGGAAATCAGTACTTGCCTACATGTTGGGTTGTTTCAATTACATGTGAGACTGACAAGACTACAATTTGTTTGTGACAATCCCCTTGACAGCCACACATGTGCAGACCACCTGATGGCTCTTCAGCTAGCTGCAACTAACCAATTTTCAACAGGGTGTGTGTTAGTCATTTCCCCTTGTATCAGTCCCGTACTGTTATATTGCTTCTAGAAAAATCAAACACACAGTGATGACCCCAAAGCTTCTCCAAACTGCACAGTTTGAAGATCTCAGGTCTCTTCCCATCAAGGCCTTCCAAAGTTTAAGCCCATCTTGTAAAGGTTTCTGCCATTCTCCTGACCTTCCACATGCACCCTTCCCCTCTCCCATCCAAACTAACCTAGAAGCTACTACAGAGAGAAGCCAACAACATTGTCTGATCTCCATTGAACCGTTAGAGCTTCCACAGCAGTGCCCTGAATGGAAAAAAATCAATGGGAGGAGAACCTTGACCTCATAGTAGGGTCATCAGTATCTATGGAAACTACATTTCCTTTTGTTCTTTTTGCCTTGAATGTTGCTTTTCATGTGCATGATGTCCCAGGTGTAAGGATTCACCAGAAGCCAACATGCTGTCTTGCAGTCAGCCCTCCTTGCAGCAGGTAAGTTTTCACTTATTTTGCTGCTATTGCAGTTGCTGTAACTATTTATAATAATCATTGTTGTCCTTTATTGGATACACACCATCATTGTTGTCACCAAAAATGTGTGTGAATTCAAGGGCTGAAATTGTGTGCTCTCTCTCTCCCCACAGTGGATACTTGGCCCACTATTTGCCCATATGCGCAATAAATTATATGGTTGTCCTTCTGACTTTCAATGAGAAATATTTGTCCTGATAGTTGTACAAAGATTCCATAGCCAGCACTGGAATTTTCTCAAAAGGATTTTAAATAAGGACAAAACATAGGCTGAGATATGTTTCCTCCACCGAATTTACAAATTGCAAGGCAAATAGGAGGGGAGTTTTTTAAAAAAGATTTTCCATGTATCCTTGCAAACATCTTTCTTATCTTTCTTCTCCTTCTTAACCAATAACCTTAGTAGCATTTGTTCAGAAGAAAGCTTACATGGCGGCCGGATGCAGCTTTCTGAAAAGACAGCAGAGGTTTGTTTGATTTCTTCCCCCTCCACAAAAATATCACAAAGGTCCCAAGATACAAGATATATGAACAAAGCTTCCTGTTGCTGATTTGGAAGGCTTGAAACATAATAATCTCCCATGCATGTTAAATAATTAATGATGCATCCAGATCTTACAGCTCCTTCAATCTAAAGTAATCTTGCAAAGTACCAGTGAGCCCAACAAATAGAGAGGGAATTGCAACCTGAGCAAGAGAACAGAAGTCAAAGGAATTCCGTATTTATCTTTGTTGTCTATTAGATACACATATTAGAGTTTCAAAGGCACTGAGTGTTCACTATATAGGGGATAGGGGGTTGTGGTTTAAAAGGCCTTTCAAAACGTGACATGACATGCTTTATGAATTATGCCAAGTCACATTGGGAAAGGCAGGGGAGTGGGAACAGATCTACGTTACTCACATTCACCAGTAGAAGAAGAAGAGTTTGGATTTGATATCCCTCTTTATCACTACCTGAAGGAGTCTCAAAGTGGATAACATTCTCCTTTCCCTTCCTCCCCCACAACAAACACTCTGTAAGGTGAGTGGGGCCGAGAGACTTCAGAGAAATGTGACTAGCCCAAGGTCACCCAGCAGCTGCATGTCGAGGAGCGGGGACGCGAACCCGGTTCCCCAGATTACAAGTCTACCGCTCTTAACCACTACACCACACTGGCTTCATGAGGCCACTGTAGCACGGAGTGTAGAGAGAGGTATGGATTCTCTATAGGGTGCAAAGCGTGCCATAAAACCAGGGGGTGGGGTGGGGAGAGAGAAATGTGATTTAGTTCACATCTAATAGCAAACTTAAAACGAATTTTCATTTTCTGAAGAAAAAAAAGATGAACTGAATGAAACACAAGGCATTCATCAAATTCTGTGTATGTTGTGGTGCAGGGAATCAGCTATACAGCTGCAAATCAAATTTTTTAAGTGTGTTTTAAGTGCAATATACAATGTGAAACTAGGTGGTGATGTTGAGCCTAAAAATTCAATGTATTTTTTAAAATGCTAAAAAAAAACCCATTTTCAGAATAGTTATTATGTGTGTGTAGATTCCACCCATTCTCCAGCCAAGTAAAATGCATATACTAGAAGAAAGTGTGCAGAAAAATGCACAGATTGCTGGAAAATAACCCACCAAACACACTATATTTCAGACAACTGGTTTGCAAAAATGTGTGCATTAGCAGAAATTCACACCAAAATGTAAATGAATGTTCATGTTTTTTCTTATTCATCTTTTAAAAATTAAAAATAAATAACAAACTGATGTGGAGAAATGAATTTAATATTGGAAAAGTGAGAGAAACCAAAACTGGCAGATTCACACATACACAAGTGTAACACAAACACAGTCTTGTTTATCCTCAGCTGCATGCCATTAGAAGGGTTATTGAAAAGTTGAAAGAGAAATTCTTAAAATTTCTTTCAGTATGATGACAGAGCATTAAGAATTTCTCTTTCACCTTTTCAGTAACACTTCTAGTTTACTGTTTTCATGGAAAAGCAACGTTACACTCTTGAAAGTGTTCCATCTCTGCAAGTGTTTCAACTTGTCCCCTGTTCTGAGAGATCTCCAAACATCCCCCAGACCCAGTTTCGGGGGCATGGGAAGGGGAAGCCCCATTGCATAAGGTAAGGTAAAAATAAAGGACCCCTGGTTGGTTAAGTCCAGTCAAAGGCAACTATGGAGTTGCGGCGCTCATCTCGCTTTCAGGCCGAGGGAGCTGGCGTTTGCGCACAGACTGCTTTCCAGGTCATGACTAAACTGCTTCTGGCACAACTGAACACCATGATGGAAACCAAAGTACACAGAAACGCCATTTACCTTCCTGCTGCAGCAGTACCTATTTATTTCTACTTGCACTTTGATGTGCTTTTGAACTGCTAGGTTGGCAGGAGCTGGGACAGAGCAACGGGAGCTCACCCCAACGCGGGGATTCGAACCACAGACCTTCTGATCAGCAAGCCCAAGAGTCTCAGTGGTTTAGACCTCAGCGCCACCCGCAACAAGTCCTTGCATAGGGCTTCCACTGACAGGGCTGGTTAAGTGAATCCCGCCACTAGAAGGCATCCAGTTCAACTTCCCCACATCTTTTGATGGATGATAAAATCCTAAGTCAGAGCATCTTCCACAGTAAGAAACCACATCATTTCCCCTGTCAGGAGAATCGGGACAGTGTAGTAGTTAACATGTTAGACTAGGACTGGGGAAAACTGGGATCAAATCCACACCCATTATTCATTTAAGTAATTTCACGACATCTTTCAATCCTGTTCCCAAGGAATAAAGCCATGAAACACAAAGCTCATTGAATGATCTTGGAGCAGGTACTGTTTCTCAACTTTAGCCCACCTCACAGGGTTGTTGTGAATGTAATGTGTGGGAGAACCATTCATGCTCCTCTGACCACTTTGGAGGATGGGTGAGATAAAAATGCCATAAATAAACATAGTTATTGGGCATTTGCCAATAACTATAATATTTATATACTTTTTAAAAAACTGACCCCAGTTATCTGTGAGTAAGCCCAGTCGAATTCATGGCTAGGATTGCTGCTTAAATGGCTAACTAAAATAGCTTAAAAATAAAAACACAATAAAAAAGTGCAATTGTCCCATTAGCCTTGTCTTCTTGGATAGCTCAGTTGGTTAAAGCATGTTGGTAGTAGTGCCAAGGTTGCAGGTTTGATCCCCATATGGGACAGCTGCATATTCCTGCATTGCAGGGGGTTGGACTCGATGATCCTCAGACTCTCTTCCAACTCTATGATTCTAAGTAATCAGATCCAGATTTGAAAGAGTTGGTCTGATTCTTCTGATTGCTCGTGCACTACAAAAAAAAGGTATTGCAACCAGTTCAATGTGGTGGTGGAGGCACTATAAGTTATAGTTTTGTTTGTAGAGGTGTGTGTTCCATAAAGTCTTAAGACTGTGGTTCTGGACATTAATGTTTTGCCAAGATCTGGCGGCGGGGGGGGGGGGACACCAATTGAAATGGGCAGCAGATGGCGGTGTTGTTCAGGAGACAAGCCCCAGGGTTTCTTGTCTCCACTTCTGAGGAACTTCTGTGAATCAGCTGTCATTTTTTTCTCCCCATGGCAAAATTCTCCAATCAGGTTTGTTTGCTCTCTTTTTTTTTTTTTTGGCTGTTCTGCTCTAACCTGGGATTGTGTGTGCTGTTTATGTTTGTGCATCTGTATAAGGAACACTGCAAAACTGGTGGGTGGTGACAGACATCAGAGTATCAACTCAAAGTACTTGCTTTATGTTGAGCTGAAGAAAAGCCAAGTGTATTTGCATAATAAGGTAGTCCCTTTGGTTCACACGCATGCCCAGTTTAACGAGCTTGTAACATCTGAGGAACATTTTCTCTGGATTTTCCTAACAGTCTGGGGAAGTTGGGAATGTTTACTGCCGTCACCAAATTCTTTTTGACATTTATCTGTTTTCATAAACATATTCCGTCGATATTTTTCTGTTTGTATCTTGCCCATGGTGCCTTGATATTTATTGAGTTGGTTTTGCAGCAGAAAATACAGAGCTGCTCTTCTGAGATGTGTTGAGATTTCATAGATTCGTAGAGTTGGAAGGGACCCCGAGAGCCATCTAGTCCAGCCCCCTGCAATGCAGAAATCTTTTGCCCCACATGGGGCTTGAACCCACAACCCTGAGATTAAGAGTCTCAGTTACTAATCCATAATAAAAGTTGTTGTATTATCCCATAACTCCTAAGTTTACTCAGGAGTCTTTGGAGATGGACTTCATTAAAAGCTTTTTGAAAGTCCTAGTATGCTGCGTCTATTGGAACCCTTTCATCTGGGTCTCAGTGTCACCCCAAGGAGGACTCACATTTAGAGGTCCCTGCCATAGCTGCCACGTTTTCCCTTTTCTCACGAGGAAACCTATTCAGCAT
The DNA here is from genome assembly GCF_963506605.1 of Zootoca vivipara. Classification (NCBI taxonomy): domain Eukaryota; kingdom Metazoa; phylum Chordata; class Lepidosauria; order Squamata; family Lacertidae; genus Zootoca; species Zootoca vivipara. Next base: position 47,561,872 of record NC_083283.1, read on the forward strand.
AAGGGAATTTCCCTTAGAAAAAGGGAGAACCTGGCAGCTATGGTCACTGCCAGAGGTGCCATCTTCTGAAGAACATTGAAGGGGCCCGACATGATGCCCTGGTGTCATGCACATGAAGTCCTGACATCACTTTGCACCCGGCTCCATGTTCATCCTCAACAATGGGGGGGGGGAAACCCCCTCAAAAAAAGATTAAGGGGGCCCAAAGAGCCTCAGTTCCCTGGAGCCAGCACCTATGGTCACTGCACTTGAAAAGACAGGCCTGAGAATCTCATTTGACACTGCCCTAGCATGAAGATGGATCTGTCTGCTTCTCCTGCTCCACAGCCACACAGAAATATGGGGCTGTAGAATCAACTCTGGGTCCTTCAAGGATTTCAGGCAGCTCCCTGAGTGCTTCTAGTCTTCTGAAGCTTTCAGGTGACCTTGGTCCTGTGCTGAGACAACATATTCCATTGCTCAGTCACCAGAGCTACTCAAGGGTCTGATCTGCCTCACATTCATGTCTCCTCAACCTGCCCAGAAGCAGCTCTGGTAAACTCCACAAGCCCCCAGCAGAACAAAATACCTGGTGTCAGGAGTATGGGCAGGAATCAGGCTCTGGGGCCTGTAGGGCTTTGCAGGACTGGGGCCTGCCTCAGCTTGTGCTGGAGAGGCAAGGAGTGACCACTCAGGTGAGACCACTTGATATCTCACTGCACCTGGTGGCAGGAGCTGGGAGGGATAAAATCTCAGCATTTCCCTTCAGCTCTTTGCCACAGCAACGCTATCCCTGCCTGGTTGCATCTGGCCTCTTGCTCCTTGGACCCTTGCCTTGCCGAAGCCTTGCTCCCTGGACCCTCGCCTTTGCCGACGCCTTGATCCTCAACCTTTGCCTTGCCGACGTCTTGCTCCTTGACTCCCAGACCTTCGTCTCTGCCTTGCTCCTTGACCCTGCGACTGCCTGCTGCTGGACCCTCAACCCCACACCAGTTCCTGCTTCTACACCACCATCTTGCCTCTGGTCCTGACGTCCTCAGAGGGCTTCAACCGCCTGCCGACCGGACTGTGACACCTGGTCACTGTTTCGAATTCTCCATAATGACTGGATTTTGCATCATTATAGGGCATTGGGAATGGCCAGCCACCACCCTTTTTCTGGAGGGAAGAAAACAGTCTTCTGAGAAATTTCAGCTTGGTTCTGGTTTTGAGTGTTAGCTTCCAGACACCTAAGCTATTGCAGAGGAAGGGAGCTTTTCTCATATACATAAAAACAGTAACAACAACAAAAACTGATTTCTGGCCGCTCATGGCTCCAGTATCCTAGTTAAGAAAACAATGTGTGGTTAGGGTGGAGCTGAACACATGCATTTCTTCCTTTCCATGTTTCCAACAAAATGACAGTGTTGGGCTGAGAAATGTGCACATGTTTTGTAAAAAAATTCTAGAAGAATAATGACGGGCTGATAAGTATCAGTTAAATTAAGCTGACATTTGTACTGGATTCTAGATATGCATAAATTAGATACAATTATTCCATCGAGGTGATTCATTTGAATAAAAACCTTACAAGCAGCTTGGCCCAGCCTTGGTGGATGGCCTTGTGGAAGTCACAATATTTCTTGCTCATAAAATGTGAATAATCCTTGCCCACCTCCAGGGAGAAATGAAAATGAATGGGCTAAGGAAATGTGACTGTATCATATTCACTAAGAGTTTGTCGTTCAGTTGTGGATGCACAGTGTAAGAGCAGGTGGGGGAGTCTATCCATTTATGTTTTCTCTGCTTAAGAGGCCCCTGCATTGTTCTGGCAGTGTTAGAGATGGGGCAAACCTCCCTTCCTGACCCCATGTGCATCCAAGGGTTTAGTGGAGAGAGGGACTAGGACCTGTGAGACCAGGGTTCAAATCCCCACTCAGCCATCAAGCTCATTGGGCCAATCACTGCCTCTCAGCCTATCCTACCTCACAGGGTTGTTGTAGGGATGAAATGAAAAGGGGGAGTACCATGCACAGCATCTTGAATACAATACAATCAGTCAGTCAATGGGCAATGCAGCACAGAGGTGGACACACTATGAAACTCAAGCAGGCATCCCCAAACTGCGGCCCTCCAGATGTTTTGGCCTACAACTCCTATGATCCCTAGTTAACAGGACCAGTGGTCAGGGATGATGGGAATTGTAGTCCAAAGTTTGGGGATGCCTGAACTAAAGCTTCATAATCCCTAGTCCCAGAGGGTCCCCAGAAGTGACTTTAGTGCACATTGCTTTAAAAAATTGGGTCTAGTAGACCCAGTGCTTTTTTTCTGGGGCGACGCAGGAGTATGCATACCCCTAAACATTTTGTGAATCTTTGTACTTTTGCCCATTCACTGTATGTATTTTTCCTGATTTGAACTATAAAATGATGGTTTTCTTGAGTCAAAATGAGATACCCCTAAACATTTTTTAAGGAAAAAAAGCACTGAGTAGACCCAATTTCGAGTCACACGACTCACATTGATTTACAGTGGAACCTTGGTTCTCGAACCTAATCCGTTCCGGGAGTCTGTTTGACTCCCCAAACTGTTTGAAAACCAAGGCACGCCTTCCAATTGACTGCGGGAGCTTCCTGCACTCAATCAGAAGCCACGGAAACCGTGTCGGACGTTCGGCTTCCGAAAAGCGTTCGCAAACCAGAACACTTATTTCTGGGTTTGCGGTATTCGGGAGCTGATTTGTTCGGGAGCCAAGCCTTTCGGGAACCAAGGTACCACTGTCTTTTCATTTAATATAGTTCAGCAATCCCAATGTCTGAGAGTCACAGGCATTGTAAAGGTGTGTTGTGGAACAACCCCAATGAAAAAGATAACCGTGGTTACCCAGACCTCATTGCTGGTTCAAGCTTCAGGGGCCCCAAAATGTAGGTCTGTCACTGATTCTGCATTAGCTATAGAGGAACGAAGAGGGCAGCCCTCCAAATAAGAACCTGCTCAGTTATTTGTCCACCATTCACTTTCCCCCTCCCCAGCCAACCCCAACCTGCCTACATCCTCTGCTCTTGCTTGACCATATTGACCCTTTTGACAGTGCTTTCCCCTCTTCCTGTAGGGATACATTGGAGCTTTCTCCTGAATGGTCCTTTCCAGCCTGGAGACACAGTGGGAATAGGCAGGAGGAGGAGTGATACAGCATAAAACACCCCATAGGGGATACATTGCTACTGCTAGAGTGAGCAATAAATCTGAACATTAAAATCAAGCATTCTTTTACCATGTTCCCTGCATCAAGGCAGCTGGAAAACATATGCTAATGGAAAATATATATTGTCTGCTAATCTAATACTCACAAAATTAGCACATCAATCATGAAAATTAGACAATAGCGTCTTACTCTCCCCCCCCAAAAAAAATCCTGCAAAAATATATTGCAAAAATAATTAAGAGATAATGTCATTTGGATAGAGCTTCATCATAAGACAATGAGCTCCATTTGCAAGATTAAAAAAATGACAAATCACAGGCATTTATCAAAAACTATCAAGTCAAAGGCATGTTTTTTCAAAGCAAGAGGCACATATTCGTTGACAACATTTCATTACAATGACACTATTTCTATTAAAGTGTGTGATTGATGGATGCTCAGGGCAATTGAGTGACAATTTGTTCATCTTTTCTCCTTTTTTAAAGCACTGGATTCTGATTAGCTTTAGGAACAAAGCTTCTCTCTGAGCCAATAAATATGAATAAAAATAGATTTTGGTTTTTAAAAAAGGAAACTGTGGATACACATTAATAAAATGGCCATCAGCTTATATTAAGCAATTAAATGTGACACAACATGATCTGACCAGTTCATCTCCAACTCTCATTTTTTCAAGGATGGTCACTGGATAGTAGCCAACAGCTGAGTTGCTTCCAAACTCTTAAAAAGAGATTGGCAGCTTTTGATTACAGGGATGTGTTCCAGATTATTTTTTAAAGGCAGCTTGGCTATCTTTTTTGGCAGGAAATGTGGCAATTTCCACAACTTGCAAGTTGTTGTTTCGATAAACCCTTAGCGTTTGGCTGGATTAGTTTGCCCATTCTCCATCACCAGCGACCTGAATGCCTGCAAAAATAAAAGATGCTAGTTCCGGAGAATTTGGGATCTAGACAATGAGGTTTCAGTTCAGTGCCTAGTGTGGTCCTCAGCCTACCTCACAGTACCGTCCAATACATATTTACTCAAAGGTAAATTGCACTGCATTCAACATGGATGGTCATCCAATCTCGGATACAACAAAAATCACGCCAACTGTTTTGGGGAGTGCTTTTGGTAGCCCAGTGAAATTTTGGGAGGCGATTTTGGACCTCAGAAATTGTGTGCCTTTGCTGTCAGATGAAGTGAGTTTGTCAAAATCAAAATGCCCAGAGCCAGTCAACACTTATTCAGAGGAGGGAGAATGATTCTGTGCAGTAAATCATCACTCCTGTCCCTGCATATCAAGTAAACACAATTTCTTTTCTGTTAATAAGCTATGGTTTTTATTCTCAGTTACCAGCAATCAACACTATTGATTAAAATCTTATGAAAATATTGTAATTTGCAGATGACACGAAACAGAGGGGTAGCTAATGCTGCAGAAGACAGAATCAAAATTCAAAATGACCTTAACAGATTGGAGAATTGGGCAGAAGCTAACAGAATGAATTTCAATAGGGACAAATTTAAGGTTCTGCACCTAGGCAGGAAGAACCAGATGCACAAATATATGAATCCCTTGCAGACGACTGAAGTGCCTGGAGACAGACAGGTCATGCATCCATAGCAATGACCAAAGGAGGAACAAAGGCTGGGAGGAGCGCAGAGAGAAGAAATGCCATGATGTATCTGCAGCAGCACAACCGGACGCCTTCATCTGCCTCAGTTGCAACAAAACATGTCTTTCCCATACAGTGGTACCTCGGTTTATGAACACAATTGGTTCCAGAAGTCTGTTCATAAACTGAAGTGTTCATAAACTGAAGCGAACTTTCCCATTGAAAGTAATGGAAAGTGAATTAATCCGTTCCAGACGGCTCCGCGGAGTACTCAACCTGAAGCGTACTTAACCCGAAGCATGGGTGTAATTGGTCCCGGAAGTCTGTTCATAAACTGAAGCGTTCATAAACTGAAGCGAACTTTCCCATTGAAAGTAATGGAAAGTGAATTAACCCATTCCAGATGGGTCCGCGGCGTTCGTAAACCGAAAATTCGTAAACCGAGGTGTTCATAAACCGAGGTTCCACTGTATTAGTCTCTATAGGTAAATTAGGTGCTGCAACCTTCCAAGAGTTTGACTTCACCCCACCCCCCGGGCACACTCCTCCATCGTCTCCCAAGACAGACAAATGCCAACAACAGCTCAGCAGAGACTGGGGTGGCTTATAGCTGTATCGAGGATTAAGAGGCAATATGCTAGCAATCTTCGAATATCTGAAGGGCCATAACAGATGCACCAGATGATAGGACCCAAAATAATGTGTTCAATAAATAATGCAAGAAAGAGGGTGTAAAGATGTGGTAGGAATGTATTAAAAACTTGCCAGGTCAAGTGTGAAGCAGTTCACAGCCTTCGACATTGCCCCTCTCCACCCACCTTACCTAAACTGTAGCAGAATTACCAGGCATGTGCCATTTCCTTTGATTCCTGATGCTTGCTTGCTTGCTTATTTATTTATTAATTTATTTCCCTGGCGTTTTTGTTTGCATGTTGATATCTTGAATGATTAGAACTCAAATGCTCCTGACAAGCCACAGTGGAGGGCAATAAGAGAGGTGGATACAATAAAACAAAGCAAAACATTCATCTTTTTGTTTTTGTTTTTAAGAAGGCTAAGTTTCACCTCCGTTATCTGATTCATCCACTGAGAAAAGATGTGTGATCAAAAAATTGTTTAAAAATATCACAACCTGTTGGCCTTCCTGCAATATAAATACAAACACCTGCTTTCCGTGTTAAACCTGCCACACATTTTGCAAAAAGTTTGGTTTCACAATCTGACTAGATAGAAATGCTAGCACTCCCTTTCAGTGAGGATTTTTTAAAGAAACAGAATAACAATGACTTGTTTTCTCCATGTTCAAAAAGCCACTGATGGGGAGGGAAAATCGGCACATAATGCAAGCTTGGAAGACAAATACGTATTTTCTCCATGACTTTTGTTTAGTCAGGAATTTACTTATAAGCCCAGCTCAAGCTACTTGTGATTATCTTACCCTGTTTCTCATATTTTAAGACATACCCATAAAATAAGCCATAGCAAGATTTTAAGCATTCAAGGAATATAAGCCATACCCCGAAAATAAGACATAGTGATAGGCGCAGCAGCAATGCCGGCCGCGGCAGGAGGAGGAGGAAAAAAATAAGACATCCCTTGAAAATAAGTCATAGTGTGTTTTTTTGAGGAAAAAATAAATATAAGACATGTCTTATAATATGAGAAACACGGTAGCTACCAGTAATTTAATGCTTTCCAAAAGGATTGATGCATGCTCATTCTATAGGTTGTAGCCAACTAAATCACTGCATATGCAGAATGCATGTCACAATGGGACTTTTCTTCCCTCTCCTCTCCCTGTGTGCCACCCCCAACACCATCTCCAAATCTGCTCTGGAGGGTTGGGGGAACCTACGTCACCAGCTACCTATTATATGTATTTTTAGCTGAGCACTGACTATACCTTAAATGCCATGCCTTTTCAAAGTTTGCAGCAACCTTTCATATAAAGATGTAAATTATTTTAAAGGAAAATACAAGCTCTTCAGTTTGTGGGGTGCCTTTTTATCAGCCTAAGAGGCCCACAGTAACAATTTGCTCCTTCCATATTAATTTAAACAAATGGAAGGGTCATTAGTTTTGAAAGTCCAAAGCACAAAAAGGGCTCAAAGGATTTCCTGTATAAAAAACAGAAGTCCTTTCCTAACCATATTGCCATACATGCTTATTGCCTAATCATGCAGCCAAATGACACCATGCACGCCCGCAGCTAAATGCCAAGAGTAGACTAACATTGTCCAGTGAGAACCAAACCCCAACAGTTGATGTTCAAGTATAGACTTTCGACAAGCTTTCCTCAATTGCTGGAAACCAAAGAATGGGAAAGTACTGTTGTGCTCAGGTCCAGTTTGCGGAATTCCCACCAGCATCTCTGGTTGGCCAGGCTGAAAAGAGTTGATGTCTTTAAGACCACAATTCTGCCTGACTCCCCACTCATCAATCAAAGACTATAATCCTAAACAAATTTACAGGGGAGTAAGCCTCATTGAGCATAATAGGAGTTATTTCCAATTAAACATCTATAGTTGTGCACAGCTAGAAGCAACTGAGTATCCTCCCTTCCCAACGCAGCCTTTATATGTTAAATATTTCCTTACTACTTTTTCCCCACATAGCACATACTAATCAGCTTCACAAATTCACAGTATGTCATCATTACATGTTTACTACAATCCACTCATATTTGAAGCTTTATCAAGACTATTTTGTGCTGTTTATTTGCCCGGCGTGAATTCTTGAGTACACAGAAAGCCCACACTTTGTGAATAAATATAGCGCATTGTAGCCTGGATACAGGTAGCGTGAGAGAGTGTAAGTACATAATAATGATATGCTGCAAACATATAGAATCTGTAATTTGTGCTTGCTTCTTCGCTAAAGGCCAAGTAAAGCCGGGAGATTTTATAAAGTTTGTGGGAAACAACACAAATTGCAAATAAGCCATTTCAATACACAACAATTTGAGCAATTAGCTAAGCATATGGGACAACTTGCTTAGTGCTTTGCAACAGCACAATCATACGCATGTTTGCTCAGATGGAGTCCCACTGAGTTCTATGGCACACAGCCGCACAGCTGGTTTTTGTTTTATCACTTGTTGTTTGCCACCCAGGTCTCCTGGGGCAAGAGATGAATTCAATAAATTAATAAAATAAGTAAGTGTTCATAGGATTGCATCTTGACAGAGACAACAGAGAAGCAGTTCTGTTTCATTTTAATAGGTGCTTACCGTATTTAAAATCTAAAGTGCTCACTTTACATAAATTATGACTTCTGGGCTTATGTGAGATCCTCCTTCCTGTATCTGCTTATAGAAAAGAAATAAAAATTATTAACATCCAACTATTAACATGCAATGGTCTTGGAAAAGCTGTGCCTGGTGTTTGAGAAGCCAATTGATGCTTCCTGTTACAAATGTGCTTAGCCAGAGGATGTGCAAATTATCCTGTCACTCAAAGGGCGCAGTTACATTGTCAACTAGTTTGAGACAAGTGTACCCTATCAGGTCTACACAGGGCTCTGTTCTCGAATACGATGCCAGGGTGCCAAATCACCTGGCCTCCAAGTTGCTACATTGTTCGCTGCATTGCCCTGTTCATTTTCCTTCCTCACCCTTGCCGATGCCCAATGCCCCCAGGCACACACCCCACAGCATACTGCTCCCCTGTGGGGAGGGGGTGGGGAGTGTATCCCTCAATGGTTTCAGGCACTTCCTGGCCCCCACTGTAGCCACCATGGCCCCCTTTTGCCTGCATTGCCTCCCCTGAGAGCTTACAGCACTAATAAATGTCTATATATCAGCTCACAGTACTTAAAGGTTCCTTTGGTTCAGTGCCATGGCAAAAGAAGGGAGGGAGCTCCCAAACTCACAGCCTTTGGCCTTCACTTCTGCCACTACCAAGTATCTTGACCACTTTAAAAGTGTCAGCTGCTAATCCAGGGGTCAGCAAACTTTTTCAGCTGTGGGCACTGCCCCTCAGACCTTGTGGGGGGGCCAGACTATTTTGGGGGGTGGGGGTGGGATGAACGAATTCCTATGCTCCACAAATAACCCAGAGATGCATTTTAAATAAAAGGACACATTCTAGTCATGTAAAAACATTCTGATTCCCAGACTCTCTGTGGGCCGGATTTAGAAGGCGTTTGGGCCAGAGCCGGCCCCTGGGCCTTAGGTTGCCTACCCATGTGCTAATCTTTAGCTGCTTCAGAGACCCACACATGTCTCTGTCACCATCCCTACCACACTCTTAAGACACTGAGAAGGAGGAGGATGCCATTTTCTGCATTTGGCTGCTTTGGCCGCTCTTCCATAACTCCTTCTCCTGACCAAATCTATCTTCCACTGAGGTCATCATGGAGCTCAGTTGGCTTATATAGCCAGGGAACAGACCAGAGCCACTCCCCCCAGCTCACTTGCAATTGGCTACAATCGTGGGCAGGTCCTAACCGCCTAGTGCAGTTGGTGGAGGAGGAAGTGGTATCCTCCAGCCTGCTCCTTCACAACCACGCTGGAGCACAACCATCACCTCCCTCCAGCAGCCGGTAGGTAGTCTTTACAAACATGTTTAATCAGAGCATGGGCAAATTATGCTGTCGCTCAAAGGGTACAGTTACATTTTCAACTGGTTCATTAGAATTCAGGAGGGGGTGGGTGTATGATTACTTACAGTGCATTGCTGTATGTGCCTACTCAAAAGTAAACCTCACTAAGTTCCATGGGCGTAGCCAAGGGGAGGGGGCAGGGTGGCAGATGCCAGCCCTAAATCAAGTAAATCAATAAAAATACTTAACTAACTGAGGCTGTCCTCCCCTCCCCAACCATAGCTGCCAAGTTTTCCCTTTTCTCGCGAGGAAGCCTATTCAGCATAATGGAAAATCCCTTTAAAAAGGGGATAACTTGGCAGCTATGTCCCCAACATGAAGCCTGCCCCCCTCCCCCAACATAATTCCTGGCTACGCCTATGCTAAACTCATCAGGGCTTGCACCCAGATAAGGAAGTATAAGATTCCCTCTTAAGCTATATAACGACCCCATAATGAGACTCGGTGCATTCAACCAACCGTGAATTGTAAATATTTATGGAAGTGTGCCCTTGCCTCTTGAATCCTAGAAGAACCACTTACATTTTTCAATAAGCAATGTGAGTGGTGCATCACTGCTTAGAAACGAAGAGCTCATTCTATTCAAAGAGGCTGGACTTGCATTGTATAGAACAAGGACACAGGCTCATTGTAGAAACTACCAATAGATATCAGTGGTGGTTTCTTCTCCCCCTTTTTTGTTTTGTTAACAGAAAATCAACCTATCTAGATGTTTTTTTTAATTACAAAGAAACAGCTGCATTAACATTATAATATATAAGACAATCCATCTGAGTTAAGGTGAAAGCACAGTGATAATTTTTAGTTCTAATTAGAATCTGGAAGCACATTTTCTACAATGCAAGGCATATGGTTTAACCTACACAAGCTATGCTAATTGTGTATTACAGTAATTATGCCTTTCTTTTAAGTATCTGTACACAAAGTATTGCTAAATTTAGTTCTCTGTCACATGCATTGAATAACTTTTATAAAGGCTGGGGGGGGGGCGGTTTGGACGAAAGAGTTACCAGTGCATATTTATTCTATGTTGCCTTATTAACAGAGATTTTGCAGTTCAGAGTAAAATATAGGCAAATTCTATGTATGAATAGTGAACTCATTATACAAGCACATATCTTAATGTTGCGCAAACAGCTCAATTTACACACAGGAGGGCAGAGACAGCAGGAATGGGGGAACCCAGAGACTTGAAGAAGTAGGGGGAGGGGGGTTAACCCCAAGGGGGAATCCAAAAAACTCCATGAGAACTGAGCATGCTCAATAGCCACAGAATGCTGAGAAGTAGGGGATGGGGATAAGTTGGGAGGGGAAATGGAATGGCTTTTCCTGAAAAAAAGGCATGGCTGGTGTAAGCTCTGACACACATCAGCAAGAAGCCTTTACCATAGTTCTGCTGATTAGGAACAGGAAATCCAGATCGCATAAGCATAAAGTTCCATACAGATTCAGATCAACAGCTTTGCTCATGAAAGGCAGGCTAGCTGAAAAAGTCATTCACTTGCTGGCTGGAACCCTGAACAGGAGCACTGTTTATGGCAGTTCCCTCTTATTGTTAGCTGCCTTGAGTGTGCTAATAGAAATGCTGATTCTAAATAAAATCAATAAATCAGCACATTGATTAATTGTGAACTAACAGAATTATTTAATATTCATTGGATGACCCTTGGGGTCCCTTCCAACTCTACAATTCTATGATTCTATGATCACCATCATCTAGATGATTTTATCTAGAGGCAATCTCCATAAACCCACAGAATCGTTTGTAGTGTCCCAGACAGTTTTGTTTCCTTTACGCAATCCCTCCCTTGAAACACCACATTACAATATTGCTGGATGTGATGTCCTGGTGCTGTGGGTTGAGGGTGTTTTTGTGTGTGTTCCAGCCAAATACATTTGCAGTCAGAATCAAAGAAATGAAAAAGATAAGCCTTGTGAGCTTTCCCTCTCTGATTTTGACCGCAAGTGAAATTGATCAATTATGAGGATGTGTGCTGAAGCATAGATTTGGGTGATTGGTGTAGCCTTAAAAGGCTTCCTTATCGGTAAAGAAACTGACAATTCTTGATGCCTGCTGGGTGCGGAGAGGGATATTTTGGTATAGGACCACTGCACTGCACCTAAATGATGTATCTCACTACAAAGATGTGACTTTTACCGGGGTAGAAGCATCACTGTGACAAATGGGTTCTATATGATTCGATCCCCAGTGTACACATTAACCCATTTGTAGCATAAAAATGTAGTTTCTCTTATCCGGAATCATTCATGCTCATCTTCAACATGCTGCTTTCAATCTAGATTGCTTCTAGATCCTGCTGCCCACAAGGGTGAGTATGATTGCTTGATAGGCATTTGAAAAACCTCCCCTTGACTAGGTTATGCGCACCATTTCCTCCTTGCACATGTCCCAGATGAATGAAGAAGCAAGTGGTGATTGCAATCATAGTTTATACCAGGGTTTCCCAAACTTGAATTCCCAGCTGCTATTGGACTACAACTCCCATCTTCCCTAGCTAGCAGGACCAGTGGTCAGGGATGATGGGAATTGTAGTCCAAAAACAGCTCGAAACCTAAGTTTGGGAAACCCTGGTTTTTACCTACCCACAATGTAACTGGGCAGGTGTGGATACCCCCCCACACACACACATCACTGTGACTTTCTACCTCTGAATATGTTTTATCGTGCACACACTGTGGGGAAATGCAGAATCAATCTGCAATGAGCTGCTATTTTCAAAATGAAAGCTCTCTTCAAGGGCAAAAAATATGCCACAGATCTAGATTGTGTGTGGATTATGTAGAAAAAACAGACAACCCATTTCCATTGATTCCAGAATAAAATGGCGTGTGTACACAGCCCTACTTCAGCTATCTCTAGCCTCCCAATATTCCATGGAGAGAGACAAATGCAAAATGAAAGAAAAGGAGATATGTAGCTACCCCTTGTCAACAGTGAGTGAGTCCCCCTTTTCAGAGATCAAATAGGCTATCAACAATTTAGCAACTATTGTCAATCTTCAAAACCCCAATAGAATTCTCGATTCAAGTTGAATCCGTATATTTCTGAGATCAGGCTACAATCCAACTTTCAAATATTATAATAAACTCCCATCAATTTAAGAACACAGCGGAATCTCAGATTTTTTGGAAATGGAATCAATATGCTATTTCCCTTTCTCACCTCTGAAAGTAATATTAATAAACAGCACATTAAAAAATGATGCTTTGCTCACCCAATTTGAAGGGTGCCAGTGCTATCAATAAAAGCATACCTTGAAAAAAATCCTTACTTTAGGTTGTTTCCAATGTGTGCTCCACTAGAACAAGATCCTTCCACCTAATATCCCCTCACTGCAGCCTCAAAATGTTTTTGACAGATCTCTCCAGAGTCCAGCTCTCTAGAAAGGCTTTGAGAGGAGGGGGTAGAAGGACCTGCAAGCAGGAGGGGAGGGGAGGAAGAAATCTGGCGCACAAACTGCCTTCTGCTTATCCAATGTTCGACACAATCCTACAAGAGGTAACTTGAGAGCAAGATGTGAAAAGTGAAATTATGAACAAGATAACTCATGATAATTTTACCCACTACTGGTCTTTGTAGGACTTAATTTATAACAATATCTACATTTGGAGATCATTTGGGTGTAAACATTTCCCTTTATTAATACTGAAGGGAGAACTTTAGTGTAGCTTAATAGGTTTCTTAAAAACACAGATCGTGAAATACAGTGGTACCTCAGTTTACGAACACCTCGGTTTACGAATTTTCGGTTTACGAACACTCCTAACCTGGAAGTTAGTAAACCAAGGTGCCCGAGGCCTACTGAGCGTCCGATGCCTTCGGGGAGGCCGGGCCTTCGCTCCAATGGCTCCTGGAGGCCCGAAGCGAAGGCCCGGCCTCCCCGAAGGCATCGGAGCAAAGGCCAAACCTTCCCGAAGACACCAGAGCGTCTGATACCTTCGGGGAGGCCGGGACTTCGTTCCGATGCCTCCCAAAGGCCGGGGAGCGCTTCCGCGACTAGGCTGCAGCCACAGAAGCGCTCCATTAAATTGCTGCTTTAGGGGGGGGGTTTCATCGTTTAGAACGGATTAATCCACTTTCCATTACTTTCAATGGAAAAGTTTGCTTCGGTTTATGAACGCTTCGGTTTATGAACAGACTTCCGGAACCAACTGTGTGCATAAACCGAGGTACCACTGTAAGTGTATGTCTTTCTTGCTCCTTCACAACAAATCTGGCCGGCATCTACGAATCCCACAATATAGCAGAAAAAAACTTCAGGGTCAAGTGTAAACTGATTCTTTTCATGATATTTTCCAATTTTGTCTCTTCCCCCTGCCCTTCTTAATTTACCAGCATCCCAGTGTATGTTGCACTGTAAGCAGCATAATTTGCTCCATTTTTACATTAAACCATTTCCAACTCAATTTGCTTTTGTATTATACCTCAAGCCTCTGAATTTCTGGCTAGGGAAAGATTCCACATTCTCTCTATTTTTAATATTCTTCCATGTTATTATTTCCAGCTTTTATGTGTATAATCATACGCAGAAATGGACTTGCTTTTTATAAGGAAAAAAAAGCTCTGTGATTTTGCATAATTTCCCTCCATTGCCTTTAACTTTTGTCTTTTCTCTCACAAAGGATAAGGATTTGAAAAGCAGACAGTATCCTTGGCTCATGCCTTTTAGTTGGCATTTTGTTTTCAATAGCTTTCTTTCTTCCAAACATTTTACATTCGCTGCTTGCAGCATCTCTATCCTCCACTCTTCACAGAGGCTCTTCATGATATCTCTGGAGGGTTTTGTCCAGTTTTTCAGGGAAAGAATTGAAGGGTCTATCATTAGCAACACTATACACATTTCTTTGCTGAACACTCAGAGGAAAAGCTATGCAGGTTCTAAAGGGCTCAATACCCAGAGCCAGACTTCTGATATGCCAGTAGACAACTGGAAGACTAGTCAGTATGGACTACATTCTGGGGGGGAATCTATTTTATATAAAAAAAAATGTGGCCAGCAAAATGGAAAAGGGCTCTTCTTTTTCAAAGTGCAGTAATAAAGTCAAGCTGATATAAACAACCACTTAGATAATACCACCCCAAAAGTAAACTGCTCAGCCAGAATTGCTGACCCTCCTCACACAGAAATGCTTTTGTAGGGTTAGTTTCTATTCTGGAATTCATAGATATCACAGTTTACTTGCCCTTCATCAGTTTAGTGAAAACCACTTTTGTATTCTTAAAGCTCCCAATCAATCATTTAACCAAGAATGAGTTCTGAGCATGTTCTTGCGATCTCCAACACCCAACATGCCATTTTCTCTTTGGCCTCTTTAGTCAACAAGGACCTTCAATTTCATTTATCCAAATATCCGGCCAACATGTTCAGATCCATGTTCAGTATCCATAACAACAAAGGAAGAAGTCATGAGTGTATTCAGAGCCAAACAGTCCAAACCAGAATGGATGAGCATGACAATATCTACAAAGTATAGCACGAAGTAGCTACAGGTGATGCTTACATTCCCTGCCAAAACATGCATACAGTAGTTGTACCTGTAGCTCAAGATAAGACTTCATGCATCTGATTCAGTGTTTTTGCCATGAGTGTTTTTGCCATAATACTTCTTTGAGTTTGTGGGGTGTGAGACACCCTAAATTCCTGGGTCCAATATAAGTTAGAATTAATCAAGGTTTGAGAAGTTAAACTGTGCCAAACGCCCAATCATAGATGCCAAGTTATCCCTTTTTTTAAGGGATTTTCCATTATGCTGAATAGGCTTCCTCACGAGAAAAGGAAAAACTTGGCAGCTATGCGCCCAATCCCTGGTTTCAGCTTATGTTAAAAATACAAGCCAGGCCAGCCTAGTAAAGGTCATGGAGTGTAGGTTATTAGGGGAACAAAGCCTGAGACTAGCCAAGTCATTAATTTAACAAAGGATAGGCAGGTGGGCCCTCTGTTTGCAGCGACAGGCAGGAGGCAGGGTCACAGTACAAGGCGGGCTGACTGCTTGGAGGCAGCAGAAAGGAGTCAAGAGAATGGCTGGTTTCTGTTTTTGATCCAGTGCTGCCACACCTATGGGAGAAGCAAGATATCCTCTTGGAGTGTAATGCTTTGAACTCCTCCACAGTACGCTCGTGTTGTATATGTGTGTAAATAAACCCTATATCATGAATGCACCACAGGCTCCACTGTGCCTCATCCCCCCCCCCTTTATTATAAACTAGCTGACCATGCCACACGTTGCTGTGGCATTGTTTGTTAAATGGCAGATCAGAGTCCCCCTTCCGATTCCCCAGACCGTCAGAGTCCCCCCCCCCGTGTTATGTTTAGATAGGGGGATACCTGTGTCTCCCCACACTCTGTAGCGACCCATCCCAGTTAAGGTCTTAGTTTTCCCTGTCACCTATTGACAGACCCCCCCATCCCAATCAGGGAAGGACTTACCTATCCCTGACCCCTATTTGCCCCCCCCCACCGATTGAGGGTAATACGGAGGGGGTGGGGTGGGGGTTTGGAGCGGTGGTCGGGGAGGTGGCCTGACGGGGGCAGAATCTGTGGGGTGTGGGGGTGTAGAGTGGGATTGTTCAGGGTGGGAGGAGGTAGTGGGAGGCGGCGGAATTGGTGGGGGCGCGATCCATGGGGTGGGGTGTGTGTGGAGTGGGCTTGGTCGGGGGGTTGCTTGGAGGGGGTCGCTGGTACGTGATCTCCAGGGGGGCGCGAGTTCCTGGGGATCGGCCTGGTCTCGGATGTGCGATCTCCAAGGCGGGCTTGGTTCCCTGAGGAGCGGCTTGGTCTCGGGGCAGTTTGCTGTCTGTTGGAGGCGTGGTCTCCGGGGCGTGAGGGATTATGGGAGTATGTTTGTTCATTGAATGTCCACTGGAGGGCGCAATTTTGTTGACCATAAATCCAGGTTTTTACCTGTGTTAGGTGTGTCAGCTGGTCAGTGTAAGTCATGATTACTTGCTCACATGTGACTCTGAGGTTGTGGCCAAATTTCAGTACGATCGGGTAAGTGCTTGTGGGAGAAAAGTGGGGAATAACACACATGCACCTTTACCATATATATATATATATAGATAGATAGATAGATATCAATACATTACAAAAACTATACACACTTGACATTACACTACATATATTACATACAAAACAAACATCACCTTCACCACCCCTTCCACCTACCTACAAACAAAGACACTGACATACTGTGGTTATTGACTTCCAACCAGTCTCATTGTGTAAGTTTGTCAATCTTTAATCTATGCGCATTTCATATTGCTTATTATGTTTATCCTTCATGATAATTACTTCCTTTCTCTCATCTAACTTTTCTCTTCCTCTCTTTCTCTTGTCTAACTTCTCTATTTATTAGATTTATTTATACTTCTGTCAGAAGATTTTGTGGTTTTGAGATAATCATTAAATATTGACCAATCCTTGTTAACTCTTTGTGTGGAGTTTCCTCTTAATCTCCCAGATAATTTTGCGAGCTGTCAGTATTCAATCATTTTTTCTAACCAGTCAGTTTTCATGGGAATATTGTTCCTTTTCCAATTTTTGGCTATTAGCGTCTTCGCTGCAGTGGTCGCATACATAAATATAGGTCAGACAGTTTTTGTAATTTCTTGTGGCATAATACCAAGTAAAAAAAAGCCTCAGGTTTTTTGTTGAATAGAAATTTAAACATTTTTAAAATTTCATTATAAATAACCTCCCAGATTTCTCTTATTTTCTTGCACTCCCACCACATGTGGATAAACATGCCTTTTCCTTCTTTACACCTCCAACCAGTTTTCGTGTTCATCTTATATATCTTTGCCAATTTGACCACCTGTATTGCATTTTCAGTACGTTTTCTCTCAAATTATAACATAGAGTGAATATCTAATATCTTTTTTCCATAATCATTCCCAATCACTCATAGGTATGTTATGCCTGATGTCCTGGGCCCAGCGAATCATAACTGCTTTGACCTCCTCTTCTTTTATTTGAGAAGGAGGTCGTACATGTTAGATATAAATTTCCCTTTTGCAATTATTAATTTCTCTTCCAGTTTTGATATTTCTTTAGAAAATCCTTTTTGTCTATCCTTACCCAAACATTCATTAATTTGAAAATATTGGAACCAATCCACTGCGCCTCATTTCCAAAGGAAACACAAACCCTGGATAAGCACAGTTGGAACCCCTGGAATCTCACACTGCTGTGGAGATTTTGATGGCATTTAACGATACATCTGTTAGTCTTTAAGATGCCACTAGATTATTTATGTTTTTGTTGCAAGAGCAAAACATGACTATGCCCCACCCACCCCCACCCCCGGTGATCTTAAGAAGAATGTGCATCAGTTTGAGAGGATATCTCTCTTTTAGTAGAAATAATGAAAGTTTGACACGTGTTTACAGGCCACACAGAAAATAAGCACAGGACAGTAAAAGAAAAATGTCCAGAGGAGAATCTGTTGTTGCAGCTGCCTCGAGCAGGTGTCACCGTTCTCTTTAGCTTAAATGTGGAGCTGTGGTAAATTGAAAGGAAAATCAGATCAGGGTAAGCCAAGTCAAGCGGCCAGATTTATTATGCCTCCTTAAATGCGCAGTTTCCTTTTTCTCCTTGGTTCCTACTTACAAATAACACAGCAAGCCTTGCACCGCCTGCTCAGTCTGCTGTAGAACAAGTACACTGATATCCTACATATGCTATTTGCAAAGGATGGGCATTTACATTCCCGGTCTTTGGAAAAGTACTGCTTTTTCAGAACAGTCAAACTCCGTATCAAAAGCATATAGGAAAATCGAAATTTTTTCTACAAATGGGGTGCTATTTGCATGGCATTACAGCGACAGTGACATCAGTACACAGATGCCTCCATTCGGGTGGTGGTGATATGAGTTTAGCGACTGTCCTCATCTTAACAACTTAAGACAGAAAAATCAGCAAAAGGCATTAGACATTCAGAAAATGCTGGTAATCAGAAAAGCAACCCATCAGTGGGGGGGGGGGAACTGCCTTGGGAGTTTCGTCCTTTCTTACATGGTTTCAAGAAAACTAGCATCTATCAGACATGCCCTAGATGCCAGTGCTGTCCTTAGATATTTTCACCTCTGAAACAAACCTCAGAAATTTTCTTATTTTCTTTCTTTCTTTCTTCTTTCTTTCTTTCTTTCTTTCATTCTTTCTTTCTTCTCTCTCTCTCTCTTCCCCCACCCCCCTTTAAAGAGCAAACTGAGCTGGAGGTTGCAAAATGGTATCACTATGATCTGCCTCCCAAGGCTTCACATCACTTCACTTCTTGGTAAAGCCACTTCTAATGATAGGATATTAGACTGCAAAATCTATTGTCAAGTTCTTGGTATTAGGGGCCTCATGAGCATTCACATAGCTTCTGCTTGAATGCTCATGAACAGAATCAAGATGAGTACCGGTAGCTACTGATTCCCCCTCCCCAAGGTCCTGAGGTGTGGGAAGAGGCAGCAAAGGATCTTTGAGGCCTTGCAAGTGCTTTTCTCCACTGGCAATTGGGGCTACCCAAAAAATATTGACTACACACATCCCATTTCCACCAGGAAATTTCCCACCAGGGATTCTGGGAGAAGGGAGATGGAATGGTAATGGAGGTCTCAAACTGAACATTCACAAAAAAGCCTCAACCTTTGTGAACATTTGATTGAGATGCTCAGAAAGGCAGAATCCTTTCAGGGCAAGTGGTGAGATGAGGCCCTGCTGGGATGAAGTTCTGGCATAGTGCAGAATTTCTAGAACCTTCGGCAGAAATAGAAGGTTACTGCGAATTCTGTAGAATATGCAAAATATCCAAAAATGAATTAACAGGCTACAAGTTAAGAAGGAGCTTGCTGGGGGTAGAGCACATGGAAACACTATACTAACCAATATGGAGCTCTTACCAGAGTGCTTGCATCACACCAACCTTCCTCTTGCCTCACCCCTCTCCCTCCCAATATACAGCAGCTAGCTACCGGTAGCTAGCATAGTAATTCTGCCACACCTGGTAAGCCACTTCTGATTACATCTCTTTCTCCTTTTGACCCCATCCTGATCTGCCCTGCTTTGCTATAGCACAATGCTGCACACAATGTTCTCCACTCCCCTGGAAGCTTCAACCCACATGGAGGCCATTCTCCCAGTATCTCTCTGACCTGAGGAAGTTGTGTGGCCACTGGAAGAGTCCAGAGCAGGCATGGCCAAACTTGGCCCTCCAGCTATTTTGGGACTACAATTCCCATCATCCCCGACTACTGGCCCTGTTAGCTAGGGATGATGGGAGTTGTAGTCCCAAAATATCTGGAGGGCCGAGTTTGGCCATGCCTGGTCTAGAGCTACTGAAATAAACATAGCCCCTTTGACCAGAGCAGCTTCTCCTAGGGCAGGGAAGCAGAGCTAACCACCTGGCTTGAGCTACAGCCCTGTTTAAGGTTCAGTCTGGTGTTATTTGTTGTTGAATTTGTTCCTATTGAGCGCTCTGTCCTATGCCAACCCTTTGTATACTACAACTATCACCTGCAGCAGAACAAAAAGCCAGCAAAACACAATGGAGCAGTCCAATGATTTCCCATCAGTGAAATTTTGCTTAGACTAAGGCTGTTAACTCAGTTCCAGAATGCTCCTGCTGCTGGTGTTTGATGCTGTTTACACAGGACATTAGCCACAATCCATATCTATCTTGTAGTTCCTTGAGAAGCACTGCTGTTTCATGTGTTTTCCCTCAAATCATCTTCCATCCAATCTGAAAACTTAAGCCACATTCACTTTGCGGTGAAGATGAGGTGTGTACACTTGAGGCAGCTGTTGCACATGTGCAGATGACAGCTTCATGAATAGGAGCTTGGGGCGGGGATTACAGGCACGGGGATGCCAAACAGGTAATGTGCATCAGGTGAAGCGATCCCCCCAGTGTATTCAGTAATATATAAATGCAGCTTGAAATGCATTGAAAACCTCTCTGCGTTTTGAGCCATCAACGTGTACATAGCTTATGGAACTTAAACTGTGGGACTCATAACAAGATACAGAATATGCTTAGTCTCCTTAAGTTCCTAACTTCAGAGCTCAGGAGAATGCCCTGAATCCCTTTCAGCTCCCTGTAACAAATTTCCTCTGTGTAGCCCACCCTTCAACAGCATGGCGCCCTCCAGATAGTCTGAACGAAAACTTCCATCAGCCCCAGCTAAAACAACAAAATTGGATAGAGCTGATGGCAGCTATAGTCCAGAACACATGAATGGTACCAGGTTAACAAAAACTGGCACAGACTTACATAAATGGAGCCTAGCCAAGAATGTTCCATTATTCCATGATTATTATTGCTTGATTTCCAATGTGCCTCTTGGGGAATATGCAAGGTTGCCAGAACAGAGCCTGAAGAGATCATCTGCTTCCTTATATGTCCCAAAGCAACATATAAGGATGCGGGAATGAGCTGGCAACCCTGGTAGAAATGAGTCCCCCATCAACATGGAACTACCTTGACCTTTGCAGCATCCAAATGCAGGAATCATGAGCAGGAATGTAGGGACTCTGTTGATGTTTGAGGTTCTATTACTTTAGCACTTTGTGAGTAGAGTATATTTCTTTGTGTTGTTTTCTGGTTGGGGAAGGTTAGCTTGTAACCAAACAATTACATCTTTATAGCATCTCCAGTCTGCTTCCTTTTGTGTGCTCTGGGTCTGCACTGGAGTCATGAGAATCTTATAAAATCTTTCCTTAGCCCCATTAACTTGTGAAAGAGCTACGCTGTGAAACATAATTTGTTACTTTATGAACATTAAGCTGTTCCAGAAACAGATGGAGTCTGGTTCTCTGGGAGAAAAAATAGTGTTGTGATGCTCAACACAATTCTGCTAGGAAGGAAGAAAAACCTTCTGTTACAGAGTGTTTGCTGTTTAAGCCCCCCTGGTGCATTTCAAGATGCCCCACTGATTGTGCTAATCCCTTTTCCAGAAATACCGCTTCTCGGGCTGCCTGCTCCCCAAGTAAGCATAGTCCTTGGAAAAATTATGAAGAGAATCATTCTTATGTGTCATGAAGCTGGCAACCTGTGCTGGAGAATGGCACAGAAGCAGCTCGTTCCCCCTCCCTTCCCTTCCTACCTCAGCTACAATGTTTTCTCTTTACAAATGCAAAGGGCAATCAAGTCTCTCAGGAACCACATGGAGCCAAGCAGGAAATCCTGCTGTAGCTGCACTTATAAGGAACTACCTTTGGCTCCTCCCCCCCCCGCCTGTTTAATATGCCCCCAATTGGACTACGGAAGATATTTGGGCATTGGTCACCCACAAAACACACACACACACACACACACACACACACACACGGTGAACATGAAAAGGAAGAGCTGGGGACAAGATTGGTGCATTCCAGTGGTTAGAGCAGAACTTTGGGCCAGAATAAGCAATGGCTGCCCAGATGCAACAGACCCGGTTAGCCACATTTTAAACTAAGTGAAGCAAGACACCTGAAGAGCCCTCCCAGTAACACCAGGATCTAAAATGACCCACCCCCAACACTTCTTAGAAAGTGTAAATGAATTTTATTATAATTTCCAAATTGGTCCCTTGCCAGTATTTTGATCTCAAATTATTGGAACTTGATTTTCCAGTGGCAGTATACCAGTTTATCAGATGCAGGTAACAAAAGGTAGAGGAAAATCCAAATCTTTGTGCAATGCAGGGGGCTGCCCTTCCAACTCTAAAATTCTATTATCTTAATGGCCTGTTTGAAATTTTGCTACAACAACTGCTGAAAAGAGAACGATTGACTAGCTGGACCTTGGTCTGATCTACAAGGCAACTCCTTCCTGTCTTTCCTTAATAACAATGTTATTGGAAATTTTGTTCTTGCTCTCCTTTATAGTTTCAGTCTTTCCAGTTGCAATGAAGCTTCTACACAACAACAAAATCACTATGTTTTATCAACACAAACATAGCAATGATTACGTTCACAGGATGGTGGGCAGTGTGTGGTGTTTCCGATTATGCTGCATTTTTTTAAAAAAAGAAAAGAAAGAAAAGTGTGTGTGAGAGAGAAACACAAGAATATTTCAGCCTTATTATGTGCATATAAGCAGCTGAACAAAATAGCTTGCTTGCATGAAAGTCAAACTGTGGCACCATCCGCTCCTTCCTTAGGCAAGCTATTAAAAGGTGAGATGATAGAACAAAACAACAGCTGCAACTGTAATGTCTGCACTGCTGATAGTTCCGCTGGTGTCTGTGCACTATAGTGATAGACACATTAGAAATTCTTAGTAGGGAAGGTATTTCACTTGTCTGACAATATTATTTATTCAGCAAGCAACGAGCGCTGGGAAGCACATTAGTAGTGCCAGGCATACACCTCTACAGAAAGAAAGAAAAAAACCTGTCCCTGAACGAAGTCCAAATTCTACAATCAGAATAAATTATGCAAAATGGCAATTACTTGCTTATTTTGCATAATTTATACTGCTTTCAAAGTTCATTTTTAAAAGAGTTTAGTACATATTGGCAAAAACTAGCAGGAGAGAAAGGTATGGAGGTTCTGGAGACCTGGACTTAGAGAGTAGTGACGGAGGAAGAGTGAGGTAAGCGATGCATCACAGGGGTACCATTTAGAGAAAGCCCCATGTTTTGGACCAGGGGTGGAGAACTGATGGTCTATGGTCCGATTTTGTCCCATCAGTTGTCCAGTTTGGCCCAAGAGGCCATTTTCCTCACCATGCCCACCTACTTAAAAAAGAAGTGTGAACTGCTTTAAACAACTGAAATGGGTGAACAGGGGCTGCCTCAAAGCCTTTTGCAAAAGCACTTTTTGACACAGCTGCCTCCCTTCACATTTAAAGACAAGGGGGCAGTTGCTTCAAACAGTACTTTTGCAGTTCTAAAACATTTGCAAGTCTCCCTGTGCTTCACTTTTAAATCTCCAAGATAGTCTGATAATGATGCCATGGCTACAAGGATCTGGCTCATGGATCCAAAAAGATTCCCCACCCGTGTTTTAGAGCATGTGGTTTCTCTCTCTCTCTCTCTCTCTCTCTCTCTCTCTCTCACACACACACACACACACACACCCCTGTAAGCCAAATCCTATGTCCTGCTGTTTTCAGTGGAACTGAGTCTCAAATAAATGTACATAGGACTGCAGCCTACATGTGTAGTTTTAAGGCAATATACGGTGTAAACATGTCAAATGCTCTTTAAATGTACTGCTCTTTAATATTTGCTCTTGAAAATCTCCAAGAGCAGGCCTTGAACTGTACTGCAAATCTTCCCCTGCTTCCTCCCCACCCAAGGAAACTTGAAATTCTACCCCTGCTGGAACAATAAACAATGAATTCTCCCCAATTGTTACAAAACAAACACAGCTATGTATAGTGCAGCATTTAATACAAAGCAGAAAAAGAGTGCATTTCCACTTGTGCACTCTTTTGCATTCATGGAATTCTCCTGTCTATTTGAATCCATTGCACAGCCCACACTTCATAGAACTTTATGTGAATACTGCTATGCTCACATCAGATTATTTTGTTGAGAGAGAGCTGAGGGGGTGGCAAGAGCAGCTCTTTGAATGCTTTAATATTGTCAATGTTTGGAGGTGCCCCGCTTTTCTTCCCAAACAAGAACTCAAAGCAGATAACTGCTTGGCAACAGCGGAAAACCTGCCGACCTCCAGATGTTGCTGGACTCCAACTTTCACTAGCTCCAGCTAATGGCCAGGAGTGATGGGAGCTGAAGTTCTGCAAGATCACTGGTTTTCCCATTCCTGTCATACGGATTGCACCCTTGCAAAAACTTAACAAATATGCAGCCATATGTATTAAGGATTTGATTCACAATGACTGGAAATGTCAGTGCAAGGAACCTTAGGAGCCCCCCAAACTGCCGCTCGTTAGAGCTGGATTCCATAGGGACTTCTTATGGTATGCCTTAATCTAGACATCAGTGGAGTGTTGTTCAGTTTTTTCAGGCTGGTCCCTATAGTCATCAGGATGATGAGAGAAGATTATTGTGGTGGAAACTAGACACACATGAAAATGCTCCTTAAAAAACATTTTGAAAAATATATTGAATTTGCCATAAGCTCATCATCGCCATCTAGTGTCGCATTTGTATAATGATCCGAAAACGCACTTAAAATGTTATATTTGCAGCTGTATAGATGAGTCCACAGAGGTTCACAAGAGGAGCAAGGGTAGACATTGTGGAACACAGGAATCTGCTGTATATACAAGGCCAGATAGGGTTGGATCTAGGGCTTTTTCCCAGATGGAACTTACCAGAACTCAGTTCCAGCACCTCTCAGGTGGGCACCATTGCCAGTATAAGAGAACAAGAGTGAGTTCCGGCACCTCTTTTTCTAGAAAAGTAACACTGGTTGTATCCTAAGTCATTGCTGGAATGGAATTACAGTGGTACCTCTACTTATGAATAACTCTACTTACAAATGTTTCTACTTATGAATGGAGCTCCGTCCGCCATCTTGGATGCGGTTTAGATAGGATTTTTTCTACTTACGAATTTTTATATAGGGTTGCTTCTACTTACGAATTTTTTCTCCCAATGCATTCCTATGGGATTCGACTTACAATTTTTTTCGACTTATGAATGTGCATTCGGAACGCATTAAATTCGTAAGTAGAGGTACCACTGTACCAGTAATTGCCTTTTCTCGGAGAACTGTAAGGATTGCAGCTGAGGATCTATGACAGAGTTTTCACCACACTGCCGTTCCCCATAATTATTATAGGGAAGCCAGGATGACTGGATGCAATAAAATGGATATACGTTTGTGGTGCAGATAAGCCTTTCCTGAATTAGACTGCCTGCCCCTCACAAAATAAACTTGGGGAAACCGTCTTTCAGAAGATATATTGGGTCCCCTGTCTGTGCAAACTAGCACAGCCACCTGCAATTCCTGCTGGAGGATTATCGTCCTTTATTTCAGATGGTGCCAGCTTTGTAGAAGATAGAACATAATGAGGGTGTCTTCTTTTGCTACAAGGCTAGTTCACAGAACTGCACAGAGTTCCCTACTCCCACTCCAAAGTGTGTTATTTTTGAGATTTTGATCCAGCTGAGCTCTCTATATTAAAAAAGAGAAGTTATTATCACTCACCACTGGCCTTTTGCATCCTACGTGCATGCTGTCTCCACTGGAGTGTCACATCTTCCTGAAAATGATCGTGAAAGACCAATTATATGCAAATAAATCTGTGCCTTTAAAAATACTATTAACACACAGCACTGGCCCTTTTCATCCTACCTACACTCTGCCTCCACTGAACTGACACATTTTCCTGAAAGCTGAATTTGAAGGTGGCATATTCACCACTGCTAGAGCATATGCTGCCTTTCAGCTGGTTAGGTCTTGGATTGGCAGAGCTTTGAGATAAGCATTCCAAATATTTCTTCAAGAATCCTCATCCAGGCAGATAAATATGTGCCTGATAAGCTTAAAGTCATCATCTTTATAGCTAGAACCGTCCACATTTTTCTATAAAACAAATGCAGGAACCCAAAGCAAATTGTAACATGAGCATTCCAGTAGTATCATTGTAGGGAATGATTAAAAGCACAATCTTAAAACATTTTAAAAGTCCTGGTCCCAATGGAAGAACAAACAAACAAAAAAATACCAAAGGTGAAATTCAGTGTTCTATTGCAGCTTGCCAGATGGAATAATTCCTCCTGCCCTGTGTTATTCTAGGGGTTCTCTTGGCACACACCCCAAATCAATTTTGTGGATGCAGGGGGCACGGGGGGGGGGGGAGAGAAAGGCGAAAAGCTCCACCACACAAGCAGAAGTCTTTACATAGGGCTTCTGTTGCTGGAGTGAGTTAGTTGAATCCTGTCCCAAATGATTGTTGGTGGACATTATCAGTAACCCTGAAGCAGCTCAAGTATAAAGAATGAACCCTCAAAATGGCACTGAACCTCAGATAATGAACACTGTCCAGAGTAAGGCACCGTTTGCTTGAGGAAGCTCAATATGGGGAAATTGAAGCATCACCACAGGTATTTTACAATCCTAAAGGGTAGATGTGGCATTAATTCACTAAAGACTTAGAACATGATCAGCTTCTCACATTAAGCATCTGCATTAGATTCAGCTAGGGCATTTCACAATGAAAAGAGTCAGCATTCCACTCACCTTTGCAAAATAAAGCCTTTTAGCTGAACATCATTTGCTATTAATAACTCATAACCATTGCTTTGTGCTGTAGGAATTGCTAAAAAGATTATGCTGTCAAACTACTCAACATATTCAGTTAATATTTAAGAGTGCTTGACGGGCAAACAAACTACTGGCTGAACATTGGTTGCATATTATCTCCAGACATGCGCATCATTTATCAGTAGATCTCACTGTCAGTAGCTTAACAGAGGGGGTATTTGTCCAATTGCCCAGTTTTGCCAAGCACACCAAGCCAGCCACAGTTTATGCTACTGGTGGTGCCATTCTTTGCATCTTTTCTTTCGAAGCTGTTTTGGGCCCCCCAATGTAGGCATTGCCATTCTCTAGGAATTACGGTATATAGTTGTCATGTATCTGGGTTAATCACCTAGTGCTAGTTCTGGGAAGTAGGGAATTTGTTCAGGCTCCAGAAGGAAATGGCATGCATCTTGGTCCCTGCTAGGATTGCCTGAATGCCTGAGGATTTGCTCATAAACAAGGCTTTCCATTCCCTTTTCTGCACAGAGGTGATTAGGTACTTTTACCATCAATAGTTAGTGTGAGGGGACAAGCGATTCAGAATGAGAGCTTTACAGATTGCTCCCTTATTTGTTTCTTGCTTAGCCTGTAGTCCCTTATGACCATTTTTATCAGATTAATAACTGTCCATTTTAACTCTTAAAATTCCCTGTCCCTTTCCTAAAATTAAGATTCCATGCCACTTTTCTACTTTGGTACTTCTTATGTTTGTTCACCTGCTTCCTTTATAGGATTCTACCCCCCCCCCCCCACACACACACACTTTCCTACGGTTTCACCTTTTTTCCCAAACAGCTGTCTAGTATTTATAGCATTCATTCTTTTCCCACCTCCATGCCCTTTTCCTTTCCAGTCAGCAGCTACATTCTTCTTCATTCCTAATCACCCAGGCACCCCTCTTTTGGCATATCTCCATTCTTTTCCACTTCCGTTCTTGCTCCCCACCCGCCACCCAGGCTGCTTTCAGTGCCCAGATGTCAAGATGGCTAGAGAAGTGCTTTTGACTGATGGGGCTCTGTAGTGATGATAGAGTGGAGCTCTGGACCTTGACTTGTACAGAAAGCTGTTTCTTGGTCTTGCTTATTCGTGTTTGTAGCACAGGTTGTTGCTGTCATCCATTTTCCTTTTCTGCACACAGTTCCATTTGGGTGAAACAATTTATCATTTCTGTTTCTATGACATTTTCTTCCTTCCTCTGCTTGTGGCCTGGTCTTCAGGGCATTCTGTAATCTTCTTGCGAGGAGTCTCTCTTGCTGAAGACTCATCTACAGGTTCCAGTCAGAAGCCTTTTTCTGGGTTTCAGAGACACGACATGATGAGTTTTATTTAGCACAGAAGCACCTCTCTCGGCAGAGTTTGCAAGCGTAATCTCAGGATATAT
Source organism: Zootoca vivipara (assembly GCF_963506605.1). Taxonomy (NCBI): domain Eukaryota; kingdom Metazoa; phylum Chordata; class Lepidosauria; order Squamata; family Lacertidae; genus Zootoca; species Zootoca vivipara. The sequence continues at coordinate 47,589,826 of NC_083283.1, forward strand.
GAGTCCGAGGAAAAGTCATGTAGTTCATCCCTCCATCTGACAAGACAAATAAAGGCCTCTTATGTATTTTTAATACTTTTAAAACCACACAGATATGAAATTGACCTCTTAGCTTCCTTGCCAAAATGATAATAGTAATAATGGTAGTGATGAATTATTCAAACAGATATACTTACAAAACTCTAAGTCACCACATTTATTAGCAATATATTAATATACAAGGGAAGAAAATTGAGTAGACACATCAATTTAAACTAAGCCACTTAATCCATTTGGGATCTGCAGCTTGAGGCTTTGGGTTCTTCCTACAAAGGGGAAGTGTGTATTTCCATTGCTCCTTTTCCATCTATGGACATAATCTTGCAGGTGTATGAAGGTAAGGATAGGAGCATCTAGCAGCACCTATCCACAGCCCACACAGATTGTAAAGAAATTCAACCTTCATTTGCAGGGCCGTCTTAAACGTCCCTGCCGCTGTGGTGCGCCGGATCTCTCCGGCGCCCTCCCGCCCCGTTTCCCAGCGCGGTGGGCGGGTGGGCGCAGCGGCGGGCAGGCACAGCGTGATCTCTCCGGCGCCCTCCCGCCCCGTTCCCCAGCGCGGTGGGCGGGTGGGCGCAGCGGCGGGTGGGCGGGCGGGCACAGCGTGATCTCTCTGGCGCCCTCCTGCCCCGTTTCCCAGCGCGGCTCCCACAGGCGCAGCTGCGCGGCAGACCGGCGGATCGGCCGGCCAGCGGGCGGGCGCAGCTCGCTGCGCCTTTCTGGCGGGCCGGCGCCATGGTGCCCTGCACCACCGGGGGTCTACCTAGAGCCAGGCCTGTTCATTTGCCTCCAGTTGATTGCTTGTACTTCCCACACTGCTATCATAGTAGATGTTATTGTCAGTGCTACTGTCATATGCTTTGAAATGGTTAGAACTTAGGAGCTGCTCAGTTCTTAGTAAGTGGATCTTGCCCAAACCAGAATCAACCTCAGCTGTGGTACAGACTGAAGGGCCTGAACTTGGGCAAAGCAGCCGCTAGAAGATATTGTGATCCCCTCCAGACTACCATTTTATTATGGGTGTATTCTGCAAGATGTCCTTGGCACAATTAGTGACGGCTTTATTCTACTTTATGAGTTCTTCTGTGGTGCTTCCCCAATGCTATCACATTATTGGTGCCCAGAGGGGCTATAGGCCATCAACCTGGGACAAAAATAAGTCATAATGTCTGTAGCACATGCAACAACCGATTTAGGTGCATCTGGATGACATGCGATCATGCACACGGTACTGAACCTGGAAGTGGCCTCTAACAGCCATGTTATGAAAAGGGGTGGGATGGGTCTGGGCAGGGCAGGGCAGGGCAGAGCAGAGCAGAGCAGGGGTGGAGCGGGTTTAAGCATGATTCACCAATGTGTGCGGGGGTCCGGGACAGAACCCCCTGCACAAAATGAAGATTGCCCGTATAAGAGCTTACAGGATTTCAGCAGGGAATTATGGAATTTAAACTGATTGGAATGAATCAGTGTGACTACACCTAAACCTTTGCAAGCACAAAATATAACGAAAGCAAGAAGTTGTGTGACTGCCCCAATACCATTGTTAACACCAGGAACGGGGGTGCATTGACACAGGCACCATACACACACAACAGCAAAGAAGCTCAGAAAAGAAAACCGTAGCAATAAGTGGATAAGTGGTACTGTTTCTACTGACTATCCAACATAGAATCAAATAATCGCCAAAATTCAGTGGTTTGACCCATTTCCTTGGTTCCGATGGCTAGTGACTCCTCTGGAAGAGGGGGATCCAGGGCTTCCCCTGCCTCCATAATCCCTAATGCATAGAGTCACCTACACCTCCCCCCTCCCCAGGGACAGGGAAAAAGATAAGAATGGACTAGACAGATATCCCTTGATAGAGTTTGCTGAAGCCAGGTATTCACAAAGCCCATCTTCAGGAAAGCTCAGAGGGCAACAATAGGTGTAAATGGTTTTATTGTTCTCTTGGTGGTGGGTACTTAGAAGGTGCTAGAAAACTGAATCTGATAACAGGAATGAATGATGGACTGATGTTACTGTGCAAGATTCCCTCCTTCTTAGTGACACGTTGGTGATGTATCAATGATGTTTCTGGAAATGTATTATGGGAAGGGAGGGGGAAGGTCTTAAAAGTCCATGCAATCCCATGCTCGGGGTTCCTACTCTTTGTGTGTTTGAACCTTGTTGCAACAAATAAAGATCAGGTCTACTGACCACTGTTTGCTTCTTTAACTTGGCTGGAGATTCCTTCTTTTGCTGACCAAGAGAGACCCGCAGGGTGTGACACCCCACCGAGCTGGCCAGCATAGTAAACCTGCACCTAGAATTCTTCCGTAACACCATCCTGAGCGCAAATGATCATCGGCCACACACTGTATCTATCCTACACCTATCCTGCCATTCCTTATGAAATAGCAAGTTTAGATATGCTTCTCCCCAAACCAGCTTCAATTTGAATTGATAAAAAGAACAACTTAGCTGAGTTTTGAGCTGGCAATGTGTACATAGCCTCACTCCCTCCAAAGTGTGCTTAGAAGTGCAGCTTAGCACACCAGACAAAGTGTGGGAGAAGATGCAATGAAAGCCATGATACACAGCAGTGAATTGATTTGACCAAGGCTGCATAGAGTAGGTCAGGACCCAGTGTTAGTACCCGGGAACAAAGTGTCCTGACTGCTATCTTGTTTATTAGACCACACTGCTCTCCTTGGGGGAGAAACTTTATTACAACTACTAAACCGTTGTCAGCCTTTAGGGGACAAATGGAATACCACTGACCAAATAAAAATAAACTTTTTTTTTTAACGTCAAAGGAATCAGTTAAAATGAACAGAGCTTTGTGTCCTGCAGCCTATGATACATTGTACACAGCAGTTAGAGGAGGATGGAAGTGTCCTGTAAATGGAGGCTGGTGAAATGTAAGTGAAAGATGAGATTGGCAAACTCTGGAGACAAGAGCTCCAGCCATTTGTATCCTCCCAAAGCTAAAACAGGGGAAATGACAGAGTCTGGAATAAAGAGAAATCATAACTGCTTTTAACTGGGCCATTTCTTCTACTTGTCAGGATTATTGACTCCATTATTGTCAAACTGAAAATGTGTTTCATCCCTTTGGTTGGAAGTCTCTCCCCCCCCCCGACTCTAATTCACAGAGGGGGTCAGGAACACCTAGTGTCATTTTTAAAGCGAATTGGTTTCTTACTTCAAGTACTCATAATATCCTCTGATATACAGTGTACATAAACAATTTAAAATTTGTGGCGGCGTTTTCCTGTAATGGGAAACAAGACCTTAATTTAAGATCTATCCGGAAACATTATTACATCCACAGGATATCACAGTGCTTGTAAAATTATCAAGATGCAGTAAAAGTTTCATTTCAGCTACCATCTCAGCCCTCTCTGCTGTATATAATTGCTGGAGAAGCAAAACTTGGCATTACAATAACACCATCATAATGATGGATGGTCTGCATTAATTGGCATTAAAATGTATTTATGTTGAAGTGACTGAAGTTTAAAACTTTAATTGATTAGCAGCACTCGGGTGATGTTAGCTAGTGAATCCTATCAGCAACAACCTGACATATAAGCTTATCTTTACTGTCAGCAGTGAAGCCATATAAAAGAGGTAACTTGCAATGTAATGCATTTAGGGTACAAAAGTGACCTTAGATTTATGACACAGAGAACTGCAAACCAATCTGCCCTACTAGCTTCATGGCCTGAATTACAGATTTTCCATTTAGCTGGACAACATGAATCTGCTTTTACAATTATGCCCGCAATTACAGCATCCCTGAATGTGCATTGCATCATAATGCCGTTGTTTACTCTGTCATGTGCCCTTTCGTTAGCAGCAACAGCATTTTGGCAAGCCCTAAGCAAGCTGCAGCTAAACTGTAGCGTCTCATTATTTCTTAGGTAGCTGAGCTGAACTTGCACATTGTTGGCATTCCTGAACTGTAAGGAAGTTAGCTAAGTTGCTCTTCTGGCAGTGGAGAAGAAAAGAGGCATTCTGACCTCAATTCCATGCACACTTACTTGAGCCTGTGGGCCTTACCTCCAGGTGATAATGCAAAGGATACTGAGGACCACTGTGACACAGTGAACACTACTACTTCTGAAACAGATTAATTACCATGTCTGGCGGGTCAGGGGATGTGTTCTGCACAATTTGTGAACAGGAGTACAAGTATCGTTTTTGCCTTAGGGATACCAGTGCAGGAGCAGCTGCATGTTCTGACTTCTCAATTCATGTCTTCTAGGGCAGAAAACATTCACCATACAATACAGGGATTCCCTCCTGGCCCCCGGATGCTGCTTCTCACTTCATGATTTCTCTCCATGTCATGGTTGGAGCTGTGCCTCCTCACATTATGGTGTGCAGCCAAGCAGGCTCAAATGCGGAGGGAAAGTAAGAAGCAGGGCTGATGGGGACTAAGCCAGGGCTCAGCCCAGCATTTTACTGTGTGTGCAATTTTCTCTCTCTCCAGTGCCTGAGCACCGTGCTTACTAAGGAATGGACCTTTTATTCTGTGTTCCTTCAGAAAAGCCTCAAAAGAACAAGCAAAGCAAAAAGACACCATTCAAACAGAGAACCGGAAGCTTGGAAGTATACTTTTTTATCCTGGCACTCCTCCAGTGAAAATCCACAGCCTGCTCTAGTCCCATTCCAGTGTCTTTGAGCCATATGGATCAATCCCTTACCATATAGTAATGCTATGTGAACAGATAGAAATATATAACTGGAAGGAGGGGTTATAAAAAAAATAAAATAAACTCAAAAGCCACACCTGGGTCAGCCCAGAGGTCCAGCATGCTGTTTCCTGGAGTAGCCTGCCAGAAACTTCTGGGAAGCCCTCAGATATGGAAGGCAATAAATAGCTCTCTCCTGCTATGACCCCACAGCAGTTGGAATTCAGAGCCATGCTGTCTCTGAATTTGGGCAGTTCCATAAAATCATCATGATGCTTTCATATACAGCCCTGCGAAGATGTTGGTAACATAGCAAAATGGTCCCCTTAACTTCCCCCTCTCCTAGCTTGGTCTGGCTTGTGTTCTAAGGGAGGGCTTGCTATGGAAGATGCATTGCAGTGATGGTCCAAGACATTTTGGGGCCTGAGACACAGAAGAAAATGGGATCTCTCCATTCTCCACCCCTGGAAATGGTGCGTGGTACCCTTGAGTTAGTTTTAAAGGAAGACTTTGTTTCAAATGTGTAGGTAGAGCAAATATACTCCACACTACTACATCACCTGCTTCCCCTTTCCAAAGGGTCAAATACATGGACACCCTCCAAAAAAGAAATCCCTGAGGTCATAGACTTATATTTGCCTTTAGTATGGTATACCCTAAAGGTTAGTAACACAAACGCACCACTTTTTTCCACACAGCAATTATTGGACAAAAAAAGGTTCAACAAATCTTATACTACCATTGCACACTACCATTGTGATACTGTTCATCTATCCATTGGACTAATAGCCTTACATAATTTACAGCTCGTAATTTGCCTGAAGAAATACTTAATGGCAGTTGATAATTATCACAACATTGCCAATAAAGATGGCTGTTGTATTTGTGGTGTGGATGATACAAGTTAAGCTAATGAGAAGTCTGGTCTGCCGTGTGCAGTATTTAGTTGTGGAAATGAATAAGGAGGAGCTGTAGACTGAGTGGAAATATCAAATTCACACACACACACACATGGTTTTTCAAAAACTTGTCTAGGATTTTGAGGATTGTGGGTAAAATGTTGCCAGGAACATTACAATGTTAAGAATTCTGTTACAGACAAATGTGGGATATAGGCTGTGTATACTGTTGTTGGAAAATGTTGATCACTTCTCCTACCTAGGCAGTTACCTTTCCACAAGGGCCAACATTGATGCCGAAATCCAGCATCGCCTGAGCTCTGCGAGTGCGGCTTTCTCCCGATTGAAGTGCAGAGTGTTTGAGGACCGGGACATTTGCAGGGAAACCAAAATGCTTGTTTACAAAGCTATTGTACTACCAACCTTACTATATGCTTGTGGAACATGGACCACTTATAAACACCATCTCCAACTCCTCGAAAGATTCTATCAACGGTGTCTCCGAAAATTTTTACACATCATTTGGGAAGACAGGCAAACTAATATCAGTGTACTGGAAGAAGCAAAGATCACCAGTGTTGAAGCAATGATTCTTCAACATCAACTTTGTTGGACTGGTTATGTTGTGCAGATGCCTGATGATCATCTTCCAAAGCAACTACTCTATTCCGAACTTAAAAATGGAAAGCGTAATGCTGGTGGTCAACAAAAGAGGTTTAAAGACTGTCTCAAGGCAAATCTTAAAAAATGTAGTATAAACACTGACAACTGGGAAACACTGGCCTGCGAGCGCTCCAGTTGGAGAACAGCCTTTACCAAAGGTGTCACGGGCTTTGAAGAAACTCTATCTCAGGACGCAAGGGAGAAACGTGCTAAGAGGAAGGCACACTTGGCAAATCCACAGCGTGATCAACTCCCGCCTGGAAACCAATGTCCCCACTGCGGAAGGATGTGTGGATCCAGAATTGGCCTCCACAGTCACTTACGGACCCATTGTTAAAACCGTGTTTATGGAAGACAATCTTATTCGGCTACGAGTGAGCGCCGAAGAAGGAGGAGGATGGGTTTGATTTTTTAAAAAATCAATCCTGTCAGACTGGGAATATACCCTCACTCATCCAGTTTAGGATATTAGTAAAGAGCTTAGTTTCTTTCAGCAAAGTAAGTGGTTCACGTATACAGTATGTCAAACAAAGCTTTAAAGAAAATTGTAACACGATAGCATACTGTCTGAGAGAAACTAAAACAACATCATGAGCTGAGAAAGAGGCAAGAATGGCAGTTGGTCTCTGTAACTGAACTTAACTGAACACCCGAAGGGAGGGGCCAATTCCAGAGTACAACACACAAGCCCTGCCCACCAAATGCCAGACATTCTACTAATCAAATCAGGCCCCAGTGTTTTCTTACATATACACTAGGCCTTTAAAGCATATTTGAAGGACATTCTATTCCTCAAGGTATTCTGGGCAGTGTGACTCACCCTTCACAGTGTTAATGGTTAATCAAGCTACAGTACAACCAACAAGAAACCATGACTTCACATTTCAGTTAGTTGCCATAAAGCAAGCCATGGTTAGTCTGCTGAACTGGGTTTGGATATTCAAACAAACCACACTTAGCCCTGGTGATTTCTTTCTTGGTAGCCAGCAGGTTTGCAAGGTCACAGTAAGCCATGGTTTGGTTTAGTGTAGTATGCCTTTGGCTAGCAAACAACAAAACTTAATGCTATCTGCAAACCAGGCCAACATCTGTTTGTTTCCCTGATACCATTATATTTGACTGCCAGAAGCTGGAATAATTGTTACTTTCTTCCACCCATGCTTGTTATTACTCTTTTTAAAGGACTATTAATTTGCTGCAGTATATCGTAATGTACTATAACATTTAGATATGGCAGTTTGATGTGCAATAATATTATTTTGCACAATTAATTCCTGCTTTTCCTCTCTATGAATCCATTCAAAGAGAGTATCAGTTATGCTGTGCTATTTTCAAATTACTTTGTCTTGTATGGTTCTTGCCAGTTGGATACCTTTCTCAATGACACTAGCATCACCCAGTAAATCTTAAAATGTCTTTTCTAATGCTGCAAGAGAGCAATATGCACAAGAGTGCTTTTGGAAGTGCCTTAGAAAATGAAATCCGTCACAAACTGCAGGGAAAGTGTGCCGCCCGCCCCCCTCTGAAAAGTATGATCCATATCAATTTAGAATGCAATCCCCTACATGTTTACCTAAGCCCCACTGAGTTTGGTGGAGCTTACCCTCAGGTGATTGAGTATACTGCATGTCTAGTCAGGGACTGAGTTCAATAGGAGTTACTCTCAGAAAAATGGGTATCAGATTGCAGTGTTACCCTGCAGTCCTACTGAAATTGTTGTTGTTGTTTAGTCGTTTAGTCGTGTCCGACTCTTCGTGACCCCATGGACCAGAGCACGCCAGGCACTCCTGTCTTCCACTGCCTCCCGCAGTTTGGTCAAACTCATGTTCGTAGCTTCGAGAACACTGTCCAACCATCTCGTCCTCTGTTGTCCCCTTCTCCTAGTGCCCTCCATCTTTCCCAACATCAAGGTCTTTTCCAAAGATTCTTCTCTTCTCATGAGGTGGCCTACTGAAATAAGCATCTGTTAAATTCTCTTTCCCTGAAATCAGGACTAACTAAAGATACCTAACTGGGGCAGAGATTTGTCACGAACGTTTATATATAATGTAAAAAACCTTACTCCATATTAATCACATAGATTTCACTGTTTATAAAGATGGTACTCCAAAAAGGCTGTTTCAGACATGATGTTTTTGTTACATGCATATAATTTCTCTACTTGAAAAATGCCCATACAACACTAGTTTCTATTTTGTTATGAGTGCACCGATCAGGAAAATCTGCAGCAGTCTAGCAGGTTCCCAGTGTTCTCTCATTCATTTTACTTACTTTACAATGTATTCACTGTGTGTGTGTTTGCGCGCGCGCACACACACACACACACACACACAGTGTTAAATGAGAATTTGATTAGATGAAACGTCACCCAACATCACAAAGATCTTCAGGAGAACAAATTACTACAGTACTCTAGATGTTTATTTGCAATTCAAAACACAACTTATGTACCACAGGGTGCATCTATTGACTTTAGAGCAAATGAGTGGTGCATTACCACCTTAATATATTGCTGGTGTTCTCATTTTATTACTGCTGATGTGCCAATTTTTAGATTAAAAAAAGAACATTGCTTGAGATTTGTCTGTCTTGTGAACTAGCAAAGCTTTCATTTTTATTACATACTAACAGCCTCATGCCCCGCATTGCTCAGGAATCCTAAGAACCAAAAAAAGCTGTACCATTTTGAAATCAGTAGTACAACTTTGAAAGATCCAGTCCACAATCATGATTCAGATTAGTTTCCAAACATTGGTGAAAACCTGTTCCTTGATCTCAAGCAAAATTAGGTAAGAATCAGTGCAGCTTTGATAAGTTCATTGATTAAACGGAAAGGTTCTTGAACTGAAGTGGCATCCAATTGTATCCAAACATAGACCAAAACCTGCTCATTGGCCTTAGGAAACCTCATGTAAACATTGGTTTTGATATCTTAAGAGGTGTTCATCAGCATAGCAAACAGACTCATTTTCAAAATATATAGCAGATGTGAAAGACCACAGCAAGATTCTCATGAGTAGACCCTACACTTAATGAATTTAGTTTTGTATTTACTTGATGTTCATATCCTATAAACCCTGATGAGGAGAGAAATCAGCACATATCATGGATGTCACCCAATAGTTTGGTTCCTGGAATGAATGAGCAACAAGGAAGAGGGTTTCCATACCAACAGCATGAGAAAGATAATGTGCCTTTCTTCTGACCATGTAAGAGTTATACATTTCCAGATAACAAAACACACTGTATTCAAGTCACTTTGGCCAGTGTGCTCAGCTGATATAAGTGCATACAAAATGCATGGAAATGGCAAACTGTTGGGATCAGTTAAGCGAGCCTTTGTATTAGACATTTCAAGCTAAATGGCTATATAGCATACAGAAGACCCATCATGTATATGCCTAGCTAAACATCTTGGAAGTAATCTGCATCGAACCAATATTGAAGAAAAGACATCCCCATTTTAGTGGTTGAAGATTGTACCTGTTATGGCCATTTGCTCCAGACCAGGTTTTACCACTTGGCAAATATTGACATGGCCAGTTCAGATTATTAGCCCTACACTTGCGCTGGATTATGGAGAAAGCTAGAGAGTTCCAGAAAAACATCTACTTCTGCTTCATTGACTACGCAAAAGCATTTGACTGTGTTGACCACAGCAAACTATGGCAAGTTCTTAAAGAAATGGGAGTGCCTGATCATCTCATCTGTCTCCTGAGAAATCTTTATGTGGGACAAGAAGCTACAGTTAGAACTGGATATGGAATAACTGATTGGTTCAAAATTGGGAAAGGAGTACAACAAGGCTGTATATTGTCTCCCTGCTTATTTAACTTATATGCAGAATTCATCATGAGAAAGGCTGGACTGGATGAATCCCAAGCCGGAATTAAGATTGCCGGAAGAAATATCAACAACCTCAGATATGCTGATGACACAACCTTGATGGCAGAAAGTGAGGAGGAATTAAAGAACCTTTTAATGAGGGTGAAAGAGGAGAGCGCAAAATATGGTCTGAAGCTCAACATCAAAAAAACTAAGATCATGGCCACTGGTCCCATCACCTCCTGGCAAATAGAAGGCGAAAGAAATGGAGGCAGTGAGAGATTTTACATTCTTGGGTTCCATGATCACTGCAGATGGTGACAGCAGTCACGAAATTAAAAGACGCCTGCTTCTTGGGAGAAAAGCAATGACAAACCTAGACAGCATCTTAAAAAGCAGAGACATCACCTTGCCAACAAAGGTCCATATAGTTAAAGCTATGGTTTTTCCAGTAGTGATGTATGGAAGTGAGAGCTGGACCATAAAGAAGGCTGATCGCCGAAGAATTGATGCTTTTGAATTACGGTGCTGGAGGAGACTCTTGAGAGTCCCATGGACTGCTAGGAGATCAAACATATCCATTCTGAAGGAAATCAGCCCTGAGTGCTCACTGGAAGGACAGATCGTGAAGCTGAGGCTCCAATACTTTGGCCACCTCATGAGAAGAGAAGACTCCCTGGAAAAGACCATGGTGCTGGGAAAGATTGAGGGCACAAGGAGAAGGGGACGACAGAGGATGAAATGGTTGGACAGTGTTCTCGAAGCTACTAACATGAGTTTGACCGAACTGTGGGAGGCAGTGGAAGACAGGAGTGCCTGGTGTGCTCTGGTCCATGGGGTCACGAAGAGTTGGACACGACTGAATGACTAAACAACGACAAGAGATTTAGGATGTTCTGCCCCCTCCCAGGGGGCAGATTTAGGATGTTCTCTAAAGGAGGTGTCATATTGTAGAGGGATTTGCATCACTCTCCCTCATCTGTACTAATGCTGTGGTTCTAGTCTCATGTGTGAACTAGCAGCGAGCGGCCAAACTTCCGTATGACCTCCAGTCATCATGATGAGCTGGATCAGCAAGGCTGTGTGGTGTCACTTGTATGACATTCCTGTTATTTGCTTTATTAATTTATAGCTTTACAATCAAAGTTAAAGCAACTGCCTACCCTGAATAGATTTGCTTAAATATTATCTCCTTCAGTCCTCATCAGAAATAGAAAGTGAGCACCAAGCAGCCCTTCCCCTGAACATTTCCCAGCTATTCAACAGGGGAAACAGTTACTAGACTGAGTCCTATTTCACTGCTTATTGGGGAAAGAGACAATAATGTTTTCCAAATTGTTCCAATAACATAGCAGTGAATTCCACAGAAAAACCCTATAAGGCTGAGAAGTACCTCAGTGGCACATTAAAAGCCTCAGAGCTAATTGTGGTCTTTATATCCTCACATTTTTCAACACGCTCCTTGCATGCGCTCCTTTTGAGGTTGGGTAGAATTCTTGTCCCTCCACTCCCCACTCTGTCAGTTCATCTTTGTCCTCTCATCTTAAATTTCCCTTGTTCCACTCCTTTTATCACTGCATCCTTTTCCGCTGCCACCTTTCAGAATGCTCTTCCATTTTCGTACATCCCCTTTTGTCACTCTAGCTGTCACTTTTGAAAAAGCTGGCTTCATCCGGTCCCTTGGGTCAGGCTTTGCACAGCAAAGACCCATAACTTCAGGAAGGTGACCTCACTTCACTTGCAATGGCTTACTGGGAAACTGCAACAAAATCAGAGCAGAGCTGATTCACTTATTTATCTGGCCCCACCCCAAGGGTCTCGGCAATAATACAGCGTTGAAGTGTTTACGAAGGGAGCTGTCCTCGAGCAGATAAAGAAATATAATAGCTCATTAAATTGTATCTTTTATGCAGAGTGTAAAATGAGACTAGGTGAGAGGGGATATGGTGTGTGTGTGTGTGTGTGTGTGTGTGTGTGTGTGTGTGTAGATATAGAAATGACAAAGACAGTTTAAGGCAGTCTCTACCAACCTGATTCCCTTCAGATGTTTTAGCATTCAGCTTCCATCAGCCCTAGCCAGCATTGCTGAAGTCTAAAATATCTGGAGGAGCACCAGATTGGTTAAAGTATGAATCATAAACTCTCCAAAGCCCATGCCACACATTACCTGGCAAATCTGCCTTTGCCACCCAGCAGGAAATTGTACCAATCCTGTTTTCCTAAAGGGTATACCTATATTTGCATTTTTTAAAAATGCACTCATAAAAACAACTAACACATATACCTTGAAAAGCATGTGACATGACTTTACTTGTAAAAGAAGATGCAGCATAAGAAAATCCAGTCACAGAAAGCAACTAATCCATTCTGTACTGAAATATCCCATTGTGATCTCGTGCTTTATTTGCACCAGCTCTTGTGATTACTATCTCTTTTTTCCCCTGATGATTCCAGGGGCTAGAATCTGAGGTTGTGCATTGTCTAGGTAAACCAGTAATCACTGAGCCATCAGTGCTGCACAATGTGATGCAATACAAAATGCATCACACACCCACAGCCAGTTCTATAAAATGAGGGACAAAAGATTTCAGATGCGTAGAATGTCCCTTTCCTTCACTATACTCCCCACAGACCAGAAGCTATTAGGTGTCATAATATAAAGCATGAGCAGAATAGGTTTTTAAAAGGAGTCTGTTTCAGGGCAAAAATACCGTACATGCAACATCTAGCCTTTGTGTTCTGGCAGGTTGGTCCCAGCTAATTCTAAGTGTTTTGTAAGAGGCTAGTATCTACCTATTCAGAAAGATGGTTCACACATAGCGCTAAGTCAGACTATGACTTAGCATGAAGGCCCAAGCTCTACAAGCCCCAGTCCTACTACTGTAAGCTAAATCCAAACCCATTTGTGAAACCTGGTTACAGCTTCTGATTTGTCTGAAGCAGGACAAACCATGAGCCCTAATTCAGACAATATGCTAAGCCAAACCATAACTTAACTCACAGCAGCAACACAGCAGAAGGACAACTATAGGAAGAATGCAGTAGCTGTAAACTCAGCAGGGACCTTCATTTCATGCATTTGTGCTAATCCGTTGTTTGGCTCAGTGTTATGTGAGAGTCTCAGTGCAGTTGTGGCAGACTGAGAAGCACAGGATCGTTTCATGAAGGCTCACAAAGCCAGGTTCCACATGGAGGGTCCAAAAATATGGGTAGCTAGCTTTTCATTCATATATACTCTTCTCCAAAAGCAGTAGTGCATAGGATATTGTTACAAAAGTTGTATGCCACCCTCACTCTCTGCCAAGTGGTAGCAAGATTCCAGGGAGTTCCAGACACTCACCCAGGTCTGTGTTCCTCTGGAAAACTGAGACATGGCGGAGACTGTCACAGCTTTAAGAAATATGGTTTATTCACCTATTTGCATCTTCAGTCCGCATGGACGGAGTTCTTACAGCATGGTCATTTCTAGAGGGGCTTGTCCCTCACAGCCCTGGAGTCAAAGGCATCTCTCCCAGCCAGCCTTCAGCCAACTTGCCAAAGATGGATCCAGTCTTTGTACATTTCTGCTTCTTCTCAACACACCTTGCTCTAAAGACATGTCTGCAGCAATTCCATATGTAAACTACAGAATGTGGAATAAGCAACAGTATAGTATGCTAACAGTGGACAATCTGCCATCAGCATCATAAGGAAAAGTGCAGTATTGTGTCTTTTTTCATAAGCTATATAAAGGGATATATAAAGTATTTTAATTCAGAGAAGTGAAAACATGATATATTTGAGGGCTTGCTCCCCCATCCCCATATGCGTACATATGAGAACAATAGGGAACGCACGTGATAAGCCTCTACTAGCCCCCTTCTTAATCCCGTTATCCTGACAATTCTCAAGTGAATCTGTTGATTAGCTATGTTAGGACATCTGCAGTAGGTAGGAACAATAGAAGGAAGCTGGGGGTTTGGCTACCCCATTTACAATTAGCAATTGTAATGCTCTTAGCAGTGTCCCCCTGAAAGCACATGAATATTCACGCTGAGGCATTGCATTATGTTTCACTGGATTCTGTAGCCATAGCTGCTCACACAGGAGTCAAGCACACACTTATCAGGAAGTCAGAATAACTGTTCCAAGTGGTTTGTGGTGATTATTGCGAGGAAAGCTGTTATTTGCAATAAGAAGAGGGAATGTACATCCCTCCCAAACTGTTCATGCAGGCACCCGCAGTTCCCTACTGGCAGCGCTTGCATCTGCCCTTCACAATGGAACATGCTTAAAGCTTACTGAAAGAGAAATTTCCTATGAAAGCATTGCCTCTGGTGATATGAGGTACTTTGACATGCCACAAAATTGGCCTTTTTAGTGCTCTCCTTAAACACTGAGCCGCTCTGAGCAGATTTCAAGACATCTGGAATGTTTCCTCCTTGACAAGCACGAAACAGTTGAACCCAGACAGTTATTTTTCTCTCCTCCGTCCCTCCCCATGTTTACCAAGGAGGCTATAAGTGCACATACTGTGCCAGTTTGGTGAAAAATGCTTTGCAGTCTAAATGTATGCTTTGTATATAAATGCCAGATGCATGAATCTAGACTACAGTGACTAATACTGAATCATTTCAGTTCCATCTGCATTGGCAAATTGGTGGCACCCACAGCCAAGTTTCATTGCTCATTTTCTTTTACCCCTGTTATAACATGTGACGGAAGAAATGCTCAATATACTTCTGGAAACCGTCACTGGTTTCACTAGGCGTGGGGGAGAAATTGAGTCAGTTCACAGTTAAAGGCGAATCAACCTGCTATACATTTTCTGAAACAATACACGAACCAAAACACAGCCATCCTTTGACATTTAGGTAAAGGTAAAGGGACCCCTGACCATTAGGTCCAGTCGTGACCGACTCTGGGGTTGCACGCTCATCTCGCATTATTGGCCGAGGGAGCCGGCGTATAGCTTCCAGGTCATGTGGCCAGCATGACAAAGCCGCTTCTGGCAAACCAGAGCAGCACATGGAAACACCGTTTACCTTCCCGCTGTAGCGGTTCCTATTTATCTACTTGCATTTTGACGTGCTTTCGAACTGCTAGGTTGGCAGGAGCTGGGACCAAGCAACGGGAGCTCACCCCGTCACAGAGATTCGAACTGCCGACCTTCTGATCAGCAAGCCCTAGGCTCAGTGGTTTAACCACAGCGCCACTCTTCTCCAAATTTTACAATGCAGTTCTCTAGCCACGAAATGTATAGAAAAAATATATATTAATGAAAATAGTACACAATAATATATTCTGTGAGGCAAAGTGACATACAAAAATGTGTGCATTAGGGGAAATTCATACTAAAGTGCAGATTAATTTTTAAAAATTTTAAACTTTGAATTTTTAAAAAAATTCAAACTGATATGGAAATGTAGATAGCTGACCTTAAGAGTGGAAAAAATTAGAAACTGAGAGAAACCAAAATGGACAGATTTGCTCATGTACCACACAGATTACCAGGAGATAGCCGAAAGTCACGTTGGCTCACAGGCAGCTACCAATGGCAGCATTTGATACAAGGCAGTAAAGAGTACTGACGGAATCTGTTCCTCGAGTTCTCACTTTGTCTTCAATTGACTGCTACTGGAATGATGTCTGTTTACTGTGAGATAGCCCAGTGTTGAAAATGCAGCCAGAGGAATTGTTGAGGCCAAGAGATGTCTGCTAAAAGAAGTCCTAATGAAGGTCTAATGTGTTGAAATAATAATCGGCTACTGATTACTACTACCCATGTTGGGTATGCTCAACCTCCAGTGTCAGAGGCAATACAGTGGTACCTCAGGTTACAAACACTTCGGGTTACAAACTCCACTAACCCAGAAGTAGTACCTTGGGCTGCGAACTTTGCCCCAGGATGAGAACGGAAATCGTGCAGCAGCAGCAGAAGGCCCCATTAGCAAAAGCGCGCATCAGGTTAAGAACGGACCTCTGGAACGAATTAAGTTCATAAGCCGAGGTACCACTGTATTCCTCTGAATACCAATCACTGGGCATCACAAGTTAGGGGAATGCTGTTGCGCTCAAGTCTTATACTTGGGGGTTTCCAATAAGCATCTGGTTGGCCACTGTGAGAAGAGGAAGTTGGATTAGATGAGGCTTTGGCCTAATCCAGCACACATTAAGAGGCTTGAGTCTGAAGAATGTGTACACCTCTCCATTTCTATAGCGGTCTTCTATTTTTATTTTTTTATTTTTTGAGAAATCATAGGTTTTATTTTGTGTTTCAAGACCAGACCCATCTCTATTTTTCCCACTCCTATTCCCATCACAGTAAATTCCTCCCATGAACATTTACTCGGAACATACGTCACATTGCATTCAGAGGCACTAAGTGTGCATAATACATGTGCATAGGATGACCACACCACACAATCTTCCTTTTGAAACAAAGAAACAATATGCCCTTCCACATTCAGTCTGACTTTCCAAATGCATAGCTGTCAAGTTTTCCCTTTTCTCGCAAGGAAGCCTATTCAGCATAAGGAAATTTCCCATAAAAAAGGGGAGAACTTGACAGCTATGCAAATGATGTCTTTTCAGTTGTCCAAACCTTTGATCTGAGCATATTAATTTCATATCTAAGTGTTCCATTAGGAAGTTGTGTTTCTCCTTTTGTAGTAGGATATTTCTTGCTTCCTATAAACTCAAAGACAATAGGGATACCTTAAGGAAGGGTTCCTGCTTTCATTAGCATGCATTTTTTCCCTTGCAAATCGCTTTGTTTGGCTCCATGAATGCGTCATTATCCCCACAATACTGTAGTAATGGATTTCCTTTGCCATTTGTATGAGGGAAATCCATCTGAAAGTATTAGATTAAATCTTGACTTCAACTTCTAGACTTAAAAAGGCAAGCACCCTTTAAAAATAGCAGCAGAAACTGCTTCATTGTTTTCATTGTTGATTATGAATATTTCACCTAAAAGGTTAACTAGGTACCAAAAAACACAACATAGGTTAATATTTTCAGAAGATTCATATAATTTGTTGTATTGAAACCTATGGCAGATCAACTTTAATAAGTCCTCTTTAGAATGTGTTGTCTTCATTTAAACATCTACAGAGAATTAATAATGCAATCTTAAATATGTTTACCCAGATGGAAGACTCACTGTGTTTTGATGGGGCTTACTAGGTTATAGAATGTAGACCGAATGGGTTAAAGGAGAAAAAGGCCATTTATTTTTCCTAGTAATGAAACTGCAGGAAATAACTTGCTCCTCAGCATTTTCAAATCAATCAGAAATTGGTGGCTATTTAACTTCAAAATATTCACCACTATAGCACTTCTGTATTTTTGTCTTGCTGTTTGTTCAGTATTTACATTTTCTTTCACAATCACCAAACACAACTGTTATACGCCTTCTGTATTTTGGGTTGTGATTGTAGGTCCAGATCTGAAATCAGAAAATAGACCTGGGGGGAGAACATAGTTGTAGAAACTGTGAAAATAGCTTGCCTTGAAGCAGCTTGGGAGCGTACAGACCAAAATTGGAACGTTTTCATGGTTAGAAAAGAAGAATAGGAAGAATTGATTGTTGCAGTTTCTGTAAGAATAATTGGAAATATTAGGATTGCAGTCATATGGTCAGAGACTGGCATGTGTTCATTTATTTACAGAGCCACTGCACTTTAGGAATTTTATAAATAGCATGATAATCCCAAATTCACTTGCAGTAGCTACTAAAGCTCTGCACAGAAACCTCCTACTGTTGTATTGTAACAGTTCTGAGAGGGACCTTCCACCCAGCTGCACACCCAGCCCTGACACAAGGACAAGGGAACAGTTGCTGGGTTTGGGACCTGTTCTTAGCTGAACAGTATGGTCCACAAGGGACATTTGCAGCAGGATAGGCAGACCTGCTCAAGTTGCGTATGGTCTGAAGGCACATGAGGCCACCACCTTGCTGAAGTTAAGCAGGTCTGGATCTGATCAGCATCTGGGTGGGTGACTGCCTGGAACCCATATGTACGTTGTCTTGGGTTCCATGATGGAATAAAGGTGGCATATAAATAAATAGAACATAAATAAATAGAGAGATGTTCTCCAATACACACAAATGTACTGAACCCATTTGGTTATTTATTGACTGTAATTACCGTATTTTTCCGTGTATAAGATGCCCCCATGTATAAAATGTGAGGGATTCCTCGTTTCCCACTCCTTACTGCTTTAACAACAGAGGCTCTCCCTGTGCTTCTATACAAATGGGAGTAAACCTCCAGTGTCCAAATTGGACTTGTCTCCAGGGTACCTCAGGGCTCTGCATTCGAAACCTATTGCCACCAGTGGGGTCTCCCTCCCATGGATCCCTACTGCTGCAATTTGCCTCTCCCTTAGGCAACTATGTGGCTCCCTTGGCCTCACTAACCAGCCCTTTGTATGACAGGAGAAAAAACAAACAGTTTCCTCTTCCACAGGAAAGCTTTGTTCTCGCCTCTTAGTCACACCTCTGAAGGTACTGAGACACTGCCCGAGTCCACGAACGTTTAGGCACATTTAACTTTATTATTTAACTTGAAAACATGGATTTCTCTGGTTCTTAAAAGTGCATATCTTCTTTTCATATAATACAGACTTGTTAATACATCTCCTGCATCTTGATAATAACGGTTATAACCTTTCTTCCCATCCACCCAAACCTAACCTCCTGCTCCCTATCTAACCCTCCACTCCCCAACCGCCAACCCCCAACTGCCTTTCAACGGTTGGTCCCCCTCCATTTAGAATGTCGACTAGCTCCGCCTCCCAGGGAACACCTGCCTATCATGGGAGTGATAGGTTAACCCATGATGAACCGGAATCATCATCAGGCACTATTCCGCCACATAAGACACCCCCTATTTTGGGGGACTCCAAATTAAGAAAACACCCCTCAGCACTACCTGTATATTAGACAAGCCCCAATTTTAAACCTATTTTTTTTGGTTAAAAAAACCCCTAGTCTTATACAGTGGTACCTCGGGTTAAGAACTTAATTCATTCTGGAGGTCCGTTCTTAATGTGAAACTGTTCTTAAACTGAGGTACCACTTTAGCTAATGGGGCCTCCCGCTGCCGCCATGCCGCCGCCGCGCAATTTCTGTTCTCATCCTGAAGCAAAGTTCTTAACCCGAGGTACTATTTCTGGGTTAGCGGAGTCTATAAGCTGAAGCATCTGTAACCCAAGGTACCACTGTACACTAAAAATACGGTAATCAAGTTGTGGTTGAAGACTGGCTTTCATATGTTTATTGTCAACCACAGGTTTTAATCACAGGTATGTGACGCAGGTGGTGCTATGGGTTAAACTACTGAGCCTAGGGCTTGCCAATGAGAAGGTCAGCGGTTCGAATCCCCGCAACAGGGTGAGCTCCCGTTGCTCGGTTCCAGCTCCTGCCAACCTAGCAGTTTGAAAGCACGTCACAGTACAAGTAGATAAATAGGTACTGCTCCGGCAGGAAGGTAAACAGCGTTTCCGTGCGCTGCTCTGGTTTGCCAGAAACGGCTTAGTCATGCTGGCCACATGACCTGGAAGCTGTATGCCGGCTCCCTCGGCCAGTAAAGCGAGATGAGCGCCACAACCCCAGAGTCGTCCGTGACTGGACCTAATGGTCAGGGGTCCCTTTACCCTTTACCTTTATGCGAATTATACCTACTAATTTGCACATTTCCAGTAGAACTGTTAGAAGGAGGGACACATCCCTCACTGTGAGATGCATAAGCATGAATCAAGCATCTTACTATGAAAGGGGTGTTAGCTTCTCCTCTGGATGTTTTCAGAACCATAAAAAGCAGACATGCAACTCCCTTGCTACATCTCCATTGGATCTAAGACCTTCCTCCACCGCAAAGGAGGCTTTGCTTAATAACTTACCAGGTGCAATTGTAGCTTGAACTTAGCAGACAGGAAATTCTTCTTTAGACAAAAGCTGGCACACATCCCAGAGGGAAGGAAAGGGAAAAGGAAAAGGATGGTCATCCTGTCTGCACACATTTCCCCAGAAAGAAAAGGCAAACGCAGGAGGAAAGATGTTTTTCCAAGATAGGGTATTGTATGAAACAATAAGCCTAACAGTTGCAGGCTGCGTCATACATGCATGAATATATTCTTCCCTAGTCTACAGTAATGCATAAACTTGCTTTGGTGTGTGTTTTTATGTGCTGTTCAGTATTTAGCCACATAATTCTTACATACTTTCTCAGTCTGGAGTGTTGTTTTTACAGATATTAGGTGGAATTCCATCTACGCAAGCATATCAACTTGCCAGAGAGGACAATCCCTCCCTTGCCCCATCCGATGTTCTGAGGGTTTTCTCAGCCCATGCAGAGACAAAGGTGGAAATGAAGAAGAAAGGGGGAGAAAGGGAAAAGCCCCACTGAGCAGGGCTTCCGCAGACAGGGCTCATTAGGTGAATCCTGCCCAGAATCTTTATAAGTTTTGAAAACCAGAAAAAACAATAAGACATTAAGCTCCACCAATGACCACATGCAAAAGAATAAAATAGGTTAAAGCGCTGACACAAAGTTAAGCTCACCCTCTATACAGTAGCATCAGACAATGTTTTGAAACAGGCATTTTGTACTCTTTCCTGAATATGAAGAAATCAGGAGTCTACTTGATAAGAAAATGAACTTTTGTGCATGTAAGCACGATAAATTTGTAGCTGGTACTCAGTTGTTATGGGAAATTCAGACATCTTCCAGTAAGGAAGTGCTCCTGCTGCCAAGAAATAACATTTTCTAGGAACCTGAAATGCAATAGTTTAAAAACAAATGAAAGAAAGCAGAGGCTACCCTCTCCCACTGGATCATTGGCCTGCATTTTTTCCTTCATTTGTCCGTTTTGAAAGACCACCCAGCTTAGATAAACAACAATACACCAATGTTAGTCTGTTTCAGCAAAAATAATATAGTTTGAGAGCAGTCTAAAGGACTAAAGGTGCTTCCAGACTGTTGCTATTTTTGTTTCGGATTCAATCACATACTGGAAAATTCAGGTTGATCCTAGAATTAGGCTGGATTCATACCTGCTGCTTAGTCATATGAATGCACTGAGGCAGTTTGCAAAATTATCCCATGTATCAGGGAATCGAGAAATGTGAATCACAAACCGCTTGGAATCTAAACTAGCAAGGCATGGAGGATTGTGTGTCCAGGCCCGTACTAGAAGATGGAGAAGCAACATCAGTCCTGTAAATTAGGAAGCATTTAAAGACATTTCTTCTAATTCATTTTAACCCAAATCAGAAAGGGGGATGAAGTGAAAAGTGACATCTAAATTAAGTTGTTTTAGATCGTGCCATAAAGATCTGCAGAGCAGAGAAATTTTTGCAAAATAGGGAGACAGCTGTGCCCTCTGTTCAATGTAGGGTGTAATGTCTGTTTACATACAGTGTTTTCATAGAGACCGTTTTCAATGGTGGAAGTGTGGTGACTACTGGAGCAGAAATATCATCAAAAAGCATCACCCTGAGAAATGAACTCAATTTTGGCGAATGAGCAAAATAGGAATTGCCATGCCCTCGAGCAAATTATTTCCCTATATTGTGCCTCTTTGACCAGTGGCCTGTGGGGTTTTATCACAGTGCTTGCAAGAATAAGCGAGGGACCGTGAAAGGCTTTGATCTGTTAGCTCTTGTTGTTTGAGCTGACACCATTTTAGAGGGAGAGTATGCAAAAGGAAAGACCATGTTGCTCTAGCCTGCTCCAACACTTCGCTGAGCCAGGATCAATTGCTACGGGCTTTGCACTTTGACAAGAAGTCATGGCTTTGGTTTGTTTTTGTGTGTATACCCAGGGCAAAATGCCAGCATACGGAATTAGTGGATGTAGAAAACACAAAGAAGAATCCAACAGCCTCAAAACGTAAACGTCCACAAAACAGCAAGTCCCTAAATAACCAGAGCTATACAGCTGCTATTATCTCTTACCTAAGCAGTAAGAAGATGAAGACGTGTCTTCAGGAGTTTTGTAATATTGTTGTAAGAAAGCCCTTGATTTACAAATTTTGGACTGAAAACAAGGCAATAGGAAAAAGCTAATTTCAGCCATGGCCTTCCATGCAGAATTGATGCAAATCAACAGTATACTTAAGGCTGTGTTCATAAACATGCATTCTAAAAAGAAAGCCCTATTGAAGTCAACAGATCCTTGTTTGGGGTAGATTATATGTTTCAGATGGACTATAAGACTACACTCTGGCAGGTGGGCCAGATCCTGAGCTACCACGCCACCCATAAGCTGCATTGACAGCTGGGTAGAGCCACGAACCTATCAATACCTGATGTACCACAATATCAGGTGACCCAACTTCAAATAATAGGATAAGCAGCACTCTCCAAGTGAACTCTCAACACTTTCCTTTGTCATTTATCTGCTTGAGTTTGTACCAGTGATCTAGATGAGCAGAACATCAGTAGCAACCAGGCAGAATGTGCAGAATAGCTAGTGACCAGATATTCCTGCTTTTGTTATCCTTGACTACTGATAGAACCATTTGGGGCATTAGAAGGACAGAGAAGGTAAATCCACTTCCAGCTGCATTTCCTAACCACCTGTCTGCAAGCAGCACCTAGTGGAACTGAGCAGCTAAGATTGACACTAAGGAGCTCAATAGGGAGGTATTAAGCAAGCACTGGCATAGAATAGACTTGAGATACTTAATCCTATCAATTCTTGAATCTCTTGGTTTTCTTGGTTTTCTGTTCTTATCCCTCTTCTTGAGATGGGAACATAGGAAGCTGCCTAATACCATGTCAGACCCACTGGTCTATATAGCTCAGTATTGTATACACTGGTTGGCAGCACATCTCCAGGGTTTCAGACAGGGAGTCTCTTCCAGCCTTACCTGGAGATGCCAGGGATTGAACCTGGGACCTTCTGCATTAAAGGCAGATGCTCCACCATGGTGCTACCGCCCTTCCCAATGATCTGCCTGGTTATTGTTTATATCAGGAGCTTTCCCCTCCTCCCACATAGGTTCCACCTCCCAGAAAAACCCCTTGGCCTTCTGGCAGACAAATGAATGCTCACTTGACTTCCTGCTGGGTCCACTGCTGCCTTCACTCTTCAGGCCCAAGTGGCAAAGAGGGGACATAGGAGACTAAGGCAGGGGCCCCAGGTGAGACACCCATGACATGAGATACTTCAGACTGCCTTAGGACTATTACAGATTCTTTTCTTTCAGGTCCTCAGTTGCACTGGTGTTCTCCACATGCTTCCATGCCTCTTCCTCAGAGGGGATCTCCCTGGTGTCTGGGTAGAGTGGGGTCCTAATACCACATATTCTTTGAAAGCAGTATGGGACCAAGGTCGGGACACAGTTTGGTTCCTATTTTAGGCATCCATGTGTATAGGAGTGGCCTGAGTTTTAGTAGTCAGGTTTTTCAAACTTAATCCTGTTGTCCCTCTCCAGGGCAAGCATTGCATAAATGCAGTCTCAGACACAGCAGCTCTGCCTCTTTTAGCCCAGCCTTCCTGAACCTGGTACCCTCCAGATGTTTTAAGTTACAACTCCTATCATGTTGACTGGACCAGATGGGAGCTGTAGTCCAAAACATCTGGAGCAGATTGGAAAGGCTGCTTTAGCCTATGCATATGGTTCCCACATATATGCATATTCTCATGTGTTTTCTTATATCTCCTGATCAATTTAAAATATATTCTACTACTTCTTGAGTATTCAGTTTTAGTATTCATGGTTATTAATCTGAAAATTGCATTCTATTATCATTCTAATATAATTTAAAAATGAAAATTTGGCTAGCACTTTCACCCAGAAATTGCTGGTTAAAATATTCTTGGATGGAAAAACAAAAGAAATGCAAATCAAATTCACTTCAAATAAATACTCATAGCAAAAAAAATGCTTTTTTGTGTGTTTGCTCCATGGCATCCAGTTCTGTTCTTTTATCCTGGCATGATGTTTGTCACGATGACCAGAATTTTAAGTGACTGATGGGGGGGGGAGTTATTGGAAATTTACAACCCTTTGACAGATTAAAAGCCAGTATCATATTGCTTCTCAAGTACTGTTTCATTTCCCTTACACATACAGAACAAGAACATCCCTTATTTTGCTTTTAGGAACTCTCTCCTACTTATTAAGGAGTTTTACAGATATAGAAACACTTGGAAAGTTCCTTTTTGTGTTTGTTTTTCACATGTACCCAAAGCATACAAACAAGGATTAATATTTTTGACACTCTACATTTACATGTATGCTTCTGCTCTGAATCTACATATTTTGAGCTTCTTAATCTGTTCCCCATGGACACCTTTCACAAATTGTTTTTGTCACTATCCACATGGCATCAAAAGCTCTCCAATAGTATCATCATATTCCTCCTTTCAGCTTCCAGATACATATTGTCCTCAACAGCCACAAGAGAAATATGCATTACGAAGCCTGAACTGAATCCAGGTTGATATGGGTCCAGAAAATCTAGTGTCCCTATCTTGAGATTTTGGGTGGGTTCTCATCCAAATGCAACATCCACATCATATATTAAAAGCACATGTTCTCCCTCCCAGTAGACAACTTCAGAATTTGCATATTTAAATCAGAGGTGTAGTAGCAATAATATTACCATAACTTTAAACCAAATCTAAAAACTGCTGAAAAATCCCCTAAATAAAAATATACATTGTATTTTTTAGAGAAAATGAATGAGATATTGAAAATCCCAAAAATAAAATAATCTTTATAGAAAAAATGAATGACATGCAATCGTAAAATATCCCTGCTTCAGGAAGCTAGTTCGAAGTGTGTTGTGGTTGCAGGAACATCTTCAAAAAGAATAAAAGCAGGCACATAAACAACATGTTTTGAACACATAACCCAGGAAATCTGTGACTGGATCTCCCATTGTCTGTTTTCCAAAACCTAAAAGCAAGCCAGGGTGGTGAGATGGGCAATTATAACAGAGTATCACAGGGAACAAGAGACGAGACCAGACTTCCAGCATCACATGCAGTTTTGGGCTTGCTCACCCATGGAACAATACAAGATTCAGAATATAACAAGAGACTACAGACAGACTTCACACACTAAGTGAAGCATTCTGGCCAAGGTTAGGCACCTTGAAGACCCATTAAGCTCAATGGGAGAGTTTGCTTAAAGCTCTCCCTTTTTTAAAAAATAAAGTGATTAACTTAGGCTCATTTTGTCCATCATTTACAAAAACAAATAAATGTGTGCAATTCATTTTGCACTAATCAACCACAACAAACTCTAGGATGAATTGGCTACAGTTTATAGCTCTGAACATTATCAGAAAATTGACAAAAAATAAATGATGAAGAACTTTGTGTTCAAAAATCAGGATCCCTGATTTATTTTTATGCATGCATGCATCTGAACTTGAGTACTAAGCCTATCAGTCAATAAGACTTAACAGAAGGTTATGGGGGAACACCTTTAAACCTGAACGAACTTTTTAAAAAGCCTGTGACATATGGCATATAATGTAATTACAGTACGCCCCCATAAATCCCCCGCCTACCTAACAGAAAAACTCCAAATGACCTTCTAATATCCACTCCAGAATAGGAAAAGAGGGTACATTTTACTTTGGGTAGCACTGAGTATACTGGCTATACAGTTTGAATTCTTATAGCCAATGCTAGCAGCAATCAGTACGTATAAGTTCATTTCAAGACCTTTAGCAAAATCAGCAGAACTTTCCAAGAAATAATTAATGGTGCAAAGAGGCATCTCCCACAAACTGCAATGCGAAACCCAGAGAGCATTTCAGGTGGAAAGTTGCATCAGAGAATAGGGAACATTGTCACCATGGCAACCCACACTTTCCAGGACACTCTGAAATAATAAAGCAGGGGTTGCCAACTTGGTGCCTCTGGACACTATGATGCCATAAAGGCTTTCACTAGTGCCCCTGGCTCTTGTTGGAATAAAAAAATGTCCAGTCCAAAAATAAGGTTTCAAAGCTTTGCTAACAGAACTTGTTCCAAAACAGACTTACAATAATAATGAAACATCCAAATAGTTCCATAAAATCATACATTTGTCCAAGCACAGGTTCAGCATCTTTTAAATATGAAATTACTTCAAACAGAACTGAAATCAAAACTCTCCCTTCACACAGACTCCATTACAGCCTGAGGTTGTGTTCTCTCCAGGAGAGACTTCATCAGCACACCATTTGTCTTCAGTGGCTTGAGAACAAAGGCAACTCTCTCAAAACGGAGATTTGCAACTGAATAACCCTCCCATGTGTTCTAAGTTAAACACCACGTCAGTGAATAGAGCAGATAATATTTGAGGGACAATGAAGAAGAAACTGTTTATGAAATAGAAGAAGATGAAAATGTAACAAGTGTTAGAAAATGGTTTAAGATATAATATGAAAATTGCTAAGGATGGATTGAAAATGGACCCAGTGAGGGGGGAATCGAGGAAGACTACAATGTTAAGAAATATTGTTGTTACTGTGGTTGTTATTTTTGTTTCTTTTTAGTTTTTGTCTTTTTGTTTTGCTTTTTTTGTTTTTATCTTTGTCTTTTGTCTTTTTCTTTTTTATTCTTATAAAATGAATAAAGATTATTTGAGGGGAAAATCAGTATTGTGTGATCCCATGGTAAACATAAAGTTGGCTGTCTTTCTAATTTTGCATTATGCTGCATACACTCCATTATCAGCTATCTTGTGCCACACTCTCAAAATTTAAAATGTGCCCACTTGTCCAGAAGTTGGGGGACCCTTTTTAGCCTGAGGGCGGCATTCCATTTGGGGCAGCCTTTGCAGGGCTGGGTGGAATAACAAATGTAAATCTGATTTTTGCACATTAAGCTCATTTCTTTACACACGCCTCTCTACCTTCCATCCAGGCAAGCAAAGGGGATCAGGGGTCAGGTAGATATTTAAGGCAGGCAGAAACATTCAAGGTGGGTGCAAAGCAGGGCTGCCGAGGGCCATGACCTGGGGGGGCGGGGGTGTTTGGGGAGGAATGTGGTGTGGGAAAAGGTTTGCAGGGCTGCAATTCCCCCCCTCCCACCACCCACTAGGTTCATTACCCCTAGTCTAAAATAGGGGCATAAGTGCCAAAGGAGCAGGACCACATTCAGAAGACAGAATGCCATTTATGCCTGCCATTTTTCAATAACAGGTTCTGGCACAGCTGAAATGTTGCAACTCACTCCTTATATAAAGGCAGCAATTAAGTTCAAGGTTAATTACAAATTATACTGAAGTTTACTTAACATTTGACTTGCATTTCTACTTATTAATGAACCAACCCTAGTATCCTTCTTTATTATAACTACATAGTTTTATGCTCACTTTTGCTTTCTATTTACATGTGGAGAACTACACTCTGAGAGAACTGCTAGTTTCCCTGTAATTAAGATGGATGGTCTAAGGTTTTATTTGATCAGCTTAGTTCAGAAAGTGACTGAAATACTACACATTATGGAAATCCTGAGATCAATCAGATAAGCAAATTTCAGTATCCCCAAGTGTTATAAAGAACAAGGTTATTTCACTTCATGTTAAAAATGCACACACCAGTTCTGCCTGCAAAATGCCATTATAATTTCATTTGCATTATCATCCAGCAAAGTTTCTCAGGGCAGAATTAGTTTCCATGCTGAGTTGAGCAAAGTTTTCATAGCATTTAAGGTCCATTTCATACATTCACCATGTCATGTAGGAGCCACTGCTCCTTGTTTGTATTCAGGGGTGCCAACATGAATAAAATATGGCGGGGCCAGGTAAGCCCCACCCCGCATAATTGATCACAAGACATGGCGCACGTACAGCAGTTGAATGGCAATGCCCATAAACATGGGCAGCGTCCCCCTCAAATGTTTTAGGGAGAGACTAAAGGGAACTTGGCCTCTCAGAACTGGCTCCTATGTTTGCATTGGATGTGGCCAAGGTGTAAGAATGTATGGATACTGCAGCAACATGAAGGGCCAGGGGAAAGAGTTGTATGAGACATACGGTACTGTGCTTTTATATTAGAAAATGTTTTACAGTTACCGCAGGCCCAATTCAGCCAAAGCCAATAACTTTTAAGTGTCCCCGATTTCAACATGAGAGTTCAGTATGTGCTTAAAAGCTGAAATCAAACTGAAATCAGTAGAACTTAAAAGTGCATAATTTTGGCTGGATCAACAAGGTTGACTGAGCAATCTACAGTGTCCTTTCAAAGACGCTGAAGAATCGCATGGAATTCTCAGGAGGTTTTCCGATTTATATTTGTTTGATTTAATAACAGAGAAACTTCTTAAACCTCTACAGTGTTATTTACGCATAAAATAACCATTCAGCAAAGAAATGTTTGTCCTTGTAAGAGATCAATACTGTAAATTACAGTATATCTACATGACAAATGTAAACTAGTTTCAAACCTACTTGATTCTTATGGCTTCCGGGGAACAACCGTTCTATAAGAGAATTAAGAGATTGCTAACAACCATTTCTCAGCATCAGGCCTTCGGGAGATCAACGAGGGAGAAGTGTTATCAAAGGGGGTTCGCAACTGTAATGAAGATACTCCTAACTGGCAACTTAGTGTTCTGCACTGTTCTGGATCCAACAGCCTAAATATAAACGGTGGCATAGCAACTGATTAGCTACTTCTGCCAAGCAACCTTTCACTTGTTTATCATATACTGTAATGCCTTTGCCATGCACACTTTAAAAAACAACAACTCTAGTTGCAAATTATTCTTTATTACTTCCATGGTTACACTTTATGGATGCATGCTGACATCCCTATAATAAAATGTCAAAGGAGAAAGCAGCGTATTAGTCTAGATTTAACATTATTGGAAGAAATATTGCCCCCCAAAGAGAAACATAGTTGTTTACTTAGAAGCAATTAAACTAATTTCATAGCTAAGTGAAAAATAATTATATTCAACTGCATTAAAGTTTTGCCAGGAGCGAGCTCTGTTGATATTCGATTACAAAAAATACCAATATGTTTTTGAGAGGATCAAGATTTGACTGTCATGGGGGATTCATGTAGCAATACAGTGAGGCCCGAATGCTTCATAAGGCAATTCAGAGCCAGGACGACATGGGAAATCTTTGCTGGTAACCATCTTGCCTTGAATGACCAAGGAGGAGTGTGGGTGCATGGAGCGTAATTTGTAGGCAAGCACAATTTCTGAAATTGTACTTAGCTGCACATAGCTTATATTAGAAACCAAGCTTTTAGTGTCATAGCTCCCCCTCTCTGGAATAAATTAGCAGCCAAAATTAGACAGGCGCTAATGGCATGATGTTGAGGTGCCTACTGAATACGTATTTGTTTACAAAGCCTTTCTCTGAAGTAGATTCCAGTCATTTGTGTTATACCATTTGTTTATCTGTATAAATAGTTTTCTTGTTTTGAGAACTTGTATTTTATTCTGTTTTTATTTTGTTCACCACCTAGAATTGTAGAATCAAAGAACCGTAGAGTTAGATGAAACCCCAAGGGTCATCTAGGCCAACCCCTTGCAATGCAGGAATCTCAACTGAAGCATTCATGACAGATGGCCATCCAACCTCTGCTAAAAACCACTCCAAGGAAGGAGAGTCCACCATCTTCTGAGGGGAACCATTCCACTGTCAAACAGTTCTCACTGTTAGAAAGTTCCTCCTGATGTTTAGTCAGAATCTCCAGAGTAGGAGAAAACAAGCTAGCGCCATCTTCCGTGTGACAGCCGTTGAGATATTTGAAGATGGTTATCATATCTCCTCTCAGTCTTCTCTTATCCCAAGGATTATTGCTGATCCCAAGCAATAACACATCTGTCAAGGCAGCCATTGTTAACATGGTATCCTGCATAACTTTTGGATTACAACTCCCATCAGCCCCTGCCATTTGGATTTAAAATGACTTGGATGGTTGCAGCCTCCCTATGTTTGTCGTCTCTATCATTGAAGTGTAGATTTGGGCAAGGATCTATGTTATAGTTTTGGTTTGGTCTTACTTGAACTCTGAAAAGTGCAGTGTAGTGCTCAGCAAGGGTGCTACACCACAACAGATGAAGCAGCAGTATGTCTTTAAAAGTTTGGTTTCCTTCTTGGGTCTGTTCTTGTAAACCTGCCTTGCAAACCTCAATGGATCTGAGTGTGTTCCTTGTATGCCCTTCACAGCACCAAAGAAAAATGTGTTTAACTAGGCTTCATTGTCCCCCCGTAATAATATTCCTGTTGCTTGGTTACAATTCCCGAGATCCCCACAAGTCCTGTCAATGGCACTGCATTCACACTCTGCCCAAAGCCTTGCTCTGGTTTCCTTAAATTAAATTTCCATTTGTCATCATCTGCTGCTATTATCCTCCCCCACCCCCAATTTGTTTCTGCTTATGGAATCCAATTTTGCAAATGAGCTGATACATTTCATGCAACTAACCAGCTGTGTAAAATGAACACCTCTTTTCAAATGCACATTCTGGTTGTTGATGCTGGTCGTTGTTTTAAATGTATTTGTAGGAGATGAGAGAGAGGGGAGGGGGGTATAGAAAAAGATATCTATAGACACACACACACTCATGCATGCAGGTGCTGTGTTCCTGCAATTTGACAAACATGCTATTAACTTATCTTGAAGTACTTCTGGTTGACCTAAAATGTTTCCATTCTTTTTCTCCATCGACAGATCAGGTAATCACTGCCTTCCCTTCTAATTGGAAGTCCTTTTGTCGTTATCTGACTTCCATTTTGGAAGTTTCCTTTCCAGTTCTTCTACTCCTAAATTTACTAGGAGAAATAGATGCAGAGTGTGCTCCTGTTTACAGAGATTCAGGCTCAACTGCACATCATTTGGGAAATGCACAATCATTTCTAAATCACAGGTACCACTATAATCATTCCCAAAATCGGAGAATTTCTATCTCCTACTGAGAAGCAAAGTAAAAAATGCTTAACAGAAATAGCACGTCAGTTTTTCACATAGTATGTGGTGCTTAATTTTTGATCTGAAAATGTTTTACTTCTTGTTTAAACTGTTGTGCATTTTTTTGCCAATGTAAAAATTTCCTAGAAGGGCAGAATAAAATTAATATAATAATAACTAATAAGAGACTCAAAAATATCTCTGAAGACAGAGAGGTAAGATGAGTGAACTTGGGTTAATCTACTATAGGTAAAAGCAGTGGATTTCTCCCCCAATAAAATATCAGCTTCAGATGAGTTTTCTTCAGGATTCTAGCAAAAGAGGAGTAAAGAATTTTCTTCCCACTGCACACCTGTGTAAGTACAATAATTCTCTCTCTCTCTCTCTCTCTCTCTCTTTCTCTCTTTCTCTTTCTCACACACACACAAATATAGATGGCATTTGCATTTTTAAAGCCTACACCTTAAATGCAAAGTAAATTTGTAATGCATTTATTTCACATTTAAACCCCACTTTTCATCAAATAAATGATTGAAAAGCTTTTTAAAAAACATGGGAACCAATTAAATAAAACAATGCATATTAATAAAAAAATAAGATAAAACATAAAAACCCCAAAATAATACAGCAAAGAAAGTTACTGGTTTAGTTCCAATAGAGCACTGGTTTTCAATTGGTGGGTTAGGACCCACTAGTGGGTTATAGCCTGATGCAAGGTGGGTCGCAACATGAGCACTACCACTATGCAAGTATATGGTAAAAGATAAGGATATGGGTCCCCAAAGACATGTTGTGGTTAAAAGTGGGTCCTGCATCTGTAAAGGTTAAGGATGCCTGGAATTGACTATTTATCGTATTTACTCAAATGTAATGCACACCTTTTTTGGCCAAATTAGGTCACAATAGTAGTGATGTATGGAAGTGAGAGCTGGACCATAAAGAAGGCTGATCGCCGAAGAATTGATGCTTTTGAATTTTGGTGCTGGAGGAGACTCTTGAGAGTCCCATGGACTGCAAGAAGATCAAACCTATCCATTCTGAAGGAAATCAGCCTCGAGTGCTCACTGGAAGGACAGATCCTGAAGCTGAGGCTCCAATACTTTGGCCACCTCATGAGAAGAGAAGACTCCCTGGAAAAGACCCTGATGTTGGGAAAGATGGAGGGCACAAGGAGAAGGGGACGACAGAGGATGAGATGGCTGGACAGTGTTCTTGAAGCTACAAACATGAGTTTGACCAAACTGCGGGAGGCAGTGGAAGACAGGAGTGCCTGGCGTGCTATGGTCCATGGGGTCACGAAGAGTCGGACACAACTAAATGACTAAACAACAGGTCACAAAAATTAGGGCGTGCATTAGATTTGATGGCGCATTTACATTTTCCAGCAAATACTTTTTTGGTTTCAAGGTTTTGAAAATTGAGGTGCGCATTAGATTTGATAACGCACTAGATTCACGTAAATATGGTACGTGTTCAGAGTAAGTACAAGGGCTCAGAAAGTGGTTTGGGAAGATTTATGGTGCAACATTACTGCATCTAAGCAGGTGCTGTAATCTGGGTGAGAGTCCATTTTCAACCCCATGAAAAGCATGCACATATGAAATGCATTTAGAGAAAGAGCATAAGCACCCTAATGATTTTGTTGCCTCATAATGCAGGAAGAACCTCACATATCTGAATGAAGTTAGTATGAAAGCTAGGTTAGGACTCTGCTCCTTGGACTGGCTGATTTTCTTTGGACAGGCAATTCATTCAATCAGTCAATGCACACACATATTTGCATCTCAAAGTCATACAGTCCTTCCAAGGCAAACTGTAGCATACGCTTTCTGGATCATGGATCAGTCCTAACCCTCAGGCACAGACCTAATCCTCATCTTCCAAATAATGCATTTTGCTTAGGGTTGCAAGCTTTGACCCTCTCATTTCATGCAGCTGTCCAGCAGCAACTTATTTTTATGTTCATGAAAGATTTAAAGGAAAGGTGGTTGTTTTTAAAAGGTGACTAGCCTTATGGTTTTTATTCCTCTCCAAGGGAATTGCTAAATAGCTGATTACAGCTTTGTGCCAACCTCAAATAAACCAAGCTACTGTGTTTGCCCTGCTTAACCTTTTACGTATTCCTGATTCATCACAATGTAAGGAAATATGTCGCTGGCCTGCCATTTCCTGAGCATATCAGACTTCTGACCTTGCAGTTGTTGCAAGTCAATCACAGTGTCACATCTTACTGCACTGCATCGTGTTATAAATAAAGGTAACTTGTTCGCCACCTGTCAACAAACTGCCAGTCCCATTCTCCATCATGCACAAGGAAAGATGTCCTGTAATCTATAGACTTAATTCAGACCACTGAAACCCTCAGTTCAACCCATAACCTCCAGTGCATCAAAGTGAGACTTCATCACATCTATTTCAATATGTAAGCATAAAATGTGAGCTACAACAAGGGATGCATTTGAGCTGATATAACTCCACTAGTCATCATGCAATCCTGCCCAGAGGCAGAGTTTGATGCACAGGTGTCTCAAGTCAGTGGTATTCTTTCTTGGTTTTCTCCCATATTAACCATTCCATCAGGATCCTGTGGAATTGTTGAAACCATGTGAGATGCCCACGTGAGATAGCCACACAACAAACGTGTTGGCTAGCCAGTGCTGCAGGATGGTTTTCACCATTTCTAACATTCCAGCTTTCCAACATTCAATTGCACCACAAGGCACATCTTTTGCTGGCCTTCAATGGCTTGGCTTCCATTCCTCCACAAAGCTGCTCCAAATCAAACATGATTGAAAAGAGAGCATCTGAAAAAGCAATCGCTAGGGAGGTTGTTGCCGCACACACCCCGAGCAGGACCTTGTTTTGTTTATGCCTGGTGATAGAACTCAGATTAATTATTATTCAGGAGCTGAGAATCTTGATTTATATCACTAATAAGTATGTACTTTGTGCTGCTGCCAGTGCAAGCTGCTTGAAATGCAGGTTGGAGAAGCTGTGAACTGATATCCATGCACCGCAGATCATGGTAAGCTCCAAAGGGGACAACACTGTATAAACAAAAATGTACCATATATCATGGATCCAAGAGGCAAACCTTGCCACATGACAAAGTCACAAATTGCCCAGCGAGTGCCACCCATTTAGCACTTGCCTCATCTGAAAAAGATGTTCCCTCCTTGGAAAACGTGGGCATTTTGTTATGACTCTTGCATACAAATTAATATACTCATGAAAAGACTCAGTTTCTGGGAATCAAATCTACTCCTTTGACATAGCTGCAGTCTGGTGAGGCTGCTAAAGCAGCAGGATGTTTGAAAAGCAGAGCTCCAAACAAACTCTCACCCTCCACAGGAATGCCTGGTCCGAATTTCATCAGAGACATTTGTTCGTTTGCCATGCTGCAAACTAGGAGTGGCTATTAAGCCAATAGCACCGAAATAGGCAACAAAACACACTGAAACCTCTGCTTTAGCAGAAGGGCTTCCTTTTTCCAAGAGGAACAGTGCTTGCTTTGCTTTTTTCTTCTTCTTCCCCCTCTAAGCCCCTCTTGGTCAGCAAAATAAATGGGAGAGTTGAAACAGGATTCCTGTCCTTGAGAAAAGTTTGTTTTCCTAACGCAGCACACTAGGCAACATTTGAGATGCCGGCTGCTGTGTCATTTCTCTAAAACAAAATCCTAGATACGGTACATTGTGGTAAGGTTGGAGGTATATGGAGATCTCACAAGCCTCTTCCCTCATGCCTGGAAATGCTATCCAGATGACTCCCAGAAAAGTGGCCTTCTCCTCACTGCTACTAGGAGGACAAAAACATCACCACTTGATGAGCTGGGCAGCCAAAGGAATGTGCTGAGTGGTGGCGGCAGATGTGACGTTTTGCGGGGAGGGTGCAAAATGCCCCATGGGCAGCACTCGTGGTCTTCTTGAAAACATATATTTTTTATTTGTGAAGTTCTTTCTATGACTATCCTTTGCTTTATTTTCTTTTTTTCCAAATTACACATTTCCTTTTTTATTTTTTTGGAAATACAATATCAGGTTTTATACATATATTTTACTGCAATGCGCTCTACGTGGGGCTACCTTTGAAGGTGACCCAGAAACTGCAATTAATCCAGAATGCGGTAGCTAGACTGGTGACTGGGAGTGGCCGCCGGGACCATATAACACCGTTCCTGAGATATCTATATTGGCTCCTAATACCTTTCCAAGCACAATTCAAAGTGTTGGTGTTGACCTTTAAAACCCTAAACGACCAATGGCGGTTCTCTCATTGCGAGAAGTGAGGTTATAGGGAACCAGACAGAAGGCTTTCTCGGTAGTGGCACCCTCCCTGTGGAACGCCCTTCCAACAGATGTCAAGGCAATAAGCAGCTATCCTATTTTTAAAAGACATCTGAAGGCAGCCCTGTTTAGGAAAGTTTATAATATTTAATACTGTATTGTTTTAGTATTCAATTGGGAGCCGCCCAGAGTGGCTGGGGAGACAAATAAATTATTATTATTATTATTATTATTATTATTATTATTATTATTATTAACTTCCTGGTATCATTTATCCAGGGACCCAGGTGGCGCTGTGGTTAAACCACTGAGCCTAGGGCTTGCTGATCAGAAGGTCGGCAGTTCGAATCCCTGCGACAGGGTGAGCTCCCGTTGCTCGGTCCCAGCTCCTGCCAACCTAGCAGTTCGAAAGCATGTCAAAATGCAAGTAGATAAATAGGAACCGCTACAGCAGGAAGGTAAACGGCGTTTCCATGTGCTGCTCTGGTTTGCCAGAAGCGGCTTTGTCATGCTGGCCACATGACCTGGAAGCTATACGCCGGCTCCCTCGGCCAATAATGCGAGATGAGCGCGCAACCCCAGAGTCGGTCACGACTGGACCTAATGGTCAGGGGTCCCTTTACCTTTACCTTATCATTTATCCTGGTATCTTACATCATATGAACATTTGTTTTTGTAATTTGCAAATTATTATCCAAGTATATACAAAGAATATTAACTGTATTTTTTCTGTCACATCACATCTTATTTCATTAACTAAATTGTGTTTGTGTGTCAACGACCTGGAGTACACACACACCCGTTTTGTAGCCAGGGTTCCAAAAAAGAAAGAGAAAAACTTCACTCAGTATAAGAAAGGGAAGTCCTGGCTTTTTAACTCAGTGTCCTGTTGTGGACACCTGATGCAATCAAGCCTTGGGACGGATGATTTGATTTTAGCTATCTCTTTGACTTCTCCATTTGTCGCTTTGCCCAAATATCCAGCAGACTTGATCAGCTCAGCTTTCACCCTCCATTCAAAGCTGATTACCTCTTTAGAATCATCGCAAGCTTCGGCTCCGAACTTGATGCTTCCCTTGGAAGGCAGCTTATTAGTTTCTTGGAGGCCTTCGTCTGTGCAGCTATTACTTTGCTTGACTTAATGAACAAGAGCCATCTGGACTCATGCTTGGCCGTGTTTGCACCTGTGCCTGCATCTGCCCTGTCTGGCCAAATCAGGTGGATGCGCACTTGTAAGACACATCTCAGCATTAAAGAAAAGACCAAAGAGGCAAGAGACTCTCCTTGCAACCGGAACCGTACCAGATGGTTCATGAAGTAATCAGGGATGAAACAACAGAACTGAGACTTCACGGGGTGTTGTTTGTAAGTGATCATTAGACCACACTCATCAAAGATACACTCCTCTGTCTTTCTCAATTAGAAAAATCAATGCACATTTAAACAGTGCTTCTTATCCATTGTCCAGACGACAGATCCCAAACCTGGCAAAAGGACAACTTATAAGCGCAGCATAGTTGAAATGCATGCCCAAGGGTACCTTCTGAGTGGAGACCTAATCCAGCTGTATGATAACTTTAAAATTTGTATACTGTTTCAACAACATAATCACTATAGGGCCATGTAGCTGGAGTGTATACAATTGGTCATCCAGTATAATCTACTAAATGTGTTGGTATCTGTCTGTCTCTGGAAACAATGGAAGAGTGCGCCTTTGGAGGTAAAATCAAACTGGTGGAGAGTTACAGTGCCTGCTGTGGCTGTGGAGAGTGGGTGGGAGAGACATGTTTTATTGGAGGTGGGGGAGATGAAGGTGTCCGGTTTCGCTGCTACTGGTACACCATGGTGTTTCTTCTCTCTGCGATCCTCCCAGCGATCCTTCATTCTCTGGTCACTGCTGTGGATACACGACCTAACTATCTTCAGGCACTGTGATCATACAACGGGGTTAATGGGGCCAGTCTTTGTGCCATATTTGCAGACATCTTTGTAATGCAGAGTTGGTCTGCCAACAGGCCTAGTACCTGAAGCCAGCTCCCCGTAGAGCACATCCTTGGGGATCTTGCCATCTTCCCATTCTGTGTGCACGACGAAGCCAGCATTGACATTGCTGAGACAAAAGTGTGAACATGGTGGGACTAACTAATATCGTACTCTAAATCTGAAAATTGGGAGGAAAAAAAGCTGTTAACACCTTAAAGACCACTTTGAGAAATGAGCTTCAAGGTATGTCCACAGAGTTAAAACATTTTTACAGTAGTCCTGATGTGGAGGGCTAATCAGGAACAGAGTACAGCGCCCACCTGGGTTTCCCTCTCCACATACCCACATACTCCTATGGTCTCTATGACAAAGTAGAGAAAGAAAAGAACAATCACAGCTGGAAAA
This sequence comes from Zootoca vivipara, assembly GCF_963506605.1. Classification (NCBI taxonomy): domain Eukaryota; kingdom Metazoa; phylum Chordata; class Lepidosauria; order Squamata; family Lacertidae; genus Zootoca; species Zootoca vivipara. Next base: position 47,627,471 of record NC_083283.1, read on the forward strand.
GATATCCAGTGAATATAACATTGGATTAACTAATTGACACCCTGCAGACACACACATTCCAAAACAGAGGCAGAGAATACATGTATGCATTTTTCTTTGTTGTTTTGAATAAGGTATATTAAAAGAAGAGGTTCTTATGCTTATCTACAAAAACTGCCGTAATGTGTACAGCTTTTTAGAGGGACAGACAGAAGGTTTCCACTGAAATACTTCGGGAGCTGGGAGTAAAATAAATGTTAACAAAAAGAAGATAAACAAAATTTCATGCATATCAGTGAAACAAGCGTAGGAACTGCAATATACTTGCAGAAAATATAAGATATAAAATGTAATGAGCTCATTACATTTCCCCCATCTCTCCATTGCCTTACAGTTTAGAACCAATAATAGTTTAAACCACCAATGTACCTATTCCGCCTCAAGATCAGATTTTTCCAGTCCTATCAAGGAAATTTAGATTGGCTGAATTCCCTGAAAGCAGTGAATTAGCATTACTTTTATATGATAGGTGAGGAACCACATAAATGAAGTCACTCCTTCTGCCAAGATTTGCTCTTTTATTGTTAACCCATGAAACTAGTTATGTGTGCAAAGGGGACAGTGAGGCTTCAACAAAATCATTGACTATGAATCTGTTATTACTCTGGTTGATATTACTGGAATGTGTTATATGTTGGGCTGCCATTGAAGATGGCCCAGTACAAATTACAGCTTCTAGACCAATGCTTGGACCCAGTTATTTTGAATAAGTACCCTACAAGGATTTTGACTTGGCCCCCTATTCCCCCCCCCGCATCCTTTAAATCTGTTCCAGGGGTTCCCCCAAACCTCTGGAGCAGATTTGGGGTGGGTGTAAAGTGAGCACAGCGAGAGGAGAGGGCGAAGTTCCAATGTGGAAGTGGACATATTTGGAGCTAGTTGGATAATTGTCCATGACATACAGACCGGGAGGTTTAACTCTTTCCCAGTCCCTGCCTGCAACCTGCTCTTTGCCCTGGGAAGGAAGTTGCTACTGATGCAACTTCAGTGTGCTCATTAGCTCACATGTGAATAAATCATACAGAACAGGCATCTCAGGACTATGCTGTGTTGCTTTCTTTTTCTTTTTCTTTTAAAAATCAACTTAGTCAGAAAGGAACCACCAGTCCTGCTTTGCACAGTAAGAAGTCACAAAGAAATGGCCTTGAAACACATCCAAAACCTGAAGGCATACAATTTATTGTTCCTGCTGGAACCAAGAGTAAGTTGACTTTGTGTCCTCGTTTATAAACTATGCCTGTCAATAAACAACACTGTACCTTTGATAAAACTATTACAAGCTCAGCGAGGCTGGCCAACTGTTCTCAACCAAACACAAAAGGTTCAATAAATATGCTTAACTAGACATCTGCCTATCGCCTTGGAGGGAAGAAAGGGGTCAGCACCAAGCAGCTCAGTTAGAGTGGATGGCTTGGATCTCTGCCCTTTCCGCAAGAAGAAACACTACAATATAGTGGCCTTCCAGGACAAACCTTCCTCCAAGTAGGAAGAACCCCGCTGGATCAAACTAAGAGTTTGCCAGAGGCAGGGAAGCTTTTTCAGCCTAAGGAATGCATTCACACATCACCAGCCATTGGGGGGGGGGGATGGCAGCATAGACAATGCTGAACTAGATGATCAAATTCAGTATAAGGCATCAACCTATGTCCCTGTAGCATCCGCATTTCAGAAACGCAAAAGAATAACAAGGCAATTTTAACAAGACACACGACAAATGTAATGAAGTTAAAACCATTATTTTTTTAAACAGCTTAATGTAAGTAGATTAAAATACTTGGCAATCAGGTCTCTAGAGTATCTCTGAAAGTTGAATAAGATATGGGACAGAAAGTCCCCAATAATATCAGGTGCATAAAGAATTCATAAGAAAACGTAAAACATTTATCCTGTTTGTGCTTTACAAAAATCATAACTGAAAGAGAACTGAAGAAAAAGTAGAGATGGATGGACTCTGGGCAATAGAAGCAGAATGCCTGTCACCAAAGGCACAAAGCAAATAAATGAAACCTGCTCTATAAAATACAACAAGTAGATACCCCCAAGCTAATAAAAAGGGGAGAAGAAAAACCATGTGATGATAGGACAGTTAGCAAATCAGTTCTCAAATTTCACTGCATATGAGGAAATGTAAATGTAAATATAATATATGAAAAAAGGAACCACCATTTGAGAACAAGAAATAAAAAGAGGAAATACTCAAATCGCTCACAAGGATCTAATAATAATAATAATAATAATAATAATAATAATAATAATAATAATAATTTATTTATACCCCGCCCATCTGGCTGGGTTTCCCCGGCCACTTAGGGTGGCTTCCAACAGAGTATTAAAATACAATAATCTATTAAACATTAAAAGCTTTCCTAAACAGGGCTGCCTTCAGATGTCCTCCAAAAGTCTGGTAGTTGTTTCTCTCTTTGACATCTGGTGGGAGGGCGTTCCACAGGGCGGGTGCCACTACCGAGAAGGCCCTCTGCCTGGTTCCCTTTAACTTGGCTTCTCGCAGTGAGGGAACCACCAGAAGGCCCTTGGTACTGGACCTCAGTGTCTGGGCAGAACGGTGGGGGTGGAGATGCTCCTTCAGGTATACTGGACCAAGGCCATTTAGGGCTTTAAAGGTCAACACCAACACTTTGAATTGTGCTCAGAAATGTACAGTGGTACCTCTACTTACGAATTTAATGCGTTCCAAACGCACATTTGTAAGTAGAAAAAAATTGTAAGTCGAATCCCATAGGAATGCATTGGGAGAAAAAAATTCGTAAGTAGAAAAAATCCTATCTAAACCGTATCCAAGATGGCAGACGGAGCTCCATTCGTAAGTAGAGTTATTCGTAAGTAGAGGTACCACTGTACTGGGAGCCAATGTAGGTCTTTCAAGACCAGTGTTATGTGGTCTTGCTGGCTGCTCCCAGTTACCAGTCTAGCTGCCGCATTCTGGATTAGTTGTAGTTTCCGGGTCACCTTCAAAGGTAGCCCCACATAGAGTGCCTTGCAGTAGTCCAAGCGAGAGATAACTAGAGCCTGCACCACTCTGGCGAGACAGTCTGCGGGCAGGTAGGGTCTCAGCCTGCGTACCAGGTGGAGCTGATAAACAGCTGCCCTGGATACAGAATTAACCTGCACCTCCATGAACAGCTGTGAGTCCAACATGACTCCCAGGCTGCGCACCTCGTCCTGCAGGGGCACAGTTACCCCATTCAGGACCAGGGAGTCCTCCACACCTGCCCGCCTCCTGTCCCCCACAAACAGTACTTCTGTCTTGTCAGGATTCAACCTCAATCTATGTCTTACTCTGATATACCAGTAAAACAACACATTATGATTATGACTGATTAATTAAAATTGTATATTGCACTTCATCTGCAGATGTAAGGGCAGTTTACAGCATAAAAATAAAAGTCAAAAACACAAAATACATAATAAGAACAAGAACAAGACAAAATAGCCCCTTCCCTTCCAACTCTACAATTCTATGATTCTTGTACACTTCAAAATATTAGGTGGGAACTTCTGTTTCTCCCAGATGAAACTTAATGTAAGTGCAGGACCCTAGATTTCAGTCATGCTCTGTCCACCTAATGCTTCCATTGAAAATATCAGTGCTGTTAGCATAAGCCTTGCACAGGAAAGGCAAAATAGAATGGTTCTGGCTGAAAATTGTGGCTTATCATTGGAGATGACTGAGGTAACTACACAGAGCTTGAGCTGCCATTACTCCAAGTGATATATCATATAGAAGAGATGTGTTGAATTTAAAACATGATTTTCAGGTCTTGAAAGACACCTTCTTAAATCAGTCAAAACTGAGGATCAAGGCAGGAAGAATTATATGCTTCTAGTGTTTCTAGGGGAAGGATTCAACTGGGAAAGGAAGAACGGGATCTGTGTTTGCATTCTTACGATATGTAGCAAGGCCCAGAGGTTTTAGAAGAAACACATTTCTATTTCTCAAATAATAGTAGAAGGCATATTGTTATTCTCCCACGTTAGTCCTCCAGCAACCAAACAGTTCTGTGAATACATTTGCCACATAGTGAACACACTGGGACACATCATCAACAATTAATAGCCTAAATGGGCCATATCAATATTTGTGCATGCTCCTTTCCTTAAGCATCCATATAGAGCAGGGTTGGGGAATCTGTGGCCCTCCGTCAGCCCCAACCACCATGACCAATGATCAAGGGTGATGGGAGTTGTAGCCCTGAAGGTACATGTAAGGGTGACTCCCTGCAGGGAGCCAGCCCCCATCATCCTAACGTCCACCGCGCCAAGCACAGGGAGCAGCAGTGGGTCTGAAGCAGCCGGGGGGGGGAGGGAGAGACTCGGAGGGAGAGAGCAGCCAGCATGCGGAACGATGGGAAAGCCCAGGGGAGGAGAGATGTAGGCAAGGGCTCCAGGATGCTGGAAAGCCACTGCACCGCTTTGACCAGGAGGAGGCTGAGAGGGCATCGCTCCTTCCGGCGCAAGAGTTGAGGAGAGCACCACGACACAGGTCAAGGGGGAGGCGTTTTGGGGTGCACCGACTACTTTGCTGGCGTAGGAACAGACATACGCCATTGCCGGATTCTGGTTCGGACTGAGGGGTCACGTTTTAAGCTATCTCTGCACTGTAAATACCATGCACAATAAAAATCTTTGAAGACAAACTGGACTCAAGCAGAGTTACTCTAGAGTAGCCACGATGACCCTCTGACAGTACAGGTTTGCCCACCCTGGTGTAGGGCCTTTGAATGACATGAAATTCTATCACTCAATTTTCATAGTGAATTCCTCTGCCCTGCAGAATTTTTAATATGATGTTAAAGTGGGTTCTTTTTAAGTAAATACTGTTTCGGGGTACAACAGAGAAGCACATGTTCTTCAGATGTAATGGAATCATGGTGCCACAGAGTAGCATGCATGCCATTTATTCTCTTTAAAACAACCTCATTACTCCAAGGGTGGTGCAGCTTGGAAGAGTCAGATCTCTACAGCTGCACAGAGAAGCCATGCATGAGCTAAAGATAATGGTAGGGTTTGGTGCAAAGCAAGGAGACTTCAGTGCTCTTCTCATTCTAACCCATTTGTCTATCATCTAATGCAGATGAACAACAAATAACATTTAACTGTTTCCTCACTGCCTGAAATCTAAGCACCTTCTGCTTTTAAAAAAGCACACTTCTCTTTAAAACTAGTTTTTCTGGTTTAAAAAGCAACAAGTCTTCAGCAAAAACAAACAAACAAACAAACAAACCCCTATATTGTTCATTCCACATGCATACTTCATACTTTCATCTGTTTGAGACACTTTTATGCACTGATTGTCTGTTCCATACTCCAAAGCCACCATGTGCAGATCTATCACACAATTATATAGGGATTTTAAAGATAGGAAAGAAAGATATTATTTTAGAAGCAAAGGAAAAAATCACATAGTTCAGGTTATCAAATATGTAAACATTCAATTAATGAGGCTTCAAATTGAAAATGACTTCTGAAAAGAAAAGATGCCAACAGAGGCTGTGTCCATGACATGCTACAATAGCCTCTCTTACTCCCCCGCCCCCCCCAAAAAAACCCTGGAGACTGTAGTTTGTTGAGGGTGCAGGGAATTGTAGTTCCAAGAGGGTAAACTACACTTTCCAAGATTCTTTGGCAGAAGCCATGTAGTTCGAATCTATGGTGTGTATGCAGCCAAAGTCACTGTAATCTCTAATGACCAGGATCCTAACCACACATTTAACTGAAAGGACCTTCAAAATATCTGCACTTAAAAGGGTGTGATGGCTTAAAAGGTTTAGCTATAAATAAGCAAAAAAGAAAAGCCTCTTATTTGGTTAGTGTTCTCAGCTAGCCTCTTTTTTTTCAAACAGAACCTGAAGGGGCTGAGTTTCCTTTTGTTCCTCTTTGCCATTCAGAGACTGTAGTCCAGGGGTCAGCAACCTTTTTCAGCCGTGGGCCGATCCACCGTCCCTCAGACCCAGGGCCGGATTCAGATGAAGAGAGGTCCTAGGCTACTCCGCTTGTGGAAGAATGCTATAAACAGAGAATGGAAGAATGCTATAAACAAAATTGAGTGAAGCCAAGGATGATGGCGGGTATTTAAAATTCTGCAATTCACAATTCCTCCTCTATTATCATTGTTAAATACCATGGTGATTTTTAAAAATGCATAAAATTAACACTGAAAAACTTTTGCAATAACTGAACTTTGTAAACCTTTTGAGGCCTGGGCCTTAGGTTGCCTATCCCTGCTGTAGTCTGTCTTTAGCATTAGGAAAAGGTAAAGGGACCCCTGACCATTAGGTCCAGTCGTGACCGACTCTGGGGTTGCGCGCTCATCTCGCATTATTGGCCGAGGGAGCCGGCGTATAGCTTCCAGGTCATGTGGCCAGCATGACAAAGCCGCTTCTGGTGAAGCAGAGCAGCACATGGAAACGCCGTTTACCTTCCCGCTGTAGCGGTTCCTATTTATCTACTTGCATTTTGACATGCTTTCGAACTGCTAGGTTGGCAGGAGCTGGGACCGAGCAACGGGAGCTCACCCCGTCTCAGGGATTCGAACCGCCAACCTTCTGATCGGCAAGCCCTAGGCTCTGTGGTTTAACCCACAGCGCCACCTGCGTCCCAGGACCCACCTGTGTCCCAGGACATCTTTAGCATTACATACAGATTTACTGCCATCAAAGGAGACATTAGGGTATATGGGGGAACAAGAGTCCTCAGGCTCCAGGAGCCCCACCACATGCAATAATCTTGTCGTGCACAACAGTTATACAGTAATTTCAGGTTGTTTTTATTCATTTTTCTCTGGCAGAAACATGCCTAGTTTGAGGGTTACTTCACCTTTCTATCTAATAGGATTATTTGATAACTATTCCAATAGACCGTGTGTATGTGTGTGTGGACAAAAGGAAAAAGGAAAAGGGAAATACAAGAGGTGTTCTCAATTGAAATTCTTCACAAATATATTAGCATACCTGAGACCTATAAACACCTCCAGAGATCCCTTAGCACTACAGTACAGGTTATCTTCCACTAGAAAGGCTTAATAGCAAGTTCACTGTCAATATTTACTTACTATTGTTCCCCAAAAAAGATTGTTCCCCTAGGAGCATTTGCAAGTGTGCATTCAACAGAAGTGCCTAGTGGTTTATTTCACTAGGGGATTGTTTCTGCAAATAAATATCTGCTTAGTTTAGGCAGACACCCCAAATATAAGCAGCCATGCAAAAAGGTGTTATTTTCTTGGTGTAACTACCACTTAAAGATAAAATGCCTCTGGAGAAGCCTCAATTATGTTTTCTCCTTGTAAAGGTAACCTTCTAATTAACTAGATGTCCTATAAAGGATGATGCAGGGTGCTATCAGGCTGTGTTGCGCATCAATAACATGCCCATTTCAATTGAAAACATCTGTTATTCTAAAAAAGCAAAGGGGGGGGAACACCGCTACTATGGTTGCCAGAATGATAAGTGCTTGCCTTTAGCCAATATTCCTAAAAATAACAAAAGTGTAACAATCACATAGTGGTGGAAACAAAAAGAAACAAAGCAACAGGGGCTGCCTTACTTCATTTCCTTTCCAGATGCCCAGTGAATAAAGCTATACAAAAAGACTTCCTATGTGTGATGTTCTAATCTAACAATGGCAGATACCGGCGAGAAAATGTTCAGCCATTCTATGAAAGGTTGGAATATATATTCAGCTGTAAACAACTGTTCCATTTGTAGCTCGATGTGCTTGGCATAACAGCCTAAGCAAAACTCCATGAAAGCCTGTTATGAATCGTCCTTCAGACTCGGGAGAAGAATTGTGTTGTTACCACTGAGAAAAGAATGAAAATCAAACCACGATCAGAAAATTTCACCATTTTACGTTCCTTCTCAAGGGCCCTATAAATGTAACTTAGTCATGTGTGTGCTGCTTTTCTATGAGTGTTTCCTAGATGGCTGGGATAGTGTTAAAAAAACAACAGCAACTATTGAATGGGGCTGATCAGGTGGATCCAGACCATGAACTGAGCCCTCCACCAGAGGGGTTTCCAACTCCATGGGAGCAGCCAAAATGAAGTAGCTCAATCATGGCTGGATTCCTCAGTGCCAGGGTAATGGAAAGCAGATGAATTATCCAACAGAACAAGTTGGAAGGAAGCTGACATTATTAGAGGGCCATTAGAAAAAGCAGATGCATTCTAACAATGACAAATCTGCACAATGCAGCACATTTGACAATTTTAGGATCTTTGGAGCTTACACAGTAGCTTTCTGGCTTCACAAGGGAATCATACAATTGCAACCATTCTGTAACCATCACATGACGACAGGCGTGTTACACACTCTTCATAATGTATTAAGCTGTTGCATTTCCCAGTGCTTTTGAGCAGGGAACATTTTAAGATACATTTACACCAAAAAGGAGGATCAAAACCTACGGTGGTATCTCAAAAGAAGACAAATCTGTTGGCTACTCTAGGTTTTGCTCTTCATTAGGATGTTTCTTCTCATTATCTGATGTCAAAACTATCTGGGGCTTTAGGCAGGTGCTTGTTAGAATGAGCCAAAATAAAACTGGCATCAATGACAGCACAACCCACCAGGAAATTCTCTTGTTCAGCCCCCTCTGAGTTAAGCAGTTGCTCTACAATAGGATCATAGTTTCTGTCTGTGAGTCAGCAAAGAGGCTTTATTAGTCCATGGCATACAAGGAAAAAAGTTTTTATAACTGTGGCAATAACTGTAGCACTCTTGGTATTATTATTTTTTTAAAAAAAGAATTATATGGATGTGTGAAGAAATTATGTACCAATTACATTGTGATGTGCAATTACATTCGACAAAGCAGCACCCATTTCAGGATACAGCCTTCTTGCTATATCAAAGTTGTTTTGTTGTGTGGCCTAGAACAGACTTTGCCAACCTGGTGCCTTCCAGATGTTATGGAGCACAACTCCCATCAGTCTCAGCCAGCACAACTGCAGCTGCCTCTATGCCACCACTACAGGGCTGTTTTTAAGTGAACATTCAACATGGTGGTACAATTCTACACTGGGTTAACCAGGACAGCAAAAAGGTGACTATGTGGGAAGATCAAATTCTGTGAATCTTCATTTTTTAATGAAGACTGGCTTTTGGTATAAATAAGGCATAGAAGAATGTAGAATTTTACTTACATTTTTTGCAGTGTTTTTGTACCACGGTTAACAATATGTTGTGTTGGTGGCATACAGAAACATAAATAAAACCATTTTTTAAAAGCCCTACATGGACATAAAACGAAACCTATTAAATCACTATCAGAATAAAATAAGGATTAAACATTGATGCCAAGTATTCCTTTGGGTTTATGAGATTAGATTTAGGTATCAATTTACCTGCCTACGAACTTCTCAGGTAATGAAAGTCACCAGAATTCTATGTTCATAATTTCTTCCTGATTGTGTTGCTATATTAGCTGACAGTGATTTGATGGGCCTTCTGGTGCCTTTTCCACTGTCTCTTTTGAAAGGGATTTGTCTAGAACAACTTAATGCCATAGGAGTATTTCATTTCATAGAATCATAGAGTTGGAAGAGACCACAAGGGCCATCCAGTCCAACCCCCTGCCAAGCAGGAAACACCATCAAAGCATTCCTGACATATGGCTGTCAAGCCTCTGCTTAAAGACCTCCAAAGAAGGAGACTCCACCACACTCCTTGGCAGCAAATTTCACTGTCGAACAGCTCTTACTCAGTGGCATAGCGGGGGGGGGGGCGATTGGGGCGGGTCGCCCTGGGTGCCATCCTTGAGGGGGGGTGACACTTGGCACCCCCCACTGGGGAACTTTTTTATTTTCTGTTGCATGAGATTTTTCAACTGTTCTTATATGTTCTTTCAGTGCTGATTTCATATCTGAAGTCGGTTTTGTTCTGTAAGCTCCAGGTTGTTGTTGTTGTTGTTTTTTGCAATTCATGTTTTTCACTTTTCACCAGAGCCAGAGCCATTGGGGGGGTGACAAAAAAAAATCTGCACCGGGTACCACCTGGGCTTGCTATGCCTATGCTCTTACTGTCAGGAAATTCTTCCTAATGTTTAGGTGGAATCTTCTTTCTTGTAGTTTGAATCCATTGCTCCGTGTCCACTTCTCTGGAGCAGCAGAAAACAACCTTTCACCCTCCTCTATATGACATCCTTTTATATATTTGAACATGGCTATCATATCACCCCTTAACCTTCTCTTCTCCAGGCTAAACATACCCAGCTCCCTAAGCCATTCCTCATAAGGCATCATTTCCAGGCCTATGACCATTTTGGTTGCCCTCCTCTGGACACGTTCCAGCTTGTCAGTATCCTTCTTGAACTGTGGTGCCCAGAACTGGACACAGTACTCCAGGTGAGGTCTGACCAGAGCAGAATACAGTGGTACTATTACTTCCCTTGATCTAGATGCTATACAGTGGTACCTCAGTTTAAGTACACAATTGGTTCCGGAAGTCTGTACTTAACCTGAAGCGAACTTAACCTGAAGCAAACTTTCCCATTGAAAGTAATGGAAAGTGGATTAATCCGTTCCAGATGGGTCCGCAGAGTACTTAAACTGAAAGTACTCAAACCGAGGCGCACTTAAACCAAGGTATGACTGTACTCCTATTGATGCAGCCCAGAATTGCATTGGCTTTTTTAGCTGCTGCATCACACTGTTGACTCATGTCAAGTTTGTGGCAAACCAAGACTCCTAGATCCTTTTCACATGTACTGCTCTCAAGCCAGATGTCACCCATCCTGTATTTGTGCCTTTCATTTTTTATTTTTTTTTGCCCAAGTGTAGTACTTTACATTTCTCCCTGTTAAAATTCATCTTGTTTGCTTTGGCCCAGTTGTCTAATTTGTACCTCTCTCCCAGTGTCTCTGGGAGAAATTCAATGTAGCTCTGTGGTAATTGTTCCACCAGTACAGTCATACCTTGGTGGACGAATGCCTTAGCAGTCAAATGTTTTGGCTCCTGAACGGCACAAACACGAAAGTGAGTGTTCCAGTTTTGCGAACATTCTTTTGGAAGCTGAACGTCCGGCAGGGTTTCTGCGGCTTCCAATTGGCTGCAGGAAGTTCCTGCACGTTGGAAGTTGAACGGACCTCCGGAATGGATTATTTTTGGCTTCCAAGGTATGACTGTACAAGTATTTCAGCTTGCCAAGCAGAGCAACCCCCTTTCTCCTCTCTGGAGGAAGAAGGGGGAAAGCCCCATTGCAGTAGTAGAAGTCCCTTTAAGGGCTTCTGCTAGTGGGACATGATAGTTGAACCCAGACTATGACCTGATAATTTAAAAGTGCAGCTTTAGAGAAGGACTAAGGCCCAGGGATGGACCACATCCTTTGTGGGCAGAAGGCCTAGGTACAATACCTAGCATCTCCAGATAGAGCTAGGAAAGCAGTCTTGTCTGAAAAGACCAGTAAAAGTTCCTGCCAGACACTGTAGTCGAATCTGAGCTTGATGTACCAATGGTCTGACCTCATATAAAATAGTCTTCTATTTTCTTAGAATAATAAATATAGCTTTTTGCACTCCCAGTGCAGCACCAAAATGCACAGCTGAGAATGTTTTTTATCAGTGTGGGAAGCAAGTCATGCACACTGGAGAGCCAACATTGATCTCTCCCACTGATGTGGACTGGTAAGGGACTAGCACAGGCAGTAGAACTTCCTGTTCTGTTCTGTGGGTGTTTTAATCACTAAATAATTGCATGCAAATATCCAAATAAGAGCCATCAGGACATTGCTGGAGGACTCCTGTCATCGAAATGCTTATCCAATATCCCAATCAACTTAATTCAAGTAGCCTCAGAGGAATTCAACCACATGGAGATGATGGCAATCTCACTTATACAACCTCCAATTATGATTTTTCTATATTTCATCAGACTGGATATATGGGGCCGCTCAACCTGTTGAAATCTATTTTATTATCTTTTCCCAGATGATACTTTTAACCATTTTTCAAGGCATTCATGCATTTTCAGAATAAAACATTTTAGTTCTGAAAAAAACAATTATAATAAGGCTCTTTAGAGGTACTCCCCATTCAGCTAACACTAGACAATATATTCAAGGCCATTCTCTTTTACAGAGTGAGAAAAAGCTGTTAACTATGTACTCAGTTTTGTGTCCGTATACAACTTTGGTGTTTTGTACTTGTTTAGATATGATGTTTTCCCCCAATCCTCTTAAAGATGTGTACAGCAAAGGTGAAACTTTCCCCATTCAATTTCTGACCTCAAGGCTTTTCCCACTATGAGAGCAACAAACCTCTGAGACTTTGATGATACAACTAGCAGGTTTTAATCCATGCTCAACTTGTAGAAAGAGATCTTCCGAATCCTGACAGCTGTGGCTGTGGAAGCATTCTGAACTTGGTCAGGGGCATTATCCTTTTCAGTTTCAGAGAAAAATAGTTCCAATTGTTACAGCTATGGGGCACCATATTTCAAGGAGTTGGATAAAACATGGTTAGCCTTTTCCTTCGGAAACCTGGGTTTGGATAAATAGTGAGTTGGGGTAGGGGATAGTTGGGAATCTGAAAACATAAAACTGTAAAGCAAAACCATAGCCAGTTGTCCTTACTGTGTGGGGTGACCATATTTCCAGGCGTGGCTTCAAATAAATGAATGGATTTCTTCAAAACCAAGATATATTTCTATACTCTCTCTCACCAACCTCAAAACGAGGTTGTATGTGTATGCCATTGTCTGTTGTTATATATAGATAACCCTGAAACAGGGACCCCAAACTACGGCCCCCGGGCCGGATGCGGCCCAATTGGCCTCCCAATCCGGCCCGCGACGACCCCCGCCGCCCGCTGCCACCGCCCGCTCTTACAGGGCGCGGCGCGGCGGCGATCTTCAAAATCGGCAAAAAATCGCCGAAAATCCTTTGTGTGCATGCGTATGGGCCTCTCCCGACCTAGAAGAGGTCATTTCCGATGCACTTCCGGGTTGGGGGAGGCCCATACGCATGTGCACAAGCGATTTTCGGCGATTTTTTTCCGACCGTGTGCGTGTGCGCATGTGCACGGGCGCGCACTCCCCCGCCCTCCGGCCTGTCGCGCGGTCGGCACAGCGGGCACCGGCCCGAAGCCCGGTAAGTCTGGGGACCCCTGCCCTGAAGTGTTCACAGCCGTAGGAACTAAAGGGTTATTTTGCTTTGTTTTTCAGCCATGTCACTCAGTCATAAAGCTGAAAGCAACCTTGAAAAATCCACCCGAGTGAATCTTGTGTAGGCTGAGAACAGGGTGAGTCAGATGGGTCGAGGACTACTACTTTGGGAAAAACCAGCTGCCATTGAACAGGAATTGCCTTATTCTAAAAAGCAGCTCTTTAAAGGGAAATTTCCACATATTCAAAAGCCTGTTTCCTGAAAAACAATTAGGTGGGGCAGAGCACTGATTCACCTAGGGTGCTGCAGCCATTGGCCTCACCTTGCCTACAGGTCTGCTACACCCAACAGGTTCATGGCATTACAATTTGTAATACAGCAACTAAGGCTGCCATCCTAACTCCTGGCCAGGATCAGGAAGGCTCTATGGATCAGTAGAACTGCTGCTGCATCCAAAGCTCTGCCACCTGGGTCTTCCAGGACAGAAGGGGAGGAATAAAGCTATTGACTGATCAGAGAGGCTCAGATATCACTCTTTGCTGCGAGCTTAGGATCCAGTGGCCTGGGTCCACCCCCAAACACCTCCTTTCTGGGATGTTCTGCAGGCTACCACCCATGCTGTTTGTGGACACGCCTATGCAATGGCAGCTCCCAGTGGCACAGCCTAGCAGAGCTGAGCGGACTTAAACTTCTGCTGTATCCTACCTATCACCAGCACAGCAAATTGGGAATTAGGACTGCTCTGCTTCTTGTCCCACACTTATACAGCTTAAGATGTTCACATGAGCCCTAAAGACAACATCAACATGCACTTCGTCACCCCTTGTTCAGTCCCCAACACATATCTGCAGCAGGGAGCCTCTTCAACTTGGCTGGCTTCCCATTTCATTTACAACTCTGAACCTCCATGGTTCTACGGTAAATCACAAGGGAATCCCAGACAAGCCGAACAAGCCACAGTCATCACCAGGGGCAAGGGAAAGAATGCCTGCACTTTGCCATTAATGTAATGTTTTGGTATTCCTCTGCATTTTCACAGGGCTGACCTCTGGCACTGGAAACAGATCTTTGGCAAGTGCACTAATTCAGTATGTTGATCTGATAGTCATCCTCCTCCTCTTCGTGGTACAAGCTCTCACCTGAAAATGTTTCAGGCAATTCCTCGAGAACATCCTGAAAGCTGGGTGATGCCACTTCTTTTAAAATACAGCATTGTCCTGGGTGGCAAGATTGCCAGGGCCACCAATTGTAGTCTGGGTAGAGGTATAAAAGAGCAATTTATTGTATCGAAATTATGCAGTTCCATTCCAGGAATTTCACTCCCCCTCCAACATTTGTCTGTGGTCCAAAAAAAAACCCCACCAACCCCAAGACTGAAACGAACAAACCCCAGGACTGAAACTGTAACTTCAAGGGCAGCTTTTAAAAATTTTCTTCCCCACCTTTCAACCAGCAGTGCTGTCTGTGTCACAGTGATGCCTCCTGAGCCGCTCTTCCTCCTTTTGGCCCCAGCCGTTCTTTTGTCCACCATCTGAAAATGGCTCCCTTTAGCTTCCAGCTGTACTCATTCCAAATGCTTTTTGTAAAATGTACCAATCTGGCCTTTAGCCAGCAGGATAGCATTTACCTCTGTCCCTAACCTAAGCTAGGAAAGTTTTTAACAATGGGGAAAGAGCTGTTTCTTCTCAAGCAAGCCAACAGAACATCATCTTACAACATTTTTTTATATTATTTTTAGAGAAAGGAAGTATTTTCTTTCAAGGCTACCTGTCCAATTACAGGACTCACTGAAAACTGAACGAACTGGAAGAACAGGAAAGACATAAGGGTATCCTCAGCTTTTGTGGGGGGTGTTTTTGCAAAATGCACAATTCTTGAATTTTCCAGCCTTTTATTACCTGCTTGATTTCCTTTCATTAAATATACATATAATCTGCTGAAAGATAAAAGGCAGCTTTATTTTGCATCTTCTGCGGCAGCCTCTTTCAGCCCTTTTATGTTTTGGTTTTGTTCTGGGAACAGAGCATAATGGCAGCTGCTCATACTTCAATAAAAGACACTCCATGCAGCATTCACTTGTAAACATGTTAGCGCTCCCTTCATGGGCATAAGGGGCTGTTCAGAGTTCTCACACACCTGCAGAAGGCTGCTGCATCTGACTACAAAGATCTGCAGGCCCAGAAGAGGACTGCCTCTTGCAAATGGCACAGATACATTACTTGCTTCTGAACATCAAAAGCTCAAAGCCCCACTCAAACAAAACACTATGGATTGGAAAACTGTATTCCACTTGGGCTACATCATAAAAATATGATGAAAACAGGTGCGGTAGGGACTGGGAAATCAAAATATGTGTGGCTATTTTATTTTATTTTATTGCCATATTTAAGCTCTACTCAATAACAATGTTCTCTGGGCAACTTCCAGTATTAATAAAATGCTAAAAGTTTCATCCATTGCTAGTGCCACTTGGAACAGACCCATTGGAATTAATGAATATGACTAACTTAGGTCCATTAATTTCCATGTGTCTACTCTGAGTAGATCTCTGAGCAACCAACTAATAAAACAGGAGATTTAAACAGTAAATACCCAGCTAGATGGGCAGGGTATAAATAATAAGTTTATTATTATTATTATTATTATTATTATTATTATTATTATTATTGATTAAAAGTTTTATGGTGTTTTTAAAAGACCTAAGAAAATAAAAGTGCATCTTCCTGGCATCGAAAAAGACCACAATGTAGGCACCGGCAGCATTCCGCAACCAGGGTGCCACCACTGAAAAGGCCCTGCCACCTGCCACACCTCATTTAACGGGGGGACCCAGTGAGGGGTCTCAGAAGCCCAGTGAGGGGCCTCAGGGGCCTATTTAGACTTTGACAATATTGTCAAAGTCTAAATAGGCACATAGAGGAGAAAGCTATCTTTCAGGTACTATGGTCCTGGGGTGTTAAAAGCTGAAACCAGCATTTTGAATTGGGCATGGAAATGAAGTGGAAGCTAGTACAGAGAATGAAGCAGTGGCATAATATTTTCAAATTGTTCAGTACTGGGACTCAGCTACTTAATTTAATTAATGACCACATGTTGTGTTTTTAAAAAGTAAATGCCAATGGCAGCCTTTTTGCTAATGTGGGGAGTTAGCAGCTGGGGAAAGAAGGTTTAAACCTACCCTCCCTGGGTACTGTCACACACCAGGTATTTTATTTATAAAAAACATACAATGCGGCTGCTAATCAGCTGTAGTTAGCCCCCAGTGCACAATTTAACAACCCTTCCTGAATCAACAGACGTTTCCTGACCATTTTCAAAGGCAGTCCCATGCATAACGTATTATTCCCAGAGCATAGTTAGCTGCTGCCTGGGTGCCTCTGACCAGGTAGGGTTGCAATTGGTGTGTCAAACTAAGCTGATAAAAGGCACTCAAAGCGACAAAGGCCACCTGAGCTTCTGTTGCCTTCACAAGAAAATACCTATGCTTTTAAACGTATTGTGTAGATATATATATTGCTAAACTTAAAAGTGGGAAACAAAGGCAACCAGAAAAGCAACAGCAAATTTTCTTGGCTTCCCCTCCTTGAAATAACGTTTTCAGCCCTAAACAATTTCCTTAGTTCCCACAAGCATCTGTTTTACTTATCAGTTGTCCTGAGTAATAATCAGAACTTTGCTTGCACACTGCACTGGTTCATCAGACTGAAGTTAGTTTAAAGAAACTTGAGAGCGCTGGATGAGATCTTTTTCATCACAAGGTCAGTGGTCATTGAAAGGAGAAGGCCACTTGCTGTTTCTTATGGGTGGCCTTCATAAAAAACTCTTGGCACGTAGAAACCTAGCACATTGGGCTTTTCTTCATGATGTGTCAATTTTCTGCATACAGGTGAAAGGGTTTTATTTGATGTTCAATTTATTCATAGTGAGTCTCAGGCACAGTCTAGAAATTGAGACTTCTCCCTAGAGATGATCAAAGGGGTTTATTGCATTAAAGGATAAAATGCTATATCACTTGTCAGTACATTCTCATGATGTGCAACAGAGCCTCCTCAAGCTTTCAGCATAAGAAAGACTAAAGAACTTTGGCCTTGCTGTGACTTTAATAGGGGGAGTGGGGAAGGGATAGCTAGGCTTAGAGTTGAGCTTGGAAAATGTTCACAGAGACTTCACGGAAGGAAGTGGAGGGATATGGCACAGTTCAGCCCCAGGATAGCATTGTATGAGCAGCCAACCACATGACAGAAATCTGAGGAAAGATTGGGAAGGAAACGGAAATTAATCAACAAATTTCCCATCATGATGAGAGAGGAGGGTGACAGAACTATCTCAGAACTTTGTTGGAAAAGTCTTGTAATGTCCCAGACAAGACCTTATGCTTCTCCTTCTGGGAGAAAACAAGGAATTCCATTCATGCTCAGGGCATTTACAGTATATATTTTCACTGCCCATTGTGAAGTTTTAGGATCCTTTAGATTTCTTTCCAGTTCTAATGATAAATATCCAGTTGGGGGCACTATTATCCCCTTACAACAGCATATATGTATATATATAACAAGGGAGGGGGAGAGGAATGTGAACACAGCAATGTGATTTTCCTTCTCTATTCATTGTATTAGGCTGTCTCTTACTTTCTCATTTAAACAACAACAACCACAAAAAACCACACACAAAAAACCCCAAACTTTTTAGAACAACAAACGGCCACTTCCCAAACTATATAGCAGGCACATTTTGAGAGTGTCCACACTGAAGGCATATCTGCCAAGAGAAGTATGCAGATCCTTTCCAGGGCTCAGCGAAACTGTATGCAACTAAATGTTGAACAATATTTGCCTTTGGTTACAGGTAGGTAGCCGTGTTGGTCTGGGTCGAAGTAAAATAAAAAAATTCCTTCAGTAGCACCTTAAAGACCAACTAAGTTTTTATTTTGGTATGAGCTTTCGTGTGCATGCACACTTCTTCAGATATCTGAAGGTATCTGAAGAAGTGTGCATGCACACGAAAGCTCATACCAAAATAAAAACTTAGTTGGTCTTTAAGGTGCTACTGAATATTTGCCTTTCTCATTGAGCAATGCGTGATTTATTTTAGTTGCACTGAGAAGAAAACAACGAAGCTGATAACGGGTCTGGAATTCATTACATCAAAGAATCGCCTGAGAGAACTGGGTATGTGCAACATGATAGCAGATAGGGCAAATAATACAAGCATTCAAATATCTAAAAAGCTGAGATTTTACCAGAACTGCTGAGGGCTACTTCTCGCATTACATATGGTGTGGACATGCCTTCACAAGTTATTTCTGTGTTTTAAAATGTCCTGTAGGGATAGTTGATTAAGATTACTGTCTAGAGCAGTAGGGGATAGTACTACTAAGGAGCCTGCCTGCCTTCACACATGGCAGTTTAAAACACTGGGCTGTTTTGCTAGAGTGTTTTTGTGTCATCAGACACAATGTAGGAAACATCACAGAGGCAACTGCAAAAAGTACAGTGCTCATACTGGAAACAAACAGATTTAGGATTCATATTTTTAAAACTATCTTTAAGAATTATTTTGGGGCAACAATGCTAGTTGCCTAAAGAAGTTATAAATCTCCTTTATAGGAAGTTTTGTTGTTTTGTTTTTAGAAAACTGGAAAAAGACCTGAGAAGAATAATAGTTCAGGTCTACAGAATCTTCTCTATGTAGAGGAGATGGAATAGATTGTACTTGTCTGACTCTATGGGACGGCTCCAGTTCCATCTTTCTGTGAATGGAATCCAACAGGTGCCTCTCTGTAACAGGAGAGAAAGAGAGACCATTTATGGCAAATCTTGCTTCGCTCTGCTGGCGGGGGGAGTGCACTCCCTGAAATCTGCTCTAGAAAGGATTGGCGGAAATCCAGAACAGCATGTCCAATGCAGCAGAGGCCTATAGCAGGAAGTGGGGTTGACAACTATTAAGTACTGGGTGGACATATCAGACGACACAGAGATTTCTCCAAGCAGTTCTTTATAAGTAAGCTGGAACTGAACTGAACAGCTCAACCAGCCTGCTTTATATAGGCAGCCAGCTGTCAACATTGTAACAACAACAGCCCAGGGTTTCCTGCCTAAATTAACTGACCTGGACCTGAGTGAAAACTATATACAGTACACAATACCCCTGGTGGCCAGGGTGAGAACTTCAATACATAACACCAACAATCCCCAGCTCTCCTTTTCCACTAGTAAATTCATCCTTAGCCAAAATCTCTTCAGCAAAGAGACGGCCACAATTATATTCAACTCCATGATTCTATTGTTCCTGAAGATAAATGCCCCCCCCCAAGATTTTCCCTTTTGTTATACTGTAGTTGGCTCAATAATATTTAATGTGAAGAATAAATGTTTTGAAGTACTCCTTTTTCAGGTGGGTTATGTCTGATGGTAGAACTTATCTATATACTGTAAAACTCAACCTTTCTCAATTGTGAGCTGGATAAAACATTGAACTATAAGATGCACGAGAGGCAAGAAAATAAAAGCGTTGATGAGGAGGGAAATACAGTCGGAACACAATTATAGGAAAAGGAGGGAAAGGTGAAGAATAAGTGGCTGCTAAAGAAGGGGCAAAAGGAAAGCAAAAGCCCTTAGGGCAACTAGAAATCCAATTATGTAGAAGTAGAAAGCGGAGAGGTATATTTCTCAGGCAATAGCTTGGTTCTGTAGCCTTGTGTATGGCCTTCCAGTGACCTAGTTGTAATTATAGGTCTCCTTAGGGAGATAAATTGCTGTTTGATCATCAGACACTTGTGCTAGCATGAGTGCCATTCACATGAGGGGAGTTTGCACTGGTGCAGCATTACAAAGACAGGGAGGATTGAAAGCATAATAAGCAAAGGGTTGAGCACAGGATAGACAATACGTAAGTAATAACAGCAGATTATGTGCATTGCAGTGCAAATTCTTTCTGCCTAAAACAAGCAAAACACACATGGGAGAGATATGAAATGCTGCCTGTGGACAAGTACAAGAAAAAGCAAATAGGTTTATTTTTTATTTTTTTAATGATCTTGTTACAAACCCGGTTGTAAAACCAGGGGCTGCAGCTGACATGAGGTCGACCTACCTGGAAGGAAAGCTCAGTGGTAGAGCATCTGCTTTGCATGCAAATGGTCCCAAGTTCAATCCCTGAAGCCTCCAGGAAGAGCTGTGAAATGCAGCAGTGCAGACAACATTTAGCTAGATGGACCAATGGTCTGACTCAGTATAGAGGTGCTTCCGTATATTGTGACACCAGCCAGGTTGACAGCTTTGCTCATTTTAGTTGAGGGCTTGCACTGAAGCTAGAGAAGCAAATAAGGTTTCTCAGTTGGCATAGTGCCCATAAAAGTCCCCCCACACACACACACACCTGATAACATTGTGATATTCGGTGATTGGTAGGTGGGAGGCCTCACCCATCTACCATGGTTTATGGAACAGAAAGATGTTGGGAGATCCAAAACAATCGTGGTTGCACTCTCTCCTGCATCCCCAATCTATTCTTTGCTATAGGATAGCATATTCTATGCTATACGATAGCATATTCTATGCTATGCCAGGGCAAACCAGGCTGTTTCTGTCCTAAAAGACCGAAATAATCAAGACTGATGTGGCTTGAGAGGTGACCACCATTTCCAATAACTTGCACTAAAAAGGTAAATTAGAAACTATTTTAAATAAAGGTTTATATAATTATATGCCTACTTGCTGCCCACAGTCTCTTACTAAGGGGACCAATCAGGTCCCACCTGCTTGATTTCAGCCATGCTGAAACTAGTTTTGATATACATGCTAGCAATAGTAATGGGTGAGTCACTCAGGATTGTTATCAGACTCAGACAAATCATATCGCCTTACTTTAATACTTGGTTTAAAAAGACAGCAGCCAAAAGACTTTGCACACCTAGATTTTCCAAATGAGAGTCCCATGGACTGCTAGAAGATCAAACCTATCCATTCTTAAGGAAATCAGCCCTGAGTGCTCCCTGGAAGGACAGATCGTGAAGCTGAGGCTCCAATACTTTGGCCACCTCATGAGAAGAGAAGAATCCTTGGAAAAGACCCTGATGTTGGGAAAGATTGAGGGCACTAGGAGAAGGGGACGACAGAGGACAAGATGGTTGGACAGTGTTCTCGAAGCTACGAACATGAGTTTGACCAAACTGCGGGAGGCAGTGGAAGACAGGAGTGCCTGGCGTGCTATGGTCCATGGGGTCACGAAGAGTCGGACACGACTAAACGACTACACAACAACAACAACAAAATCTGTACATAAATGGATTACTATGTAACCACCTTTAAAAATATGAATCAAGTAATGTAATAAAATAAAATAGGCTTCCGCTGTTATGGCAATTGGATGTTGCTTGGGCCTAAGACTGCTAAGGAAATTCTCAAAGAAAGAAATATCAGAAGTCTGTTTTAGAGTCAGTGGGTGGCGCTTTGGGTTAAACCACTGAGCCTAGGGCTTGCCGAGCAGAAGGTCGGCAGTTCGAATCCCCACAATGGAGTGAGTTCCCGTTGTTCGGTCCCTGCTGCCCACCTAGCAATTTGAAAGCATGTCAAAGTGCAAGTAGATAAATTGGTACTGCTCTGGTGGGAAGGTAAATGGCGTTTCCGTGCACTGCACTGGTTCGCCAGAAGCGGCTTTGTCATGCTGGCCACATGACCCAGAAAAAGGTAAAGGTACCCCTGACTGTTAGGTCAAGTAGCAGATGACTCTGGGGTTGCGGCGGGAGCCATTTGTTCTTCACATATTACTCATGAGCCGGTCCAAAAACATTAGGGAAAAGATTATGTTTTGTTTCACCCATATAATATTATTCTTTCTTCTCCTTTATTTTGCTACAAGGGAAAAGAAGGTCAGTTTCTTGATACTATGAGTAAAGCATTAATCATAATTAATCATTAATCATAAATGCATTAGTCATAATAACCATAACCCATCATAACAAAATGTAAAAAGGAAAGTCAAAATAGTATTAAAAGTATGATTAAGATAATATACATTTAAATTATGGATTGCATCCAGCATCAGATTCACCTATTTAATTTATTCCAGGAAGATCAAGTATTTTTAAAAGACTGGAGTAAATTATTAATGTACTTCAAAAACCATTGTAAACAGTTAAAATAATTGGCAAGGATGTTATGACACTTGTAATGTGGGATTAAGTACGGTAACTATAGATATTTAATAGATGGATAAAGGAAAAAGATGCAGAAAACGTTATCTTGAATATGAAACCCATGGAGGGAGGGAAGGAGGTCCGAAGGTTCAATAGAACCTTTTATTTTAATGTTTGAAATGATTAAAGTTAAAATGTATAAAATCTTGTAAAACCAATAAAAAATGTTATAATAACAATAATAAATAATTTATTGGACATGTCAGGCCCATTGATTTTAATGGGACTACTTTGAGTAAAACTTAGATGGCTTGCTATAACCCTATCCTTTTAACTCTCCAAGGTAAATAGAATCACCAAGCGAAGAGAACTGAAGTGACCACTGATCAAATTGTTCCTAGAAAAACATACAGTATGGCCAAGCTGTATCCTGTGCCTTATCAGTTCAGTAATGAACGAACAAGCCCCATTTCTGTATAATAACATCATTTTGTTCTCTCCTCTCTCTTGCCCTCATTATGTTGTTGTGTTTGACCATGTACAGTAGATAATGGGTGACCCAAGATGACAAAGGACTCTTTCATCATCCCTGACCATTGCACATGCTGGCTGGGGCTGATGGGAGTTGGAGAACACCAGGAGTACCACGGATCCCCATCCCTAATACAAATTATATGCCACATCTTCAAAGATCACACCTCGATGGAGAGAGGTTTAATCTATTCATACTTTAAGGTTAACTGTGGTGTTTAACCATGTAATATGATTCTTAACTGACACATACAAAATGGATACTTTTTTTTTAAAGCAGATAGATGGCACATAAAAAATTGAACATATTAAAATAAAACCAGGGTTTGTTTTTTATAATAGCTCCTGACTCTGTTTTCCCTATATATTAAAATATATTGTAATTAGGGTTGGAGAAATTCAATTCAGTTCTCATTGAAAGGGAAACCCAACTAATTCACACTTTTCAAAACAACACATGAACTGGAACATGAAATGTGAACAACTGAAGGCTGGAATAATGAGCAACGGAGAGAAACAAAAGCTGACGGATTTGTCCATCCCTATCCATGGTGTTTTGAAAGCTGTGAAGATGATTCATATGCAGAAGCCAGTTCAGCACATGGACCATCTTTCGTATATAAAAGTGAAAATGTAAATGCGATGACTGATCCACAAAAGGAGACAAGAAGCCTGCATGCCCTTCTGGAAAAGCTGGCCTCACTAAAAATCAGTAACACTTGCTAGTCAGTGTGTTCAGGGCTTACACACAGGTCACAATGAACAGGTATGGAGTAGGAAATGTTTTAAAGTGAAGATGTTGCAGGTAAGAAGAAGGTTCCATTCTGTATTCTTTACTTGCCTTAATGTCTGTCTGTCCATCCGTTCATCTGTCTGTCTCTGTTTTTGTCTCTCTCTCTCTCTCCCACACACACACACACACAGAGTTGTTTTGTCCTGACACAGTTTAGTATCATTCTAAACGTTTTGAAAATTTGCTAGGGGGAGAAAAGGGGAAACTGTGAGTTCAGAGCTAATTTCTGACCTACTGCTACAAACCATCCTCATCCCCTACATTCTAACTCACAGGTCTGCTGCAGTCATATCAAGTCAGACCTCAGGCCCTGAGGCTTTGGGTACAAGTCTATGCACATGCACACTGATACTTGGGCATAGGTCACACTCAAGTGAGACTTATGGAGCAATCCTAAAAAGGGTTCAGGAGGCTAAGAGCAGTGGATCCTCTGCCACATCCAAAATCATGTCTGCTTGTGACAGTTGGGGCACAAGGTGAAGTGGTGGTGCTCTGATTTTGCCATGCCAGCTCTAAGATCACTTGGCTGAGGAGCCTCTTGGGGGATTTAATGTTCCTGAAATTCCATTTCAGGGCTTGCTGCAGCCCTTGCCCTCAAGCAGTTCTCCTTTCCATTGACAAAGATCCACAGAGAAAACATTGTGTGCCATCCTACACCCAACCCTTGTCTTGGCAGCCCAAACCACTGGGGACAGAGGTTTAGGACTGCACTCTTATTTCATTCATATATATATTATATATATATATTATATATGTATTATATATATATATATATAATATCACTAGACAATTAAGAAATGCAGCCCTATGGATGTTGGACCCTTTGTTTTCAGCTTTCAAATTACCGCTTCCAATGGCAATGTAACTCTTAGTCCATGAAGAGAAATCAAACAACCAAAACTCTAAAGCAGTCACATGAAAATATAATCAGCGTACTAACTGCTGATCCTAGCAAACATCCATCCAAAGGTTAGCAGGCACAACCACCTTATAAGCACTTCATTAAATTATGACAAGAAATCATAAAGCTTAAAAATAAATGCCCGTTTATTTAGCACTCCTGTTTGTTTATTTAAAAACTCAATGAAGTGTGGATAAAAACAAACCAAAGTTAAAAAGAACGTGCAAGAAATTATTTATAGGTTTTAAGTAATTATGTTTTATGTATTATGAATGCCACTTTAAAATTAGCTGAATTTGTAGCATTTCAGGAAAGCCACTAACACAATTCAAAAACCTGACCACATTATAACCCTTTATAACTAACTAATTCCAATATTTATGATAGAATATACTACCTATGGGAAAAACACATACACGGAGCTTCTCCTGGTTAAAATGTATGAAATTAATTTGCAAACAGTCTTAGTCCTGCCCATTGCTTCTAAGCTTGTTGCAGTACCATTCTGGGTGGATTGTGCCCTAAAGCACTCAGTAAACTCTATAAGCACTAAATGTGAAAAACAGCACTAGGGGATCCAAAATCAGCATAGAAGTATTCTGGGAGCATTATGGCATGGGGTTTCCTCAGGATGAAGGGGCTACTCAGGAGGAGAAATAAGTCAAATATGATTCAGCCTCATGGTCTAAAATGGGATGAGCAATTCCTGCTGAGCTTCTCTGACTAGTGCTAGCCCTAGTACTGGGTGCTACTGATAGGCAGAATGGCATCTGGGGCAACCAGATCCAAAGGAGGACAAGAACCAGGGTCTACTGGTGTATTCACCTTTTTGAACCTCTGTGTGACAAGCTACATCTGCCCAAATTGTCCCTTTTTGTATCTGGTCCAGTAGTGACTGGTGTCCTTTGGGGCTGGTAGGGTAAAAGGTATGGCGTCCAAGAGCAAGTAAGAGCCAGAGTCAGTGACAAACATAGCCTAGCAATTGTTGTTGTTGTTGTTTGCCCCAATCCTCCTCCCTACTGAGTTCCACAAGGAGCATCACTAAGACTGAGGAAGAAGCATAGGAGCCAACTCATTGGGGCTCCCGTAAAATATTTGAGGGGGCCAGGCACCTTCAGGTTGGTAGGCATTGCCATTCAAATTGTGTGCGTGCCTTGTCATGTGATTGATTATGCAGGGTGGGGCTTACCTGCCCCTCCCCCCATATTTTATCAAATAGGCACCCCTGGGAGGAGGAAACTGACAGACAGGGTCACCCACTAGGAAGGCTGTATGGAAGAAAGAAAGTAGCTGGGGTCTGGCTCAGAGTAGACTGAGGTTGGGAAGTGTCCCTTTCACTCTAATGCACCAGCCTTCACTGACTCTGCTAAAGAGGGGGGGGGACTGTATTACTAAATTATCTGCTTGATCCTAACAGTGGGAATCAGGGTTATGGGGCACTCCTTAGGATTGTCTCCCTATTCGTTGGTGATGGTAGTTGATGCTGATTATATAGTTACCAAGTACTGTAATCCAAGTTGGGTTGTCCATTGTGGAAAAACAGTCAAAAAGTGAGGGGCATTTTCCTATGTTGTTTGTTTTCTTTGCCAATTGCTCTCTCACACACCCATTGGTTCCAATAGGATGGAAAACGAGAGCTCCAATTTCAGGGTTACCATACTCTCCTCCCATTCCTGGGGCATGTGCAGGAAACAAGAGGCCCTTGGGTCTGAGTAGATCTGAAGCATCAACCAATCCAACCATTACACAACACCGGAAGAGCTCCTTTGAGGTCTTATTGCCACTGCAGTATCTATGGCAGTGGAAATTTCTGATGTCATCCTAAGGCAGCATATGAGGGTAGATCTCCCTTTCTACCAATGTATCCTTTCTTTAAACAATGTATTGTTATAGTTGTAACCACCTCTTTGTATATTTCAGCAAGCAGAGCCACCGCTTTAGATTTCAGAGGATCCCTGAATGCTCTTACACTTGCCTCCTGTTGCAGTGTGAAAAGTAATGAGTAAATTAATAAATGTTAATTAAAAAATAACACAGTGAAATTAAAACAACAAGAAGAAGTTAATATTTAAAAACCTAGAGACTGAGTACAAAAACTGCAGACTGGAAAAATATTTAAAATTGCCAGCCAACAACATTAAATCTCTACGCATCGGAAAACTGGATTCCTAGGATTTAACAAATCCTGGAAAAACATGGGCATAATGTTTAAGAAACACCAACAAAGCAAAAGCATGTTAAGAAAACGATGTAAACACCCCTGCTTTAGATTATATATTATATAAAATAAAATATATAATATAAAGTCATATACTCAGAGTAGGCCCTATGACGAACATTGGATCTGGTCCAAGATATACCGGTAGATATGATTTTTTAATTAACACCGTGCAAAGGGTTTTAACTTTAAAATTAATTCATGCTATAGAAACTTTACTTAGGATTCCTTTATTATTTTGTTGAGTATCAGATATTTTCATGAAGAAGGCATTTATTTGAGTTAGAAATAAGAGTAATACCTTAATTCCAGCTAGAAAACAATCATTGCCATTGCTTTTGAACTGCAAGCAAAGAGCTGTGAAAAGATGCTGCAGAGCTGAAAACTTCATTTGCAGCGCAAATGATAAAAGCAGCTTGTGATGCTCTTATTTAGCAAGCTGTCATTCAAAGATAAAAGACAGAGAAATGGTTCTAGTGAGTTATGAGTGCTTTCTAACTGCTCAATAAACAGACAATTCTGGCAACTGGACATGACTTTAATTGGACTATCTTGTGCATCATTGCTGACTCAGTTTCAGAGGATGTCAAGTTTCAATTACAGGTGGAAGGAACCATCGGTCAAATAGACCATCTGATTTTCAATCTCATTTCATACAATGCCAGCAGAGTGGAGGTGCAGAGGGCACCAGAACAACTTTGTTTAGATGGTAACAATTTATTTCTAAAGGCCAAATGATGGCAAAGTAAAATTGAGGGGTTTTAGACTATCACCAGATAGCTAACATAAACAACGGAAATAGATGGAGCAATTACTCCAAGAAAATTAATCTAAAAATAGCAAAGCAATTGAAAAACCCCAAATAAGCATTCCACAAACCATTCCAGTTTTGTATCTCACATTCTTGGGTGAATTTCACCTCAATTTAGCATGAGCTCTCTTGACTAATAGATTCACACAGCCCTTAAGGGAACACATTTAAAGCAAATCGCCACTGCTCTATAATTTATCACATGTAGCCAGTGGACTCAGTTCTTAATTACTCTCACTACTATTTGTTGCTTGCATAGCAGAAGTTAAGTTTATGCCTTCCTCTCCCTATATTCCTTTTTCATTAGTCTCTTTTCATCTAGTAATCAGGGTTTGTTCCTTGTTTGTGAAAATGCAAGAGCTGTTACTTGAGGACCTTTTGGCAGAGAAATCTCTATATAATTCTTGGCACAAAGGAAGCACCATCTTGCTCAATTTAGAATCAGTAAACAATAGTTGCTACCAATTTGGATGGGAAGATCTTGTTGCACTCTCCACATATAATCAAGCTTGATTTTAAATGTCTTGCTTCTGTTTTCCTCTTTTTGTCAGTAACTGGCCTGTCTCCTTTCCCATCTCTCAGGCCAATCAAGCTACTTGTGATCTGAATCCCTCCTAAAAACCCTTTCCTTCCATAAAAACCAAAACTCCTTTTTCCAAGTTCTATCCTTTTCTCAAGTTCTATCCCACCTATCAGCTTTGCTGCATCTGTGTTACTCACAGCCTGACCAAGCATTCTACTACTCAATACAGGTCTTATGGCCATCTTGACTTCCTTGGTCTGTGAGCTGCCACCAACTATAAGGGACCTTGGGTGCCAGGGCACCCACAATTATTATTGGGGGGGGGGTGCGCTCAGCACCCACATCATGCAGCCTCTGGTGTGACTTCCAGTGCTTTGTGAGGCCCCGAAAGTCACATCTGAGGCCTTTGGACATGATTTCTGGGGCTCCTAGGCACTGCCGTCGCACGCACATGACGTCATTACGTCATGTTATGTTGTAAGCACCGCTGGGCACCCATAATCTGGGGCCCACACCGGCGCCCCTGGCTACCACTGACACAGCTCCAGGGTTGGCCCACCCATGATGTGGACCCACCCATGAAAAGGGCCTGAGGAGTGCCCTTCTTGCCACCACCTGCCACTGCTTCAGAGGCAGCAATGCTTCTGAAGACCAGTAGCTGGAAACCACAGGAGGGGAGTATGCTCTGTGTTCGAATCCTGCTTGTAGGTTTCCCATGGTGGGCATCTGGCTGGCCCCTGTGAGAATAGGATGCTGGACTAGATGGGTCGTTGGTCTGATCCAGCAGCCTCTTCTTATTTTGGATGACCTTTGGGTCCCTTCCAACTCCACGGTACTGATTTCATGAGCACACCCTAGCTGGGCTGTAGTTGTGCCATGCCCCCACCTCCGTCTCATGGCAGAGGTGAGGGTGGGGTGTGCCTACAGCAGAGGGTACAGCACTGGGGATATTGTTTGCCACAAGCAGCAAAATCTCCTGGACTGGTCCTGCACAATTCTTGCCACCATTGCCACAACACTCTAGGGAAGCCCTTGTGTTACCTAAACCACCACACCTACACAAGGACCTGGGAGGAAAGATGAGAATGGGGTAGAGAAGGTGGAGCCAATTCTGGTCCCTTGCATCTCATCCTTAGGACAACTGGAACAGTCCCTTTGTCTAGCACTGGTGCAATACTGGGCAGTCAAATTGGTGTGTTCTATGGTTCTTTCCTCATGTGCCCAAAGTAATATACTGCTTTAGTTAATGCAAGGCAAGTCTCTGCCTGTACCACCCCAACAGCAAAAGGTCACCTGGGGCCAGAATGCAGTGTTGCAGTTTCACTGAAGTGATATAAGAGCACCAGAGCATACTTTGTGTAGATTGATGGCTCATTTATTTTTATTCAGCTTATATTTAATAAATCTGGAACAAGTTCTTGCTCTCTGTTACACTGGCAAAACTCCACAGAAATAAATTGGGATGCCCTGGGCACACAGCTCATTATAGACCACTGTTTGCTAAAAAGCAGCCTTTAAATAGGACTGACAAGCTCTCGTGGTATTCCAGAGCAGATGCAGCTAAGTGCAAATGGTGCCAAAGCCAAAGCCAAATGCTGCTATTGCCACTTAAGCAAAGGTTCTATCTGGGCCAGTTAGGCAGAAGTGCATTTGGCATTTTCTTGATTTGGTAACTGAAATACATACAGAGAAATAGCATTATTCTTACATTTGAATATAGATGAACAAGTTTATGTATCAGAACGGAAAGCATCAATTTATTCATACAGACAATTAATTTAGTGATTGGATGACTGACACTATGGAACCTACTCAGTGTTGAGTGATGGCATGGCAGACAGTTATTGATGCAGAAGAGGTTTAAGATAATTTTAACCAAATAATAGATGACTTTTCTGTGTCATTTTGGGCAAATCTGTCCAAATACCTGCAAATATGCTTCTTTGGAACCTCATGGGAGGAAAAAGTTGGTTGGGATGGTACAATTTTGAGTGAAGAAACAGGGAAAAGTGTTACGCGCCACACCTCTCCTCTCAAAGCAGATTTTTCAATTTTAAAGTAATGGTAATGCTCAACATGTATTTGCACCTAACATATAATTATGCCCCAACTTTGAATCAGACCATTGTTCCCCTCTAAACCAGGGCCGTAGGAGGACTAATAAACTGAAGCATAATCTACAAAAAAATGGAGGTGCTGTTGGTTTGTCTGATATGGGAGGCAGCATTCTGGAGAGGGTTTTTCACTGGACAACTTTACAGTTGGTGGAAGTGTTAGATCTGGCTCCATATCTTGATGCCCAAGGGCATGAAGGATTTTTTTGCCAGCTGAGGAGGATGAACCAACTGTGGCTCTTCCAGGGCAGAGACAACCTGGTCACAAATTATCATGTAATAGGAGATGCATGAATCTGTTGGTTTAAGTTTCTCTCAAATCTTTAGCCACATTTCCACATCAGTTTATGATTTCAAATAAATATTTCCGCCCCGCCCCCCACGAAATTAAACAGATCAATAGATCTGTCTTGTTTTTGACTTGCAAAGAAGCTTCCCACTGCCTTGCTAGCTGAGATCCTTTTAACCAAAGGAACCATGGATTGAAGATAGCATGAGCTCTCTATTAACCTATAGCTGCTTGATGGTATGCTGCTTTTCACACTGTGTCTTATCCCTTTGCATCTGGGAGTTTTACAGCAGGAGGGCTTCTTCCCAGGGGTCTCTCTCTCTCTCTCTCTCTCTCTCTCTCTCTCTCTCTCTCTCAAAAAAAAAACAAGATCTGGAATCGGTTTCAGCTTTTTAAATTCCACTCACTACCAAGACATTTTCAGCAAAGTGCGTCTGACCTATTAGAAAGGATAATGGTTATAAAATTTCACACAATGAACAAGCCTATTATCAAATCACGACTATACGAAACCATGTTTTGTGCACAAACCAAACATGGCAGAGTGGTATTTGACTGAGAGTCACTCAGCTTAATGGGTTATTTCTCTGTGGTTTCATATCAAGGAAAGGCTTTGATGGCAAATGCTGTTTTCTTACATAAATGGAAGCTAGTGGGTTAGAGGTAGGGTTTTTTTAAAAAAAAAATCAATGCAGAAGCAGAATAAAAGCTTATTTGTCCGTGACTATATGACCCATCTATTTAATGATAAATATATCTGTATTACGGGAAATACATTTGCTATTTAAGAGATTTATATCCCCATCCTTAGACAAGTTTAATTGATTTTCTCTTTTGTTGTACACCAGATGGAAGAGGGAAATAGGGGTAGCCTTGTGAGTGATTTTTTTTGGGGGGGGGACTAGTAAATGAATGAGCCAGAATTGTACACTGAAGGAATTCAAATCTGCAAAGAATTAAGGAATATTGATATAATGATCACCATATGTATATGCTCAGAATGGAGAGTAGGCGTGTCACTGTTCATTAAATTACGACTTCTCTCCAAGGCATATTGTGAGTCTCAATCAGTGCTATTTTTCTAGAAAAAGAAGTGCTGGAACTCACCACGAACACCCCTTTGTTCTCTTATAATGGCAATGGCCCCTACCTGAGACGTTCCGGAACTAAGTTCTAGCAAGCTCTGGCTGAAAAAAAGTCCTGGTCTCGATCATCACGTAAGTGGAGGAAAGAGAACTACTGCTGCCAAGGCATCAGCAGACACTGCTACAGTCTCCCTGCTGCCACTAAAGCAATTCCTAGGTTAGTGATTTTGTGGGTGAGTGAGAGGAAGGGAGCTGGGGTGAAACTGTTTTAGGATGGAGATCCCGATTACAGGGATTAAAATGGCTTTGCTCTTTTTCAAATGCAACCAGTACTGAGATGACCAGCTCCAATGGCAGCCCTCAGAGCTGGTTTACATACATGTTGTTAGTTCTTCATTCCTTACTTTGTAATACAAAGCTCGGAAGCACACAATGCTCTCCTTCAATATGAGGTGGACATCATAGCCCTCAGACTTATTCTCAGCACAAATGGTTTTTGTTTTGTTTTTTCAGCCAGAACTTGCTGGACCTCAGTTCTGGCACCTCTCGGGTGGGCGCCATTGCCTTTCTAAGAGAACTAGGGAGGTGTTCATGGTGAGTTTCGGCACCTCTTTTTCTAGAAAAATAGCACTGTCAGCACATAAATTAATCCAAGCCAGAGCATAAGTCTTTTCCCCAATCTTCTTGTCTGAATATATGATTTGCATTAAGAATGGATTAGAAATGGGAACATGTTAACAGGAGATCAAACCTCTGGATATTGTGACTGTTCAGCAGATCAGGAAAATGATCACACGTCTGCTGAGATGACAGGTACAAATCCCTTAACAACCCCAATTTGAACAGTTTCAAAATGAAATTAAGACCTGTTGTACCACTCTGTTAAAGTTTCCCTTTCCTTCGGTCTCATAGCACCTTCTGTGTTTCATGCATTTTTTCTTTTATTCTTGTATAACTTTCAATGTACCACAGTTGTTTCAAAAAAGATAAATTATGTGATCTCCATTCCACAAACAGAACTGCAACATGCAACTCAGACTACAGAGCTTCAGACTTGTTGACCGTTTAGGGGAAAATGTGCATACCTTACCTGAGGCTTTTTACCTGCTTTCATCATCTTTTTCTGCTTGCCAAGCTCCTTTTCATCCCTTCCTCTTTATCCTTTCCCCTTCTCTCTCATTCTTGTTTGTTTCTGTAGCATTTTACTTCCACCCCCATTCCATTTTACCTTTGATGCTATTTCTTTCCAGTCATTGATCTTCGTGTATCATCTATTCATAGTCTTCTCCATTTCAGATCTCCAGGCATTTCAGAGGCCCAAGTGTTCACTTCAACAACATGGGACAGCATTGTTAAATTCTCTTAGCAGTCTTTTAATACAATCAAATCACACTGAAACAAAACATAGAGTTAAATGAACACAGGAGTAAGAGCAGAACAATGTTTTTCATCAAGACATACAATTTAACATAGAATTGAATCCTTCATATATAATACATTTTGGAAGCTTTGTAAAATCTTTCTGGGTGGCGCTTGGACTGGATGGCCCTTGTGCTCTCTTCCAATTCTATGATTCTATGAATTCTGGAGACAAATGGTGAACCATTTAACTTGTCTAATAACTGTGTTTTAATATCTGCAATTTTAATGGAATATCTTAGACTATTTTATTTTCATATCTAGTACTCACCTTTGAGATAGACAGGGAAAACATTTTAACCAATGTTTTGTCTGAACTTTAAAAGAAATGTGTTAGGTAACTGAACTTGGGATACAATATTATTTTCTTTGCTTCAAAGAATGTACCACTAGCAATACCTGATTCTATATAGAAATTGGAAAGCAGGTGACAGAATCAGATTCCCACTTCTCGGACACCCCCCCCCCCCAACTTTTGTTTCTTTGGCGCCCAAATAATAGAACTTAATCCACCCATTAGCGAACCAGTTTCTGTCCCAGTCAGATACTCAGCACCGCTTACAAGTTATACCAGCAAGGACGGCCACACCTAGTATCAGGCAGACTTCAGTAAGACAGTGTGATGGTAACCGTGCCTATGTGATACCACTAGGTGGGTTAACATAAGAAGAGCACTTCTGGATGAAGTCAAAGGCCTATCAAGTCTAGCATCCTTTCCCCCACAATGGTCAACCAGATGCCTATGGGAAGAACCACAAGCAAAACGTGAGTCCAAGCACTCTCTCCCTCATGTTCCCCAACTACTGCTATTCAGAGACATGTTGAATAAAATATATTTTATATTATGAGTCTTCTATTTAGCTCAGGCAAGAGAAGACTATGTGCAAGAAGCTCTGAGCTAGCTTACACTTGGACTTTACCGTTAGCTAGAGACTATGAATAAACTAACTTTCAAGGCTGCTCAGAGATGCAGAGTGCACAATATTCTGAGCCAGCAAAACTGTTCACATTGTTCTAGAACAAGACCTTGGGCAGCTCACAGAGCTGTGTGTACATATCCATCAACTTGTGGCCAGAATATATGGGTCATAAGCACTTGGTAAAACATTGGTGGATACAAGGAATCTGTCTTACAAATTATATTGTTTGGGGACCAGAGTACAGGTAGCCATATTAACAACAGGGCTAGCTTAATGGCAGTTCAGGGCAAGATCAGACCCAACACACAACAAGCTAAATTGAATAAATTTTTCACTTCCAGAGTTAGGTTAGAGGTAGAGTCCTTCTGTAGAAGACACGTGATTTAGAGTTAGGCAGAAGGTGCAATGCTGTTTGTGCTGCTGACATATTTAGAAGTTAGATCAGAGAGAGTTTAGAGGTAGAATATGCAGAAAGCATCTGGAGTACGTGACCGCATGCACAATGCTCTGTTTCAGTACACAAAATGTTATTGAGTGACTGTTACATTTATAAGGAGAGATTATGTCGTCTGGCCATTAATGTAGTTCCCTAGCATGGATAAGAGTGGATGGAACCACAATAGCCTGAAACAATTGATTAATCAACCATGATGTCATAAAATCTTGGCCAAATTCAACCAAATTTCAGGCTTGAGACTTAAGGCCCAAGACCTCCAGATTGAATACTGTGCTGAGAGCAGGAGAGACCAGGTTGTGCTGTGATGCCCTGAAGACTTGTAGAATAGTTTTAGCAGAACAGATTCACTGTTTGTGAGAATGGCCAAGATACTTATAAAGTCACATACATTCTGGGGGACTAAAAAGAACATGGCTTCTCATCAAAACCCTCACACTTTACAGTTTTTGTAAGAGGATGTGAAAACTATTAATGGCGGGATACTGTAAATTAATTTCATTGGTGATGCCTTGTGGCTATGAAATATTTAATATCATATATTGGTCACACAAACTTTATTGCCTTGGAGGTCTCCTCCCTGGCCACCTTAGATGTCTCTTCATTTCATCAAAAAGAATAAGACAAATAATAAAATATTATAACCAACTTTTTGGTGAGGGTTCTTGAGATCAATTTCACTTGTTTGGATACAACTTGATTCCATTTTGAATCAAGATGGCTGACTGAACCTTTCAAAACTGCACTGATTTGAACAACTCCCCCCGCCCCCAAATGCAATTAATGTTTGGTTTGTTAGAATTCCTGAGCAATGCCAAGTACAAAGCTGCTGAAAGACTGCCTTCTCCCGTATGAGCCAGAACATCAGCTGTGGCCACAACTGGAGGTCTTGCTCTGCGTTCCACTGTCAAATAATGTGCCAATGGTGGGGACATGGCCCAAGACAAAACATTTGCAGTGGTGGCAAGACTTTAATGATGAAACTCTCTCCCAAGGTTGGACTGACCCCCTGTGTCAGAGACATGGCTGATAGAGAAGAATCTGCAGAGGGGGAGGAAGAGGCAGAGGAAAACAGGAACTTGAGTCGTTCTCACAACGAAAGTGAGGCAAGCCCTTCTCGCTCTGGGTGGCTGCCTGTAAGTTTTCGCAGCAGCACAGAGATGAAGGAGCAGGATGCAGGTGGTAGTAGAGGGTTGGATTCAACTCCAGAGGAGGAGGAATTGGCTGCACCTGAGTCTCCAAGAAGTAGAAGGCGGAGCAAGCGATTAGTACAAAGGAAGACCAGCAGGAAATGGGGGTGGGCTTTGAGTATATCTGGTCTTGGAAGTTGAGTCAACTGACTGCGACAGTGAGGAGTGAGTTGTGGGAAGCTCGGATTGATAAATAAACCCCAACTAGTCAAACTGCCAGCGTGTCATGTCTTGCGTGAGAGAAGTGCTAAACCTGACACCCTGTGATGATTTTTAAGGCATACTCTTATTTCTAAACTCTTTTGGTACATTTAAAACTCTCTGGCTCTAGATTTATTTTTATTTGCTTTTGCTCTGTCTTTTCACAGTATAAATATATATTTAGAGCAATAAACAGGTAGCACATCCTTCCAGTACTGGCATCTTAAACAGTTGGGAGGCAAAACGTATTCAGTGATGGCTGCAAACATTAAAATTATAATCTGCGTATATGCCACACGACCAGTGGCCCTGATCACATCTCTCTATATCTTTATTCCTGATAATGCTGCTCTGATGCTGTCTTGCCAAGGAACATAAAGAATTCACAAAAGCAAATGCCACCTGCAAAGCTCAAAAACAATAAATCAGACTCAGATCCTACTGTTCAGCAGTCTCTAGCAAGAGGTTTTTGAGTATGAATTTTAAAATTGGATAGGACAAAAGTGTGTGCGATGCTGCAAGGGAATATTTGGAAGATACTCTCAATCACAGTAGCTGCCAAATTGTACTTCTCCCTGTTGCCCACATCTGTTGCTCTTTTCCCCTTTCATGTTTATTCTGTGCTTCTCTATCCTCAGTTCATTCATCTAGCCACAATTGCTTCTGTCCACCACTGTTTCTATCACTTGCTATTCTCCCCTTTCTTTTGGCTTCAGTCTGTACACCAACTTTGTTTTCCTTCTGTCTTTCACCTGTTCACTTGTCTTTGATAAACTAGATCCCTTTATCTCGGCCCTAACATAATTAACTGCAATCGGGGGGGGGGGGAATATTTCAAAAAAACAAAAAACAAATAGGAAGATGGAGAATTCCTGAGTGCACGCTGTTCAAAGACGACACAGGAGAAAGAACGGAGAGGTGTTTTCAATTCTTGTTTTTCTCAGAGATTCATGTTAAACCACAGTTGTCCTATTATGAACTGAGTTTTCAAGGAAGCTAAAATTTTAAAACCCTGCAACATCTACTAGGAAAAGAGTTAAAGGAATATTCATGCACAAGAGTAATATTTGATAGGGACTTGCTTGCTGTGCTTGTATTGTACTTTTAACTGTGTTTTCAATGCTGTATCTTATTGCTAGTTGCCCTGGGCTCCCTTGAGAGGAAGGGTGGGATATAAGCAATAATAAACGCTGCATACATTTGTTTACATGGGATTTTTAGAAGTTGATTTGGACATTACATGAGGCTTTCTGTATATCGAGCTTCACCTTTCATTAATAAAAGATGGCAATACATTAACAGTGGCTTTAGAGCAGCATTACATAGGCTTCATTGTCTTCAGTGGGGCTTGCTCTCAGGTGTTTAGGAGTGCAACCTCTTTTTTCATAAGATATTATTAAAGCTTTTTGATGATACAATAACATAAAATAAACTAATCTAAAAGAAAAAAAAAACAGGGAGTCTTCTCTCAAAGATTACTCTTTTTATATAATTTTATTTTTATTTTTATCATTCTACAAAAAGGATCACAAAAATAAATCCACACAGCCAATTTAAAGCATCAAATCATCTACCCCCTTCCCCGCTTTCTGCAGTTACTTATTGTGAGGGACAGGAGCTACCGGGAGGTCCCTCCCCTCTTAAGTACCAGCTCGTCGCCCAGCGCGAGCGGAAGCGGGGAGGGGGATATCTCCAGCGGGGATTCCGGAAATGGAGGGCGATGCTCAGGTAGAGTACCAGAGCCACTACCCCGTGCTGGAAGGGAAGAGGGAAGCAGGGGAAGCGAGGGAAGAAGGCCGATCCCGCCGACACCGGAATTACGCAGGAGACGCCGGGGGCGGAGATTCAGTATTCCCAGGCTTCTTTGCTGGAAAAAGACGCGCGAACCTCCATTCGGAGGTTCTGACCAAGACTGACAACATGTACATAGTACTGTCTCTGCACTGTAAATAGCTTGCACTGAATAAAATGATGAAAAGGCAACGCAGTGAGGAGTCGTTACTCTAGAGTAGTCACTACTTCCTCCGTGACACTTATGTTGTATCTTTTACCTCTGCATATCCATTTCGATTTTATTTATTCCTTTATATTCTGTTTAGGTTATTCTCACTGCACATTTTTTATGTCAATCCTGCTAATGATTTAAATTGTTTACAATAAATCTTCAAATAGTCAATAAAATTTCCCCATTCTGTATTAAAACATCTCTCTTCTTGATTTCTTAATCTTCCAGTAAGTTTTGTCATTTCTGCATACTCCAACAGTTTTTGTTGCCAGTCTTCCTTGGTTGGAACTGTTTATTCTTTCCATCTCTGGGCATATACTGTATCATTTGCACCGCTGTGGTAGCATACATGAATACCTTCCTTCGTTCTTTGGGTACCTCTGAACCTATTATCCCCAAAATGAAAGCTTCTTGTTTTTTTGTTTTTTTTTAAATAAAGGAGGAGCCCAAAGAAGCATAGCTGGGCTATGTACTCTTCCCATTATTCACTGGAAAATCAACTAGGTTATCAGGAGATAACCATACTTTGACCTTTCAGTAATAGAGGCTAATCTGTTAGGTTATTTCAGAAGTAATGTGTTAAGAGGAAAGAGTTTTAGGGTACATTTACACCAACAGAGCATTTATAGTTCTGCTAATCCCAGAAAGGGGCCATAGGCATATAAGAATTTTGCTGCAACAAGTGTGATTTGCAATAAAATGTTGCAAATATTCCTGTTCAGTTCCAGCCAGCCAACCAGGTCCCCTCCACCTGGTTGTCTATTTCCACCCTCTCAATGGTCAGCATTTCATGACTTCTGAGCATTCTGTCCTCATTTGTTGGGGAAACCCCACAGGTTTCCTTCGTACTTCTGCAAAAGTTGAGGTTCCCCCCAATCTACCAATGTCTCCCTCCAGTACATCGGATTTGCTCCATCAATGTGGCAAAAATGCAATACAGCTATGAGTGTCAACTCATCACCTGTGTTGTCAAAACAGCTTTGACAAACCAATGTCAGATCTTATGTCCCTTTATCTGTAGCTTGCAAAGTATTTTACTGCATCCAAATACAGTAGTTTTCAACTGAGAATACACTTCATTCCTTATCCTCTCATGTGTAAATATGCTTTTTGCCTGATCAAAGCTATAAGCTCCTTTTAAATAAGCTCCCATTATTTTCAGTGGAGTGACTTGCTGTTGGGCAATATTGTGTCCCTTCAATGGACATTTGCTGTTGGTACAAAAAGCAACCAAGAGGAAAATTACAGCCCAAAGTAGGAAACTTCCATGCCTCCCCCTTATCTTTATAAAGTGTAGACCAGGCAGACCTTCAATCAAAAGTACTGTGGATGAATCCATGCCACCTCCACCTCGTAGCTATAAAAAGCAGTAAATACGTAAAAGAAGATAAGCAATCTGACAAATATGAGATGATGGCTCATTCCATTCCAGAAAACTCCCACTCACTATGACCATTTTTTTTACCACATATGAAAAAATAATCTATTATAAAATATGGGAAACAAAAAAACTTGTACAAATAAGATTGCTTTAGCCTAATAACTGCAGTTGTCCACTTCTAATGTTATGACTAGGCTGGCATGGATAATCATTAGGACACAAAGGTCAGAGACTACGGTGGAACTAGTCTGGTAACTCTTGTGGAGGTTTGGGTTAGCGATTGCTCCATTTCCTTTTGACTGGATGGTACTGAATAAGCAGACAAAAAATGTTCCAGAGGACTGCTTCGATTTCCTGAAAAGCCCAGAATTATCACTCGGCATGCCAACTATTGTGTTAGTTAGAAGTGCATTGCAGGCAGTACAAATGCAACATCTCAGGAATTGTGAGAGTCAAGAGGAATAGTTAGTTTCATCGGTGTGATATACCACCTGTACATCATCTTATAGATGTTTTCTTTCAGGGCATCACCAGCTTGTTAGCATAACCCAGCCTTTGTCATATTGGTGCCCTGCAGAAGTGTTGGACTAAAACTTTGGAACTGTAACTCAAAACACCTGGAAGGCACCAGGATGGTGCTGCCTGGTACAGCCCTATAAAAGTGAACACTGTAAACATGATTTCATGCACTTTGGTTGGTTAATATATTTTCAGTAATAGGGCACATTTTAGGATTCTTTACCTTGCTTGCCAGATCATGAGGTAGGTAGTCTTTTTGGGAGGCAATATCCAACAATATCAACTGATGGAATCAGCATGGCTGCTTAACTGGTCCTATTCCTCTCATCCTTGACATTCAGGACTCAACTGGTGCTTTGGAAACTTTGCACTGGGAAAGATAATTTTGACTTTGGATTCACCTGACACCATTGTCTGTTTTTTGCTTTGCCCAGTTTCCTTCCCAGCACATTCTTTTCAAGAGTTGAGGCAAAGAAAGAAATGAAAAGACTGGAGGTGGGGAATAACATGGACAACTGGGCTGGGGTGGGAACAGTCTTGATGAAGTAAAGCAGGGGGCAGAAGATACCAAAGAGACTGGCCACAACTGTAGCATGTGCACTTTTAAGGTAACCCAGAGGAAGGTGTGAAAAGGAGAAAGAAATAGGTTTTGCATTTAAAGGTGAACATACCTAGTTTGTACTTTCCAAAACACAGAAATGTGGATAATGGAACTTATGTAGGACTTGAAAAAATTGAGACAAGCTAAAGTTGGCCAATTTGTCCATCCCTACCTAGGACCCTGATTTTGAGTTATCATCTCTAAACTGCATCACCCAGACCTTACAATTCTGCACTACATAGAAGTTGAGATGCAATCTTGCCAGTATATAACTTGATTGTGTGGACTACTAGGTTTCCTCCCATTTCTAGAAAAATTCAGAACAGCCTGTAGAATAAATAAATAAAGAGGAAGGGTTCCAACCGTGCTTTCTGTTTCACTCGCTCAAAATTATTTTTGGAATTATTTTGGTAATCTGATTATTCAAGCCCATCCTTAGTCATCTCAATAATAAACATGGCTTTAATCAGGGTCAAGGGACTTCTGTCTTTACTGGTATCCAAAAGTTTGACCTAAAGTGGCTGTATTTATTCAGCCAAATACTGCCTTAAGTACACAAATGCTGCAAAAGTTAGCATGTAAAGCATGTGGCTTAGTTACTGAACTGTGTCCCTTCTCCCAAATCTGCAACAGTTGTTCATTCTTTAATGATTGTGCCACAGCTCTACTCTTCTCCCTGTAAGAAGCCTGGAGATGGCCCAAAACCCTCAGGAAATGAGTTTCCACCTTATACTAGTTCCAGTGGGACTATGATCTAGATTCACAGAGCAACGTTAATCTAAAATAAAAGGCTATGAAATAACACACGGGTTAGTCTTCCAATACCTGAAAAAGCTCATGATTTTTATTTGCACCATACTATAACTCCCATCTCGACTCTCAGCCTAGATTACTATCTTTACAGGAAGAGAGACATCAAATGTGGGATAACAATGGAGTTTTATAAGGTTTGTTCTTTCACAAGAGATAGAGTAACTACAGCTGTAGAGGAAAGCACCATTATTTCCTTATAAACAGCAACTATTGGAGATTTGAGCACAAGTACACTACAATATAAGAACACACAATATGACTATATATAGCATTGCACTTGGACAGCCAAGCTGATGGATAGCACCCTCTGGCATTTGCCAATGGCCAAGGACCACTGGGAGGCTGCTCTCCCCGTTTCACTTAAAGAACAACATGGTAAGCTGGAGATCCAAACTTGGCCTGGTAGCTAGTGGACAAACAGAGCAAATTTAGAGCAGATGTTATATGATGATAGGGTCTCACTTGTGTCATCAAGTGTGCTGCTGCATTCTGAACAATGTTCAGATCAAGCTAAAAGGACATCGCAGTAGTCCATTATTGAAGTCACCAATGCCTGGACTATGGTAGTCAAGCTCTCCTGGTCCAGCAACAGCCATAGTTGTTGCACCAGTCGCAGCTGGTAAATGGTGCTTCTAGAAGACATTGTGGATACCTAGATACCTCCAGTGACAAAGCTGCATCCAGAAGCATCTTCAAACCACATACCTGCTTCCTTCAAGGGGAGTGCAACCCAATCCAGGCTAGGCAATTGATTAATTTCTTTGACACGGGAACAACTCAACTTCCCCCCTCCCTCATGCATTCATTGCACCACTGCATCCAGAAACCAGTCCAGGATCCACACGACCTGTCCCAACTCAGATGTTATGGAGAAATACAGCATACTGATGGCACCTTGTCTCCAAACTCCTAATGTCCACACCCAGTGGCTTCAAGCAGATATTAAATAGCATAGTAGGTGATAGAATAGTGCCCTGCAGCACTCCATAGCATAACCTGCAGGGGGTCAAAAAGCACTCTTCCACTACTACTCTCTTGACTCAATCCCATAGGTAGGACCAGAACCACCGTAAAACAGTGTCCCAATTCCCATTCCATGCAGCTGGTTCGGGGGATGAGCCACAAAAAGATGCTGTACTTCTATTACCTTAAGGAAGGGTTTTGACCCAGGACCAGTTTCCTTAAGCCCGATATATACAGTGACAGGACAGGGGGAAAGCTTCCTCTCTACTACTAAAGCCTTTCTCCCTGCAGTGAATCAGAGACATAACAAAATTATACCAGAATACCAATAGGAAAGCCTGAAGGCAGTCCTCTCTTTGATATTTCTAATGCTGCAGATGATTGTGTAAAGATCTTTCCATTCCAAGCACAGAGACACCATGGCGTAGGTTGCTTTAGGAGATGTGCATTAGTAAAAGTCCCCACAATATTCCTTTTACACCATCACAACATGTACCTACCCTTTCTCAGACTGTGGCTACTTTGCGGGTGAGGTTTCATTGCTTATCAACAAACATAGATTGTGACATTAAACTGGATTTAGCACTCTTGCACATCAAACCTGCTCCTCTCTTCATGGACTTTTGGGTGTGAGGGAAGTGATGGGGATATGCACAGGAAAGTGTGTGATAACAATTTATTGATGTGATGTCAAATAACCTGCCTGCAAAAAATAAAATAAAAATGGAATGAATGTTCAATAAACAGTACTTTGCATAACCTCTCTGCAAACTTTTTGCAAACAAATAAGGGTACATGTTCAATAAACAGGTTGACAAGGAATCTCGCTTGCATATATGCTCTTTTGATTGGATATTGTGTTTGGCATAGTAATCTTTTGAACTGCTTGGCTTTTGAGCCTTACTTTATAAACCCTCTGATGCACCATGGCATTTCCTCTCTCTGTGCTCCTTCCCAGCGATCATTCCTCCTCTGGTCACTGCTATGGATGCATGGCCTGACCATGTCTCCAGGCACTGTGATCATATGCAAAAGATTCTCACATGGTGGGGTGGGTGTTGCCGGTCTTCATGTCATGTTCACAGGCATCTTTGTGACATGAAATTGGTCTGCCATTGAGTTCAGTGCAGTTTACTCCTAGGTAAATGGTTATAGCCTTAATGTTTGCAATGGTGCACACAAATGTATTTTCAACATTTGGAGGTCTGACTGTGAGTGAAAAATTTGGCAACCCAACTGCATTTCAGTGGTTACTGCATAGAAACATGTAGAATAGTTTACATTGGTTTATATTTAACATTGGATTGGCTCCAGGTTCAGTCATGATGACTAACTTGGGTTCTATTGATTTCGACCACCTACTCAGGCATGACTAAGTCTGGATCCAACCCACTAGGCTTGAAGATTGGGGTATATGTATTAAAAAAGGGCCCAGGAATCAGTTCCTGGATTCCCATCAGCCCTAGCCAGCATAGTCCATGCTCAGCATGTAGTTAAACAACATCTGGAAGGTCCCAGGTTCTCCTTTGGGGTAGTCTGAAGTAATTGAAAATTTGAAACTTGATGGTCTTACAAGGATCTCCCTCTTTAGATGGAAATGTATATGGTTTCACTTATTTCCCAATGTTGTAAGCCAATGCTCATACTGCTAATTCTGCTGAGTGGGCTTTGTCCAAAGTCCTGCCCAGAGCAAGCCATTTTGGAACACAAAGTAAATTAATGTCCTAGAAACAATTCCTCTTGTTGCTAACAGCTTCATTCTCCTGTGCTGCTGTATTTTCTGCCTGTTATTTTTCCATTTCCTCTTTTGCTGCCTTTTTTTTAGTGCCTCGGAGTTGCAGAGGGCCAAAGCACTATGGGGGA
Organism: Zootoca vivipara; assembly: GCF_963506605.1. Taxonomy (NCBI): domain Eukaryota; kingdom Metazoa; phylum Chordata; class Lepidosauria; order Squamata; family Lacertidae; genus Zootoca; species Zootoca vivipara. Next base: position 47,671,355 of record NC_083283.1, read on the forward strand.
GCTCAGCTGTCAGAGAGGGTGGGTGGGGGAGGCGGAGGGAATGATTTTCCAGTGCGAGTGAACTGCACAGCACGAAAGGCTGGATTTATTACCACACACGGAACCTGTCTATTGCCTTTAAGCTTGTTCATTTTTATTTATGATCGAACTGCACCATTCATTTTCCGATGGGGGGGTTTCGCCAAGAGAACAAGTTCTCTAACTTCTCTCGTGGACGGCGCAGCTGAGGCTCTGGAGTGTTGCACTAAATGAGAAAGTTAATGAGAGGCTTTTGTGTCCCGTGTGAGATTTGAGTTTCACAAACACACCCTTTTCTCCTCTAGCTGAAACAGCTTCCTGCCAGGAACACAAATCCTGAACAGACTCCTCAGCAAACAAGCAGCTGTGGGGAAGAGGAAATGCACTCATGCTTTCCTCTGGGGGCACCTAAAAGAATGACAAAATATATGAGAGAAAGAGAGATGAAATGAGGAGTGAGGAATGGGCTCCAGAAACCACCAACACTGTCCACCTCCAAACAAGGACTATACACACACACACACACACACACACACACACAGCTAACTGTAGTGATAAAGTCATTTTCCTATTTGCATACTGAGCTGTTTCTAATTGGTTTGGGGTCCCTTCTGAAAACAGATGGAAACAGAACAGGCAACATAATTTTGTTGCACTAACATTATGTAAGTGTTTTAAAAGTTCAGGCCCAATAGTCCCATGTCTTCAAACCTGTGGGTTCAGAATAAGGGTGAAGCTACTCAAATTAAGTAATGATGATTTTATTCTGAAGGGATAGTGGTTAGAGCGTTGGACTCTGGCTCCAATGTGTTCCCACCACAGAATTTTGAATCTGTGTACACATGGTGAAGAGCTAATCTGTACTACCTTGGGAAATACTGCTGTTCAATGTGTTTCCCCCTCTACTAGTTTCAGCCAGAAAGGAAAGTTTAAGCTGCATTATACTTGAGACAGCTATTGCACATGTGTGGATGATAGTGCATATGCGGATGAAAGCTTAATGAACTGGAGTTCAAGGGCATTACAGGTGTGGGGAAACCAAACAGGCAATGCGCATTGGATGCAGACATCTCTGCCCGTATTAGGGGTGTCATATTTCAAAATGTGACATGACTAAAATCGAACACGACTAAATGACTAAACAATACAATACATTTCAAAATGTGAAAATTTCAAAAAGTGAGCTTTAAAAATAAAAATCTCCAAAACAGACATTTTAGCCGCTTTTCAAAAATTCTGCTCTAAATGGTGTACAGCAGTGTATTGTTGTTGTGTAGTCATGTCCAACTCTTCGTGACCCCATGGACCATAGCACGCCAGGCACTCCTGTCTTGCACTGCCTCCCGCAGTTTGGTCAGACTCATGTTCGTAGCTTCGAGAACACTGTCCAACCATCTCGTCCTCTGTCGTCCCCTTCTCCTAGTGCCCTCAATCTTTCCCAACATCAGGGTCTTTTCCAGGGAGTCTTCTCTTCTCATGAGGTGGCCAAAGTATTGGAGCAGTGTATACAAGTATACAGCAGTGACTAGCAATATGCAAATGCAACTTGAAACGCAGCATGGTGCAACAACCTTCCTGCTAATGGGTACATAGCCTAAGACCAGAGGTTCAGATCTTCAGTCAGCCAGGAAGCTCATTGGGTGACCTTGAGCCAGTCACCATCCCTCAGCCTAACCCACCTACCTGAGTTGTTGTGAGGATAAAATCGGTGAAATGTCTTTGATTGCTCCCCTTTCTTTCCTTCTGGAAAGCTGTACCTGTACATACGCCGCCTCTTTTTCTGGAGAAGGAAGGCTTCTCTGGGTGCGTGTGCAGCCATCAGCATCCCTCTGGTAATCCTTGTGGGTTGTTTGTTATTGGATTGATGCTTGTCTGCTGTTTTTCCCCCATTCAAAATAAAATAACAAAGTTAAGCAGCCTTGTGCTTAATGTAACGTGTAGTTTGATCAGAACGGATAAGCAATGGGTTATTTATACTGATAAAAAAGACTGAAGAAGTTAAAAAGTCTAGACCTGGTGTTGACTAAGCTGAAGTTTGTTTGCTGTTGTCCACAGGGCAAGGTTAGTTCAAATGTTATATGGTCTCTGTCACTGGAATTGTGAAAGAAAAGGCTACTTTTAGAAGCCTATTTGCAACCTTCTCCTTAAGTGAGGAGAGGACAATCTTCCCATGTGGTTCCTTCTGCATATTTGCTGAAATCCTCTGTGTGACAGGGTGGAGGGTGAATAACCCTAAAATAGTTACAGGAACATGTTCTTAAGCAGAAAAAGAAATATCTGGTGGGAAGGCAAAAGGTAGCAATTTGCAGGGATCAGAAAGAACACCTCCCTCTTCTTTCCCACCTCCAATTATTTTTCTGCAGAGGTAGAGCAGGCACAGCAGGCTGACTGCATCATTTCCTTGGGAAGGGATGCCAAAAGATGTAGGAAAATGGAAGGAGCAGAGGGGAAAGGGGTGTGGGAAACATATTTTTAAAAACTGGGGATAATGCTCCATACTATACAGGAATGACATTTCTTTCAATTTTTAAACTAGGGCTTCGTGGAGAGAGATCTGGAAAGGCATGTTGAAAACATGTGCAGAGTTCACCTCCCTCATTGTAACTTGTCTCCCCACACAATTGTAATCAGAGAGCCAAGCTTAAGAGGAAGGTGTTACTCTCAAGGATGCCCCTTAAACTTGAACAGACAAAATACAAGCCCTCACTGCTAATAACTTTTAGACTTTAGTTCTTCCAAAGAAATTAACTAGTTGTCCACAAATGTCCAACTGCACTTGCTGCCTTGTCGTTCTCTACTTTTCTCTGCCATTTTGGTAAACCCGCTTGCAGACAATATGGGAATATGTGCTAAACTTTGCACTGTAAAGGTAAAGGGACCCCTGACCATTAGGTCCAGTTGCAGACGACTCTGGAGTGCTCATCTCACTTTACTGGCCAAGGGAGCCGGTGTACAGCTTCTGGGTCATGTGGCCAGCATGACTAAGCAGCTTCTGGCAAACCAGAGCAGTGCACGGAAATGCCGTTTACCTTCCCGCCGGAGCGGTGCCTATTTATCTACTTGCACTTTGATGTGCTTTTGAACTGCTAGGTTGGCAGGAGCAGGAACTGAGCAATGGGAACTCACCCCATCGCCGGGATTCGAACTGCCGACCTTCTGATCCGCAAGCCCTAGGCTCTGTGGTTTAACCCACAGTGCTACCCCCATCCCTTTGCACTGTATTCCACCATAATTCCAGAAATGGCTTTTACATTGTGTGAAAGCTCAAATGTGCAGTAATGTGGAAATCAACAGTCGTGAAAATGGGATAAACTGCTACGCGAATGCAGCTGCAGATGATTTGCCTTATTCGTTTTCCGATTTTAAGCGTCTGAATGGCGTAACAAAAAAGAAAGCCCCGCAAATAGCCTTCGCCTGGAATTCTTTCCAAGCGATCTCAGACGCGTGCAGAGGTTGGCTGTGGTCATCCGAGCCAGGGAAAAGCACGCTCTGCACACGTCACGGGGCCAGCCGCGCGCCCTTAATTGCCGCGTCCTGCCGAAGTTTCGGGGCTTTGAAAGAGGAGCCAGAGCCGGCCCGGATTGGCTCCAAATAATTAACGTTGCGCGCAGCTGCAACACTCACCTGAGGGGAAGAGTCAAAACGACTTACTGCTTAGCATTGGGGCAGCTGCGAAATAAATAAGAAATTGAATCGCGGGATAAAGCGGATTCAAATTGAATCGCGGGATAAAGCGGAGAAGAGCGCACTGCCCGGCTTCCAGCAACAAACTTCCCCCAGTTTCTTTCGTGCGCGGCAGGACTTCTTCTCCCGCGAGCTGCTGCTTTGTTCATTTGCATTTTCCTCGCAGTTTTGGTTCCCCGTTTCCGTCCGGCGCTATTCCACTCTTCTCACGGAGCCTACCTTCGTGCGGGCATTTCAAAAAGAAGACTTTCGTGTCGCAGCAGCAGCAGCAGCAGCAGCAACAGCCACTTAGCGCGCCTGTCCCGTTAGCTTCTCCCTCCCACAAGAGCAAACGCGGCGGCGAGTTCCTCGGAGCGAGCAGCCAGCCAGCCAGCCAGCCATCCTGGCGGGGGTGCCGCTTTTGGCGCCACTCGCCCTCTAGCGGGAGAAAGGCGGCCTTGTCGGCGGCTGGGCGTGACTTGGCTGCTGGCTCGTTCTCGGCTGCCTGCTCAGCGCCTGCCTGCCTGCCTGGCTGCCGGGGGGAGCGCGAGTCAGTGCGGGGACTGGAGCGAGGAGAGAGTTCCTCGCGAAGACGGCGCGGCGCTCGCGGCTGGGCGGCTGCGGGGCTGGAGCGGCGCAACAGGGAGCGCGCGAGCTGGCGGGAGTTTCCAGGGGGCCGGGAGGGCGCTGCTGACGGGGACGCGACGCTGCTGCTGCTACTGCTATTGCTTTTCGGAGCTCCCTCTCAGGCAGGCGGACCCCGCGAGGAAAGGGCCACGGAGGGCGCCCGCGCCAGCCTCCCCAACCCCCCAGGACCGGGGAGGGCCGGAGGGGGGTCTTTCTCGAGACGAAGGAAATATGGGGAAAGTTGAAACTTGCCTCCTGACTTTGGCTGGACTTTTGCTGGCAGCGGCAGCCGAGACGTTCACAGGTAATGCAAACCCCGCGGAGTCCCTTTAATAATAATAATGAACTCTGTGCGACTGCTGGGCTCCTCGGGGAGCTTTGTGTGAAGAAAGGTGAAGCGGGACGGGCTGCCTTGGGGAATGGGGAGGTATTTCCCCCCCCCCTCGGCGGGTGTGACCCTTGGAGCTGCTGGGTGGATTTGAGAGAGAGAGAGACGCTTGGAAGGGAGAAGGGGAAGTTCGCGGCGCCGAGGGAGGGATCCCGTTAGTTTGGCTGCCGGGTGGAAAAGTGCAAGACGCGGAGCGAGGCTGCTGCGGAGTCTGGCACGACTCGACGAGCTCCCTCCCTCGAAAGGGAGGCGGGAAATCGGAATTCTGGAAAAAACAACACACCATTACATTAAAAATATATATTTGAAGGGCCGTTGCTTTAAATCCAACCCCAAACAACTTTCTGCAAGTTGACTGCTCCCGGCTAGCAGTTGCAAAGGTCCGGGCTTCTCTTCCTTCCCAGCCAGGGACGCTTCGTCTAGGCGATGCCGGGCGGGTGGGCGGACGGGCGGGCTGCTGGCCGCTTTCTGAGCCGAGCTCGTGGCGCGCGGCGTGGAGGGGGGCGCTGGAGCCCACGGTCTCTCGTGCTGGGTGGCGAGAAAAGTTGGGCAAGAGAAAGCTGCCCAGAATACCTTGCGCGGACCCCTCTCTCCAGTTCGACTAGACACCCAGTTTATGGAGTGCAAGTCCTCGCTGGACTACTGTGGGGTGGAGGCGACCTTTGTGCCTTGAATGCTGTGTGACTGACAGCTCATTTGGTACGGCGTCCAGGTGTGTCAGGGGGACGCAGGGGTCCCGAACTTTTAAGAGTTGTTGTGAAGAAGTGTTTTCCAGTGCTGGTCAAGTTGTGTCAAGCTTTGGACAAAGCAGTGCCCTGTGCTGTGATTCCTTAATTTCTCCCCACTTTGTAGCAGCCAAGTGATAATCAAAGTGTAACTTTTTCATTCTACCTGGCAAGCGTTTACTGCCTCAGCATCCTCACTGCTTGGGCTCTTTTCCTCTGGCTACCCTCCAGTGTGCGTAACATGCTTTAACGGTGCGTGTGAGGCATACAACCCTCTAATTTTGGTCTGTAGCTGAATTACGAAACAGTTAGTTCCACATAGTTGGATGGGATGAGTAACTTGGGCTCATTTTGTTTGTTTTTCATATGAACTCTAGAAACCTATGACAGAAATTGAAGACATCTGGGTTCCATGTTCTTCTACGTGCTTTGATCAGGAGGAGAAGTAGGACTCTGGTTGTTGCCTTGGCTGCAGGGTACTTGGTGCTTCGTGCATTAAGTGGTGCTTGTGTACAGCACCCTTGTGTAACTTAAGTTTTGGATTTTAAGAAATCGGCTCTTCATGGCTTCTGTAAACACATTCTGGTTTAAAGGAATGTTCCAGGGACGCTGTGTGTATAAAAGCAGCATGTGTTTTCTCAAAAGTTCTCTTCTACATTTCTAGATAAGTCAGAAGGTTCATTGCGAGAGAGGCGTTCCAGAGGTTTCCCCTGGTATGAAATACAATTCTGAAGAAAAACTCTCCCCCGTCCCTTCTCTGGTTTCAATGAGGCTATTTGTAGCTGAGCTGTGAATCATGAAACTTTACTCAGTTAGCTCTCTCACTTTATTGGGATAAAGCCATACCTCAGCTTAGCTGCATAATTTGCAGCACAACTTGTCAAAATATTGGAAAAAATGAGCATTTTATGTGGGGCTGCATGTGCAGAAGTGTGTGCTTGCTCTACTTAGAAACAATACTATCTCAACGCCACTTCTGTAATAATTGATGCTTCTATTAGCCTACCTACGTTACCACTGGCTTGCAAAAAAGAAAAACCAGTTTCCTGTTCCAGTCAATAAGCTTCAGACCAGTTTTCATGTATAAGTATTTGAAAGTTGTATGCCAAAAAGCCTGTTGTGCCTTTGTGGGTAAATATCTACATGAGTAACGGTAGGTACTGCAGACAGCACTATTATTTGGAGCATAGAGTATGGGCAACTGCAGAAATTATTGAAAGTTGTCAAGATAACAGATGAGCTTTTCTTCTTATTATTTTTTAATGCCGTATACCAGAGTTGGAGAACCTATGGCCTTCTAGACACTCCTGGCCTACCATCCTAACCATTGGCCATGCAGACTAGGGCTAATGGGATTCCCTATACGTAATATCTGGTGGGCCACAGGTTTCCCTATCCTTGCTATATACTGAATCTTCATGTATCAAAAGTTTTTCAGTTTTATGTTCAGCAAGTCCCCACCGGAGAGTCTTTCTTAGGAAGTAATCATTAGGAAATCAGCAACAGAAAAAGTTGTGTAAATATTTATATTGCTGTTGGGGCTGCTGTTGTTGCAAAAGTTTTCAAGACATTATTGGAAGGAGAAGTTTACTGTTAGCAAAAAGCGTTGAGTTTTTCTGTGACATTCTTACAAATTTGAAATTGTAAATAAACACCTGAGGTGTACAAATTCCACAAAGATAATAAACAGTAATGATAATGTATAGTTGAAAAAGCAATTGATTCTTGGATTGTATCAAAAATGTTGTGATTCTTGTCCAAGATCATGTCATTTTGTAAAAACTAATGATTATTCTGAGGCTTATGTTCTCATCCTAAGCATATAAAAGTAAACCCCTTTACTGCAGTAGGACTTCAACACTACAATCCCATACACACTTGATTGGCAGCAAGCTCTATGGAACACAGTTCAGCTTACTTCTGAATAAACCTGCATAGGAACGCACTGTAAGTGTGCGTGGAATCTCCACATGGTTAATAGGTTTTGCCTATTTAATTTCAACACATTTAATGCTTTCAATTGAAATATGGTTGTAGACAGCATTTAAATATACAGAATGCTTCTTTTTGATCAGCATTGATTTTAAATTTATTTATTTTGTCAGTGCCAGGCAAAACAAACTACTTTTGAAAATGCTTTTGTTCAAATACCGTAGAAATCGGATACAAGAGATGTCAGTAACAGCATAATCTTAAATTTTATGCTTTGTATAAAATGAAAAATCTGTGCATATGAGTTCATATCAGCTGCACTGGAATATCAATAGAGGCGTAATGGAATTTGAAAAATATGCATTTTTATAACAGCCTTATTTTTTTTTGAATGAGTTACATATTCAAAAAGACTGCAGAAAGTTGGTGCTTTTTGTTGATAACATAATATTGTCCCAGAGAGGCCTATTGTTAACCTATACAGCTATTTCTTCTATAAAGTGGTGGCGGAAAACTTCTATACTGGCTAATACTGCAAGCCTAAAACCAAGTATTCACAACGGTTAGGATTTCAACCTAATATTTTAACTTTGGATTTTCATGAAGCTTTGTTGTGTTTGCTGTCATAGCACCTGAATTTTGAATGCTTATATCTGCTGTCAGTAATGTATTTATGGGCTTCTTGTAACATATAGCGTTATGTAAAGGAAAGGATGTGATATTAAAAGTACTGGGAAAACTATTAACTTTTACAGCCCACCTGTACAACTTCATTTTCTTACAATGTGTATTCATTTGAGAGTGATGGGGGGGACAGAGGACAAGAAAGTGACCAAGACTGCAAAGAAATTGCTCCTTTATAAAGTACCATCATCTTTTAAATGCTATATTAGAATTTAAAAGTTAGTTCTGGTGCCAGTATTAAATATATTGGGAGCGTCCTTACATAGATGCAGTCAAAGCAAAACTATGTCTATTAATCAGTTTTTCATTAAAGTACATATATTAACTGGTTCATAATTGGTTGATTCAGTGCAGTGTTGTATACAAACATTCTGAAGCCTATGTTGCAGTCCTGTGTTTTTAAACACAATATGTGAGACAAAGACCTTGTTGTGGCTGCAAAATTGCAGGTGAGAGAAATAAATGCTGGTTTGCAAGTCTTATGGTTACTTTCTAGGCATGGGAATATAATTGGAATTTTGCCATATAAACCCGAACTTTAGTGTGTCATTCTCACTACAATGCACTGGGATGTTGAACGTTTTGATAGAGCCTTCATACATGACCACACAAACAGCACATGCACAGCTCAAACATGGAGCATATGGATTGCACATGTATTGTAACTTTGCACATAAGACTTCAGGCATGTAGATCTCTATACAAATGTAATGTCCACATGCTGCATGGACATCAGGCGCTGCAGGGGAGAGTGGGGCTGGTATGCTGAGAGAATTGGGCCAACTAATGTGTCTCCAATCCCCATTCTGCACAGTGAATAACTGCCTGCATAAGAGCTACTCATTCACATATGCCACTTGATTTCTGGGCATTTGGCTAATAATGTACGTTTGATATCTCACAGCTGGATGTGTAAAGTGACCCCATTGAAAAGCCCGGAACTTGATGAAATATGGTGGTCTTGTCTACGGTGTTAGATTTCTGATGGTCCATTCAACACATGGAAGTCCTGGTTAGTGGTTGTAGGGCGATGAGCATCACTGTGTGTGTGCTTACCTCTGTTTGCTTTGTGTATCTGGTGAAATTCCTTGAGAGTTTATGTGGCTAGGTCCCAATCCCAAAGATCACTCTGCACACAAATGCACATAAAGGCACATGCATGCCCTTCCAATGGATAGTTTGACTGAACCAGCTACATATTAGACAGGAGAGATGAGCCTACATTTAGATTCCGCCTGCTCCCATCCCTAATGGACGATGGAGGATGTCAGAACTGATCACACCAGACATCGGATCACCCTGGTTTTAATCCAGCTACAGGAACTGCTCACACTGCCCCAGGCAGTAGATACCGGGGACCCAGTGCTGGGAACTGCACACACAGCACTCTTCATGTTTTCTTTATACTGTTTCTTGTCTGTCTCTTTTCTTATATGATGATGACTTGTCTTGTGTTACTTATTAAAAAATTAAAGTTTTCTGTTCAGTCACTGATTAAAATGGCACTGTTATTATGATAATATAGAGGAGAAAAGTATACCCTACAGCATATTACAAGGATGTAATTACGCTGAAGAAACTCGTATAATGCATATTTGGTCTCACGTTTACTTATCAGACTCTTCCAGAAAAATTACAGTGTCTTGAAATAACCAAACAAAATATGTAATTTTTTTTTAAAAAAGAAGTGTTTAATGCAGATGTAATATGTTCGATTGACAATTGTAGAGGCTGGATTTGCAGTATAGTCATAAAATGCTTTTCTTTTCTTTTAAAAACAAACAAAACCCCCAACCCCTCCACCCCACCAGAGTCATGTAGCAATGGCTGAGGGAGGGAACATTTAGTGTCTGATTTCTCTGTTCTTCAGCTGAGAAAATGTTCCAGTCATTTGTGATGTGTGTGCAGCTGACTTTCCCATTGGGAGTGAAGTGAGGTAAATTAACAAACTAGCCAAACTAGGCTGACCTTCTAGAAAAGCCATCTCTGCAAATCTTTTCAAAAGCTGTTGCATTCAGTGGCAGTCTTGACACAGATCCAGTGTGCTTTGGATTTAACCGATGCAGCAGGACAATTCACTAGATTCATATTAAGAATTGTCTACAAATACTGTTCTGTAGTTTTTATAGTTGTTTGGTAATTGGGATACATTGCAGCCATTAAAAAACAACAACACCCATGCCCAAGTACCGTACAGTATTCCAAGTACCGTACAGCTACTTCCCACACACCTATGGTAACTTTGAACTTCAGTTTCTCAAATAACAGCCCAATGCTACACAGCAAACTACTTTATGTAGTAGCTGAGGGTTGCATTCCAAAGTGGCAATGGAGTTTCCTGTTCAAAATATTAAAAAAGTTACAATCCCACATAAGATGTGGTATGCACAAGTTCTTGGGCAAGCATAAAGTTGTCCTCTGAATTCTGGCTCTATTTTATTTTAAGTTAATAGCACTTAATGATGACTTTATTTGTTTTGGTGATCAAATGAGTGCAAAATAAATTATTATTCTAGCAATTCAATTTTCCCAGTGTGTTCAATTTCATTCATTGGTAGTTTGGAATACCTGTTCTGGCAAAGTTTACTAGGTAAACAAGCAAATAAACATATAAACACCACCACATTTTAATTCTTGATGGTTTGTGTTGCCTGTACATTTTGTTTTCAGCTATCTCACTTGGGCTTTTGTTAGTGTTCTGGTTTTTATTTTAAAGGCATGAAGTCATTCAGCTACCGAGTTTTGTTTGCTGTGATCTACTGCTGATCACTAGGTGTAGCTGCATCTCTAAATCCACGTTCATAAGCCATGATTGTATGCTGAACTTGGCACATTCTGAGTTTGAGGCACAAAGAAGTATTTAAGGCATTTGGAGTGATTTGAAAATTTGATCTAATGTAAGTTACGTACCTTTTTGAAGGAAAGTAAACTCCTGAAAGAACAGGATCCATCCAAGTCTGTGTAATAATACATTTGCTTGCTGTTTATATTTTTTTATCCTTTACTTTGCTAGTGGCTTTAACAGATGGATACAAACTTACAGAAACAATTGTACATTTGCTGAAGAAGTACTGTAAAATTAGACTGTGTGCATGTTTTAGTATGTTTGTTCAAACAAAATACTTACTATGAAACTATACTATTAAATGTAACTTTGGCAAAATGTACTTTGCTCAAAATCACTCTCTATGAGGGTAAAGCTACTGAAATTTGGATTACAAATTGTCTTGGGATCATCTGTGGGTGAAATATTAAGTCTAGTACTCTCATGAACTAGATGTGCTTTGACTCTCATTTCTTCAGCACAATGAGAAGTTTCATTTTCGAAGAGAGAAAAAATAAAGAATTCCTCTGGGTACAAACAGTTCTTTAGTACACCTAGAATACATTTTTAGAACTTATCTGCAATAGTGTTTGCTTTTAAATTTGCTAGGAATTGAATTTTTTGGTTGTGGCACTGTGTTCTGAAACTTGTAGATTTTGTATGTGTCAGGGAATATAGCAGCAATTTGGGACTAAGGGAGTATTTGGAATGTGGTGAAAGGAAAGAGTAGCTAGCCCAAAGGAGATTGAACGAAAAACTAGCCAAAGTCATTACAACCACAGTAACATTTTGCCAATTTAGCGATGATATTGTAGACTGAGTCCTGTCCTGTGGTGTTAACAAGGAATTCCAAAGGCTGAATTATAGTAAGAGTGATGGTGAGTGGGATTGCCATTTTAAAGGGATGGAATTGAGAAGATCTTAGTAACCTATGTGTTGTGGGCAGAACTGAAACATCTTATTTATTTTCAGTAAATTAGAAAGGGAGCAAGAAATGCTTCTTAATGTACTATATTCATAGATGATCATAAGGTAAAGGTAAAGGGACCCCTGACCATTAGGTCCAGTCGTGTCCGACTCTGGGGTTGCGCGCTCATCTCACATTATTGGCCGAGGGAGCCGGCGTATAGCTTCCAGGTCATGTGGCCAGCATGACAAAGCCGCTTCTGGCAAACCAGAGCAGCACATGGAAACGCCGTTTACCTTCCCGCTGTAGCGGTTCCTATTTATCTACTTGCATCATAGGGTGTCTTTAATCTGAAAAAAGATTAAATACAATTATGGAGGATAGGCTGAATGAGCTGCTAGCCATGATGGAAACACAACCTTTCCTCTGGCAACATCCCCTTCCATACTAGATGCTAAGTAAAGCAGGGGATGGATGTAAGAGTTTTCACAACTGTATTTAGCTAGCTACCCAGAATAGTTATCTTGATAGCTATTGACCTGACACATAGTTTCTATGTTTTTTTCTGAACATCTTTATGTAGTCCTAGTTGAACAAAGTAGTTAAGGTGGGCCTTAGCACTGCTGAGTTGGTACTATGGCTTTTTCAGGCTTGCGGTTGTAGCCTACTGTGCACTCGTGATAAGATTTGGACATATGGCTGAATACAGCAATAATATAAAAAGAGCTCATATAATTGAGAATGTGCTGTTGTGTTTTTTCATGGGCAACTGTGCCTAGCATGCCAGGAAATCAGAACACTGATATGCCATACCCACCCTTCTCTGTTCACTTGCCTGCCTGGTTTCTTCTTGCACTACTCAGAAACAAAGGGTCTCACAGCTGGATGTCTGAGGTGGGAGGAGTGTGCTCTGTTACCATTGGCTAATGGAATCATTTAAAAGTTGATACACATCCTAGCTCCGGTATTCCCAATAGCCTATGCCTCCAATGGTATCAATGTAAACTTTCTCCAGTGCCCATAAAGGCTCTAGAATCCCCCGTCGCACTATTCCCATTGCTCTTTGCCAAGAGTTGTGTTACACCTCCTCCAAGATGTAAGGAAATCCCCCATTTGCAGCATTTTTTTGGTAGTGTCAGAATTCTTTTTGAAAATTCCAGATGTGCCCATGAGCTGGAAAAAAATGGTGATCTCAACACTAGACACTATAGTTAACTGTGGTAACGACTGGAAGAAAAGGCTGGAGCTGGTGAAAGCAGCCATAGGTTGGTATTGAGTTCACTTGCAACTGTAAACTATGGTTTAACAAACTTATTACATACATAACAAAACAAAAATCTAATTTTATTTGTATGCCCCCTTCCCACAGTTCAAACCATGCTCAAGGCTGCTTAAAACATGAAAAAATACATAACTACAACATAACAAAAGTAGTCATGAAGAATAAACATTTAAAAATACACAACCAAACCAAACAATTTGCACATAAATCAAAAGTTCTAAAATAAAGGTACAGTTGTACCTCTGTTTACGTATCCCTCTGGATCTGGAGGGATACGTAAACTTCGGGTTGTGAATGTGGCAAACCCGGAAGTGTATACTTTTGGGTTTTGCCACATGTGTGTGTGTGTGCCCAGAAGTGCTCAATCGCACCGTGCGTGTGTGCAGAAGGGCACCTCTTGTTACGGACTTTTCAGGGTACAGCCGGGCCTCTGGAACTGATCCCGTGCGTAACCAGAGGTACCACTGTACAAATAACCAATAGGAATAACAGCCCCAACAAAAAACTTCACACTGTTCAGCAGTCTAATCTTTTGTAGCTGTAGTCAGTCTGGGCTCTGCCCTTCCAGGCCAGGTGGAAAAAGGCCTTCAAGGCAGGGAGCAGTCCTTACAGAACTCTGGCTACTCCACTCCACACTTATAGTCTGGTAATCTTGCTTGGCTTTTTATTTTTATTTTAAACTAAGCTTATATACCACTTGATTGTAAACAAAACCTCTAAGCTGTTTACAAAAAGTCTGATTTGGCAGAAATCTATAACACGTTGTAGATTCTTGTACATACATTGAGTATCATTTAAAATGCTCAGCCCAAACTGTTGTGCACTGCTGTAATGTGACTGGGATTAAATGTAATTTACTATGACAATGCATGCGCACTTCTAATAAAGCTGTTAAATACTCATTCCCTGCTTGTTGTCAGGTTCTGTATAGCTCCGCAGGAGGCTTTTATTTCCTTAATGGTTTAACTTATGAGTGCTGCTCTACTCTTATCTCCAGTCTGCATGTATTGTCAAATTTTTACCATTTGTTGCCTTGTTAATGAGTTGTTATATGGCCAGGGCTCCTGCTTTCTTCGGTTTTGCACCCTTGTGCAGAAGGAACAGGTAGGAGACAAGAGAAATCTGCTCTGCACCTGATGGCATCTGCCATTTTAGTAGATACTGTTAAAAGAAAAATAAAAGCATTGTGAAGATGATAATTTATTAACAACTCGTAAAAGGCTTTTCTAGTGGCCCTTGTAGCCTTAGTCTGTCTCCCGTCATACTTGTCATATCCTGGGCAGTGTAGAAACAGTGCTGAGGTATATTTAATAGGATGAGCTGCTTTTAGAGTATGCTTTGTGCATATATAGAGTGAAAGAGCATGTATTAATAACAGCCAACCTCTATCTTATTTCCAAAACTGACTCTACAATCTGAATTTTTAAGAACTAGACTGTTAGAAATCTTACTGAGAATGCTGGTTTACAAGTGGGCAATAATTGATTGGTTGTGTTTGCACATAACACTGTGTCATGATTTGTCTTAACAATGGTTTGCTCAACAAATCATGAGTCACTGCGCAGATCAAACAAACCACAACCTGTTTCTACAAAGCTTGATTTGTTTTCTAGCTGCTCTTGCTTTGAGGTGAATTGAGGTGAAATTTAAACAAAAAACCATCAGTCCCCCTTTTCTAAACCTGCTCCAATATGGTGGTAATCAGCTGGCTATTTTTGGAGCTAACTTCAAATGGTGACAATTGCTCTTGGTTCTTTCTCCCCTTTACATCCTTTATTGCTTGCAAATACTTGCTGATGCAGCTGGGGTCAAAATGGCTCCAAAACCAGAATTAGTTATGTATTGTTCAACATGATCTCTGCAAATAGCAAAGATAGGAAAAAGAAGCTTTGTTGGGTCATGAAGAAGATTCTAACTGGATTTAAAAAAATGATATTTGCGAAGGGATTTTGGAAGCCTGTGCGATATTATAGACCATTGAATCTGTTTGCACTGATTTTAAGAAAAGTGAGAGAATTTGCCTATTATGAAACTAGCGGGGGAGAATAATTTTCTCAAGAATATGTTCTGTCTGTTTGGAAAGGTTTTACTTGTTCTATAATTGTGTGGCGTAGTGGTTAGAGTGTTGGAGTCTGACCTGGGAGACCAAGGTTTGGATCCCCACACAGTCATAAAACTTACTGGGTGACCTTGGGCAAATCACCATCTCTTGGCCTAACCTACCTCACAGAGTTGTTGTGTGGATTAATTGTGGAAGAAGAGAACCACATAAACCACCTTGAGCTCCATGGAAGATAAAGATGGTCTATAAATGTGCAGTGGTACCTCTGGTTACAAACGCTTTGGGTTACGAACTCCGCTAGCTGCTCCTGGTTGCAAACTTTGCCCCGGGATGCGAACGGAAATTGTGTGCACATGCAGCAAGAGGCCCCATTAGTGAAAGTGTGTCTCAGATCTCTGGAACAAATTAAGTTAGTAACCAGAGGTACCACTGTAATAATAATAATAAAATGATATATGATATTGTATAACGCACCCTGGGACCTTATGGTGAAAGGTGGGTAAGAAATAAACAAGAACTGGAAATAACAGGTTCTGGTCTAAGCATTAATGGACATCAAGGGTAGGTTTGTTTATTTTAAAGCAGCTTTTTGCAGGGTCACTTTGATCCCTGGTTCCTGATGTGCATGGATTTTCAATTTTCAATATTTTTTTGTGGTCAAATAGGGCAGAAATTGATCCCAAAAGTTTAAGGATATACCATACTTTTCCGTGCACAAGACAAGGATTTTCTACATTAATGTAGTGTTGGAATATTGGGCTCGTCTTCTACATGGATAGTGCATTGTGGCGATGGGGGATTGGTTGCTGCTAGGAGCTGTAGATTGTCTGTGGCAGTATTGCGGTGATTGTTGGCTACGGCAAGGGCTGTTTTTGATTGGCTGTTGCATTGGCAGTTGGGCGGGTGATAGGTGGCTGCTGGCGGCATACGGTCAGACGTTTGGTGGCTTTTGCATAGTGTGTGATAGGAAGCGTTCAGGCAGGTGAGTGATTTTTGGCAATCCCCCCCTCCAAAAAAGCCCAAGAACTCTGGGCAATATCCACAAATTTTCTTATTTTTGAGTCCCCCAAAATAGGGGGTGACTTATACACAGGTGCGTGTTACACATGGAAAAAATATAGTAACTGATATGCCATGAAGCGCCATATGAAAATTCTAACTTTATCATAGTTGTGGAATACTTAACCCACAGAGTTATGGAAAACATGGTGTTGTATGAGTTTTTTTAAATTTTAGAAGCACTGTTGGGATACATTTGACCCCAGTGTTTGACTAGGGGTTAAAGTAGAATAATATTGAAGTGGTGACATCCTTACTCCATTTAATAATAATAATAATAATGATAATAATAATAATAATAATAAATAATTTATTATTGGCCAAGTACGTTTTCCAACATACTTGTAATTTGTTTCGGCTACATTGCAATGAAAACGTACACACACTGTTCCACTCACAATACAAATAAGCAAAGAAACCCACCCATAATTGACCTCCCCTTCAGCTACACATCTACAAATTCAACAATTTAATGGCACAAGGGGAAAAACTGTTCCTGTGCCTGGCCGATTTTGTATATGAAGACCTGTAGCGACGTCCAGATGGGAGTAAATCTAGCAGATGATGACAAGTTCCATGCCCTGCAGAATGTATTGGAAGGCAATATACCCAGGATCACTTAAACAAGGTCCGTGCAGTAGTAATGTTTAAAGTGCTAACCTGAGCCCAGAAAATCTTAGGTGCATGAAATGGGTAGAATTTGCAGCACAAGCACTTTGAAGCACCATAGGTTTCTTTGTTTAGCTAAACATGTTTCTTTGCTTAAAGCACGTTTTCCCTCCTAAAATGGAAAATGTTTTGGTGTCACAATTCAAAGGACTGTTTAAAAAACAAACAAAAAGGCATGGAACTCCATGTGGGCAGTGCACTCACTGGCCCCATTCTGGCTACAATCCTGTAAATATGAACAGGTATCTCCTAGCACTTTTCAGATTATCTTTGATTGGCCTATAATGGATGTGGTCACAGTGTGAATTTGACAGCAACAGCTGGCAGCAGGCATGGCAGGATACAAATGGCTGTTATGCAAGACCACAATGTATATTTTTCAGCTGAAAGATTGCTACCCATAATATTATATTGATATTGTATCTGTAAGGGAAATAAATTTACCTAGATTATGTTTTGCTTTGCTCAGTGATAAACTGCAGTGTGTTTATATTAAGATGAGCCCAAGATGGAGATGGAAATAATTTAAGAGCAGAGTTTAAGCATTAGAAACCCTTTTAGCCAGTTTTAGAAACTGAGATACAGTATATGAAAGCTAGGAGCTAAATGGCAGCTTAAACCTAGGTCATGGGCGCAACAATGGAATGTCCAGGTACACTTTTTTAATAACAAGAAACAAAGCCGAAAATGAATGAACTGCAGCTAAAATATTACGTTCATTTTTCACATGGTCTAGTCCTTCCCCTGCCCACCCCCCTAATATTCTTAAGAGGCTCTCTGCTCCAGTCTTCAGAGGGTAGCTGGAAATGGGGAGGCAGAAAAAGGTCGTCCTTTCCTTCCACTGCAGTTTTAATCTGAAATATTAGGCACAGTACTGCACCCAGACCTCAGAAACTGCTCTCACTAATGAAACTCCCTGTCACAAAATGCGCCTAGAACACTGCTTTTAGCTTTAAACGGAACTAGAAGTCTACAAAAATGCCATTCAATTCTCATGGCAGTATTTTACATTTTAGTATTGCTGTGTGGCATTGGAGTTGAAGCTGTAGAACATTCAGAATACGGTATTTGTGTTGCCTAAGCACTACAAAAATAACATTGGAAACCAGATGGTTATGAAGTAGGAGAAAGGGTTATGTAGTTCCTGCTTCTGAAGAAATTATATTTAATCATAGCTTGCTTCAAGAAAGCAGCAAGCCTCTTTAAAAAGAGAGAGAGATTTGCTTGCATTCTGTACATGGAAAGTAAGTATAGAACCAATATTAAAACAATGACTAAGCCACACTAAGGAAAATTGTGTGGTTTTTTTTAAAAGCAGTCAGCTGTCATTACAATTATGCCAGACAAACAGGGTTTCTTTAATTTGTTTTTAGGCAGAGAAATGCAGTTGACGAGGTGGATTCTAGTAAGGCTTTAGATCTAGTCGTGACATCTTCCCAGGAGAGTTTGAAGGCAAGGAGAAACTACCACAACATGAGTAGATAATGGCTTGAAAACCTTTGCATGATAGCTGGTGATAATTACAGTGGACACGATCCGTTCCGGGGTGCCGTTTGCACCCCGAAAAGTCCGCAACCAGAGTGGCGCTTCTGCGCATGTGCAAAGCGCGCATAATGTTTCTGTGCGTGCACACGCGGCGAAACCCGGAGGTAAACAGTTCCGGGTTTGCCGCGTTCACAAGCTGAAAAGACGCAACCTGAAGTAGACACAACATGAGGTACCGTATGAGTGTATTGGATCAGTGTCAACTCTGAGGCCTGATTCATACAGTACCTGAATCACAGCCCACATTGGTCTGTAACATAAGAAGTTACATACAACTCAGGAGGGGCCTCCATTCCCAGGCGTTCCACCCTGCTGCTCTGTTCCCCCATGCTGCTGTATCTCCTTGCTGTCACTAGCTGCCGTCCCCTTTGAATCTGAGCAAGGAGACAGAGAAAAAGCTACAGCTCAGATTGCCTTCTTACTATTCTATAATAGCACTTTTCAAAGGCAGCCAAACATAGAGCGCGCTGCAGTATTCCAAACGTGGTGTTTGGGACAATAACACGGCCCCTGCAAGTGCAACGGAGGAGGGGTGGCAGCAGAGCAAGGCCAGGCCAGGCGCTTGGAGCTGACTGCTTCAGTGGCAGCGCCTCGCTCACTCGCCCCAAACATGAGCACCATGCAGCTGTTCCTGGATGCCAGATCTCGGTCCCAGACGCCTGCTACTGGGCGCCCCTGATGGGCAGGCGCCCTGGTGTGGGGCACCACTAAGCCTAATGGATAATACAGCCCTGAATAAGATCTTCAGATTGCAGCTAGTAAAAAATCTAAAACTGTACTGGAAACTGAATACTTGTCATTAGTAATTGTTAAAGTAGTGATTTGGTGCACACACATATATATATATATAACAGTTTATCTTATTTAACAACACTTTGATTTAATTCAGTGCCGTTAGAGTATGTGTTGGCGCTTTACCTTAGCATTAAAAAAAGGGGGGGCATACAATGGTACCTCGGTTTATGATGACAATCTGTCCCGGGGAGCCGGTTGCTCCCCGAAGGCACGCTTCTGCGAAGCACCGATAGAGCGCTTCTGCGCATAGGTGAGCTGCGCAGATCGCTTCTGCGCATGCGTGCGGAATCCGGATGTAAATACTTCCGGATCCGCGGCGGTCACTCTCCAAGTTTATCGTAAATGGAGGCGGTCGCAAACCGAGGTTCCACTGTATTACAATTTTATTTGAAAGTTATGTTAGCACAATATGTATGTTGAACATTGCTTTTTCTTAGATGGCCATGAGAGTAAGCATTAGGTTTTCTCATCATTTTATGGAAAATCAAATAACGCCAGAACAGTGCGTCAAGCTCTTCTGTATAATAAATGATATTCATATACGTTACATGTAGCAATATGTAAAAGCTTTCAATCTTTCACTTCATAAGAAGTCATTCTTAATCCCCATGTTAGCTAGAGTTTCTCTGGAATTGTTTCTTTGGAGTGCTAATGGGTTGGTTAATTTGTGAGTTACATTACTAATTGTATTAAGAGTCTAAACCTTATTAAGTCTTTGTGGTGAATTAAACTGCAGGGCTTTGGAAAACTGCATGGGGACTGGAGAAACGATGATGGGGGAGTGTTTTGTGCTCTAATGCAACGGCTAAAAGGGAGACTGCTAAAAGGACACTTCAGCAAGCGGCTAGTTTTTAAACTTTAGAAGCACAGTGTTCTGTTCCTACCAAATTGAGTACATTCTGTACATCTTGCCAACTTGCTGTAAATCCTTTGTGGGGAGAGGTAATTTTAAACTACTGTATATGGAATAGGGGGGAAAGGGTATTTATGTGAATCTAACATCTTAAAAGCACTTCTCCATAATGAAGAGTTACAGTGGCACCTTTTTACTCAGCAGTTCCTGATCTTTGTGTATTCATAGCAATTTGCGGCTGCCATCTTCAAAGTAAAAATCGAGTTTTAACTGTTGTCTTTCCTGCAGAGCTGCCACAGCCCTAAGCAGCAAACTGAATTATTTTCTTAACTTGAGTACTAGTCACAGATCTTCACCTAACAGCAACAGAGAGAATAGTTGCTTTTTGCAGATGTTTTTCTGATGTAGATCTGTTTGAACCGAATTTTGAAATGGCTTAAATACTTAGAGCTTGCTCCATCAGCACTGGTCCATCAGTGATCTCCAGTTTGATGTAGGCATATGTGGCCAAGAAGATGAGTTCATGGTGAATCCCTTCACAGGACATGGAGCTAGTTCAGAAACTTTCTGAGCCAACATTCCAGCTTATATGGTAGAGGCAGTGCCGGATTTACGTATAAGCTAAACAAGCTATAGCTCAGGGCTCCACTCTCTTAGGGCCCCCCCAAAAAATTTATAAGGAAAAAACAACAATGTACATTTCCAAAATTTTAAGTTAGATCTTAATAATTATTTCAGTATTAATATACTTCTTCTTAAGGTAATTGTACCGTATTTCAGTTCAAAATTACTTTGATAAAATACATATTTTGTTATGTGCAAATGGCGTTAGATACCTATTAGGTCCATAAATTACCATATAGCATATAGTCAACACAGAAAACAGCGACAATTTGTTGTTGACAAAGGACAGCTGGACATATAAAGGGCCCATTACCTTCAGTAGCTTAGGGCCTCATCTAACCTAAATCCAGCCCTGGGTAGAGGAATGGGATTGCACCCCTACAATCCAACGTAGTGATAGTTTAATTATTGTTGCTGTGGGTTAAACCACTGAGCCTAGAGCTTGCCGATCAGAAGGTTGGCCGTTTGAATCCCCGTGACGGGGTGAGCTCCCATTGCTCGGTCCCAGCTCCTGCCAACCTAGCAGTTCGAAAGCACTTCAAAGTGCAAGTAGATAAATAGGTACCGCTACAGCGGGAAGGTAAACATTTTTCCGTGTGCTGCTCTGGTTCGCCAGAAGCGGCTTTGTCATGCTGGCCACATGACCTGGAAGCTGTACGCTGGCTCCGTTGGCCAGTAACACGAGATGAGCGCGCAACCCCAGAGTCAGTCACGTCTGGACCTAATGGCCAGGGGTCCCTTTACCTATGTTTCAGGAGACAATGGGAGAGTGTGCTTTCGGGGATTTAATCAGACTGTTGGGGAGTTACAGTTCCTGCTGTGGCTGTAGAGACCGATACAAACTGGAAATATTTTCCCTACAGAATTTTAAAAAATGTTTTAAATTTAAATTTTTCAAATTTACAAACAGTCACCAACCAACCAAACAAAAAGAGAGTTCCATAAATTCCCATGGACTTCCCTCCTCTCTGTTGTGGGTCCTTATGTTAACTTTTTCTTCTTCTCCTGCATCTTCTCTGTTAATCCAATTCTATTAGATCTCTATTACAAAATGTTATTAGTATTGATGCTGCTTAGGGTTGAAACAAAATTATTCAGCTAAAACGGATATGGTGTTGTGAAGTTTTGAGGCGTCTTGTATAGAAGCCAGTTTTTTAAAGCACTTCACTAGGCAGTAGTAGTACTGTAGTTGACATAATTGCCACTTAACAAAGTTACTTGCATTGATAGGCAAACTTATTTTCTGTGTTATTCAGTTCTCAAGAGACATGCATTAGGGAATGCTGTTTGACCACAATTCCCTAACAGCTTTGATATTTTAGATGCTTACAATGGCAAACCACTGGTTGGTTGATTTATGTAACTGTTGCACCCACAATTACTATACAAATTGGAAAATAGCTTAAAAGGCTGCTTATCACTCTTGGGCGGTTCTGTGAGTGCGTTCAACTTGACAGCTTCCAAATGGAGGTGCGGTACAAAACCACCCTCATCTCTAGTCAGACTATCCTGTAGTGGAGCACCAGGTCATATTGGGGATCTGTACGTGGGTTCTTAAAGCCATCTTGCCATGAGGTAGTCTATCCCTTGACTTATGGAATCTGAGATATTCCTGAATGCTGTGGGGAATTTTCTGATCAACAGAGTTGGCAATACTGTTGTCTCACTTTGGAATGGCAAGATGAAGTGCACCATCAACATGATTGCTTCTGAGTGCCCTTTCTAGTACTATAGAGCTTGGGCTGCTAAGAGAAATCATTACTTAAGGCAACAAAACACATGTTAGAGCACATAATCATGCCTACTGCATGGCAGTGAGGGCAGGAAAGAAGTAATTTTTCTTTGCTATGATGCTTGCATCCTCAAGCAGCCATTCAGCAGAGCTGTTCCATGTTGTTTGGGGTTTATTAACACCTGTCCCAGTGATGGGGATGCTTGAATTTTCCAAGACCTGCCGTGATAAGTTTTCTAGGCATGTTGCAGGTGAAATCTCTAAATTTTGTGCTGACTTGAGTACCATGTTTGTGACAGACTTGAGTACGCCATCTAATACACCATATGGGCTGGTTTTTGTATGATCAATATCGGTTGTTGAGGCCTGAGGACGTGGACAGGTTCCTTGCAACTATTTGACTGACCACTTGTTCTTTCCCTGCTCTTGCCCATCATTCTGTTTTCTTGAACAAACGTGTTGATCATTATGCTAAGACAAACTTGATTTATTAAATTTTTATTAAAGAGATCTGAATGAAGATGGTGATAGTTGAGTGGTGCTTGTGTGCTTTTCCACTGTCTGAATTCAGATAATTGTTTGGCATTGTTTTGATTCTGTGATTGGTTAAAAACTGCTATTCTGACATTGTCACACTGGACAACTTTCTCATTTGGAGGGAACAGTCTAACCTTTTTGTGGAGTATACGAAATGCAGTTTCATTTTGTAAGTGGTCATTTGCAAGAGTGCAATATATGTGCCTGTGCACGTATGCACATGTTTGAACACACACACACTGGTGCTGAGGCTACATACTTCTCCTTACATTCTGGTAGTGCAGTATGTTTCCACTTTTTTTTAAAAAATGTCCCTGTTTCTGTATATAAATTCAGCAGGTGAGCTGAGCTATACCTGGCATGGTTGTAAGTATTTGGAAAAGCTTTACCTAATTGCCTAACATTGTGTGCGTCAGACTCTGTCGGAACAGGGACAGTAAAAATAGTAGCAATCTTATAACTCATGTTGTTGATAGAAATTGGCCGGTTAGCACTGGTGTATCAGTTGTCTGTACAATTGAGTTCCTGATTGCAGAAGGGAGAGGAGGAAAAGTGTTCTATTTCTTATTGGAAGGCTCTTTAAAGACTGCCAGTTTAGTTCTATATGCAGATCTCCCCAAAATAACTTTTAAACTATAAAGTTACTTTATGTCATCCACAGTTAGCAAGGTAAATTGTGGGCACAGGGACCAATGATGAAATGACTCTGCTTAGAATTGGCCTTGTTTTCTTTCCTACTTCACTTTCATAAGGAAGTGTTTTTTTCTGTTCCATGTTGAATATTTTGATCTTTTTTATAATAAGGTGGAAGAAGAGAAAGTCAGGTTTGAAGTCAAGTTTGATTTCCCCCAATGGCCTATAAAGATGTGTTTTCTACACAAAAGCAATGAGTGCAATTTAAATATTACTGTTCTGGAGAACAGGGACTTAGGTTGCTATTCTTGCACATCTTTCCATAACAAAATATAAAACTAGTACAATCACTGGGCCCAAAGATAGAACATTTGAGTTCTCCTTACAGTTACCCAATGCTCTGTTTGTTTTGTTCACCAAGCACTCCCTTCCCAATTATCTAAGGTAAAAACTATAAAGGTAGCATAATAAACATATGCATTCTAGCTGAGCTAGTGCTGTAAATATTTCTCACTTCCTACCTATATTGGAAGTGAAACTATTGCAGATTATTACACTGTGGAACGGAAGAAAATGTTCCAGAAAATGTGTACAGTACATCTAAAGCACTGTAAAACCAAGAAGCTTTGTCAGGTAACAGCATTTTGGTCAACTTTCATGGCTACGATGAGGCATTCTAAGGATGGGGAGCATAGCTCTGCAGTTTATTCCAAGAAGATGAAGCTTCTGTCAAACTTAAAAATTGCTTCAGTGCATGGCTCTCATTCAAACACTCCTAGCTTCTAAGAGGCAGCACTTAGTGATGTAAATACTTATGGGTAGCTATAAAAGCTCTGTCCTGTTTGGATCTGGTAAATTGCAAGAAAAAAAACACAAAACCAAAAGCTCTTTTTAGGACTTTCACTTGCAGTTAATAAAACATGAATACCTTAAAAAGGGCAACCATGGTATCTATGGTATTTTAATAAATTTGCCAGCTTGCTAATTGTTTATATTGCCTTTTTCCATATTGCAGTCATAGGATGGTGATTGTTTTGTAAAATAAAATAATTCTAGAGATGTAGGGTACTGAGTAAGTGAAAGGAGAACTTTTGGTGCAGCTGACAAGTGTATAAAATTGACTATGTACTTAGTGACTAATTACCAGTACAGTGATTTTGTTGCTGTCTTTTTTTTTACCCCCTAATTGGCTGCATATTAATAAATTCTATTCATTTCTGGGGTGCAGCAAAGTTTAATCATTTCATAGACAAGCATAATAAAAAATATCTAAAGAATTTACATAATAAACAATTATTGCTTCCAGGAGTTTTGTTCTTAAGATAATAAAATGTTAAAAAGCGAGCCACTTGAGTAGAAAGTAATTGCACTGACAAGCACCACACAGCCAGCATTCACAATAAAGCAAACCTTCCTTCAATGTCAACCTGATTTGCAACGCACATAAATGCTTCCCCGCATTATGGAAATGTGCTTTTTCTATCAACAGAAAAGAATAAAACTCCAGGCATCTAATTAATCTTGTCTGACATTTGATTTCATACCCAGGTTAAAGGCAAGAGGCAGGTGGGTCTATTTTTCCCCCTCCGTGTGTATGACCACAGGCAAATCTCTCCATTAATGTCAAACTGCATCTGTGTGTCTTGGTGTTGTTGCCACATGTCAGTCATTAATGCATTAGTGTTACTTGTATTCAATTCATATGCATCGGTTTTCCTGTCTAGAGGGCTCAGTAGAGAGGGGAGTGCAAGCAAGCTGCAGTTATACAACACAAGCATTTCACCTTGACCCTTTCCCGTAAAATAAGAGATACTTTCTCCTGAATAAAATGAGGGATTAAAAGTGTTAATTTTCAACAAAGGAAACTTCTCCATTGAGCTTCACACCAGGTTCAGAAGTTGCGTTTTTGAAGAGTTCTGGATAGCAAAGATGTTGTATCAGCAAGAGGCAACTCTTGATGGAGCCTTTTTTATATATACTGTATATCTGGCTGCTAGTGCTCTTTGACCGCCACCTCTTCTTGAAGTGCTCACTGTGCTTACTTTTCTGAGTGTTAAGTCATCCACTTTGCTGCTTGATTTAGTTAGATGATGGTGCTTTTCCACAGTGAGCGGCTCACAACAACGTATCAAAATGCATAGCCGTTGAAAAAAACAATTTGTTACAAAACATACTGTTAAATTAAAATCAGGCACAATTCTATAAACAGAGACTAAACTCAGTATTGCAGTGAAGGTGCAATCTAGATTGAATACCAGTACAGTATGAACAAAATCAAAATGAACAGGTAAAATGGTGGTAATGTTGGTACGGTGACTTGCCTGGTTTTATGGGATCAGTCTCAACTGCTGTGGCATAATTAAGTAGACAGTATGCTTGCTGTGGTTAAACCACTGAGCCTAGGGCTTGCTGATCAGAAGGTCAGCGGTTCGAATCCCTGTGACGGGGTGAGCTCCCGTTGCTTGGTCCCAGCTCCTGCCAACCTAGCAGTTCGAAAGCACGTCAAAATGCAAGTAGATAAATAGGAACCGCTACAGCGGGAAGGTAAACGGTGTTTCCATGTGCTGCTCTGGTTTGCCAGAAATGGCTTTGTCATGCTAGCCACATGACCTGGAAGCTATACGCCGGCTCCCTCGGCCAATAATGCGAGATGAGCGCGCAACCCCA
Organism: Zootoca vivipara; assembly: GCF_963506605.1. Classification (NCBI taxonomy): domain Eukaryota; kingdom Metazoa; phylum Chordata; class Lepidosauria; order Squamata; family Lacertidae; genus Zootoca; species Zootoca vivipara. The sequence goes on from NC_083283.1 coordinate 47,697,581, forward strand.
GAGTCGGTCACGACTGGACCTAATGGTCAGGGGTCCCTTTACCTTTACCTTTATGCTTGCAGGAATGCAACCAACCACATGCCCATGTAACACTCCAAGAAGTTCTTGCTTTTCCCATAGCTGCAGCCCTGGATCCAAACATAAATCTGCTACGGCTCTCTGACCCTGTGTTGCAGTTTGCAGCATTTTACAGACTGCAACTTTTCTCTTCTAGGTCACATTCCAGCCCACTTCAATCCTAACTGCAATCTCCATTGTGTTCCCAAACTAACTCTGAGCTCAGGGAAGGGCTCTATATGCCATTTGGCACACAGTCTTTGTTTTGCTGATAGCCCATTTCCTTGTCTTTGTTCTCTGTTAATGGCTCATCTCTCAGGTGATCTCCTAAACACAGGAAGCTGGTTTGGCTAAATCCAGTGTCTGGCAGTCAGTTTTAACACTCCAAGCATTGCTTAAATTCTATCAGAGCCAGCAATTTAGGGAAATTGGCACCCACAAACCCTGGCACCCACACCTCATAACAATATATTTGTTAGGAAGTATAAACCTCATTCTACCCATAGGATAAAGTCAACCACTTATCGTAAAATAAAGTTGGGAAACCTTCCCACCTTCAATGCTCTAGTTGTATCTTTATTGAAGAATAAATCTGCAGAGGGAAGAAAAACAAGCATAAAGGCAAAAAGACGAAAAGTGCATATTGCTGGAGGCAACTAGTGGCTGGGCACTCTTTCTGATTTATTTTTCATTATATAGCAACAGAAGGCAAAGTATAGTTATTCATTGTTTCAAGAGTTTTGCTCTGTAGGGGAGATAATAAAAGAACGTGTAGGCCTAGAGAGATTTGGGCAGAAAAACAAATATTTTATTTTTCCTTTTGTGCCTCTTGCAAGACATTGGATGCAATTTGAATTGCAGCATTCTCAGCCTTTCTTTTGGTAATTTCATTAATTACTTTACTTTCTACTGCAGCTGGATTTTTCTCACATGGATAGGTAGAGAAGCCAAACCTGCCAGTCTCACTAGACCATATTGTTTTTGGAGTCCCACTGGGATAAGCTTGAGTAGACTTGATGAGAATCCAAGGATACCAATTTCTTCTATTTCAGTGTTTGCGTCTCCTGAATGTTTCCCCTCTTTTTTGGCTCTTCACACATTATTAGTCCTCTCAGTAGGTTCTGTGGTTTCATAACTTTTGCTTTTTTTAAATATGAAGTTGTGGAAGTAATGGTATGGATTGTGTAATCACAGTTAACATTCCGACAATTGTGTTCAGAATTAGTCTGTATAAAAACACCAGTTAGCTGGTGAGTGATATTATGAGCAAGACCGGAGTCTCCCCGCAAGCATTCTGCACTTCTTGGATCATGCGAGAAGGATTTATGAGCTGAGTGTGGGGAGAATCTGCAAGGAGGCGGTGGTGGAGACTACTGGGGGACCATGGAGATGAACCCCTAGAGGAATGTGACACAAAAAAGCAGGACTGTCGGGAGCCATGCTGTGTCTACAAAACAATTCCACGCATCTCAAACACTGATACTCAGCCAGAGGTGCAAGTACAATGGTTGCAGACCTCAGAATACACAAAGGTGGCAGTGGAAGGTACAGTGCACAGAATGATTCCTGCCACTCTCCAGATAAGGAAGAGATGTGTGGTGGCAGCAGGTGACTCCTACAGAGCAGGTCAGGGGGCAGCAGTTTGCGGAGGAAAGACTCATGATATAAGTTGTCTGTACACAAATGCACAAAGGCAAAGCATGGTAAACAAGCAAGAATAACTTGAGCTCTTGATGCAGGATGGCAAATATGACCTAGCTAATAGGCATTACTGAAACACGCCTATTTTCATTGGAATATCAAAGCTGAGGGGTTACAACCTTTTCAAAGGAATAAATCAAACAAGAAGGGAGGAGTAGCAGCATTATATGTAAGGGATATATACACTTGTGAAGAGATCTACAACTTGCAGCATGGAAGGCAAGCTGAAAATATATGTGTAAAAATTGTAGGAGAGGGAAGTGAGTGACCTTACAGTGGGTGTCTGCTATAGACATTCAAGCCAAACTGAGAACTTGGATGATGCCTTCCTAGAGCAGACTTCCTAGAGCAGATTATCAAACATTCAGAAAGGAGAGCTATAATAGTCATGGGAGACTGCAACTACCCCACAATCTGTTGAAACTCAAACTCTGCCAAGAATTTAAGGCCCAACAAATTCCCCAATTGCCTCACTGACAGCTTCATTTTCCAGAAGGTGGAAGAAGCAACAAAGGGGGGGGGGTCATGTCTCTTTGACTTGGTTCTCACCAACAAAGAGGAAGTGAAGGTATTGAGAACTATTATACATCAGCAAAGGAAAGCTGAGTGTAGTTGGACATTCACTCTGGACCTTAAGAAGGCTGATTTTTTAAAAAATAAGGATGAAGTCCCATGGTCAGAAATAGTACTACTCTGTTCATGCTTGGTGAGACTACACTTGGAGTACTGTGCCCAGTTCTGTGCACCTCAATTTAAGTAGGATATTGACAAGCTGGAATGTGTGCAGAGGAGTGTGTTTTTTCCAAGGGTCTGGAAAACAAGCCCTTATGAGTTGTTTTCGGTTGAGGGAGTTGGGTATGTTTAGCCTGGTAAAGAGAAGACTGAGAAGAGATATGATAGCCATCTTCAACTATCTTAAGGGCTGTCCCATGGAGGATGGAGCAAGTTTGGTTTTCCTGCTCCAGAGGCTAGGACTCAAAACAATGGATTCAAGTTACAAGAAAGGGGATTCTGACTGAACGTTAGGAAGAACCTTCTGACAGTAAGAGCTGTTTGGCAGTGGACTCTCATTTCTTGGAAGTTTTTAAGCAGAGGTTGGCTGTCCATCTGTCATGCGTGATCTAGTTGAGATTCCTGCATTGCTGGTAGTTGAGATTCCTGCATTGCTGGAGGTTGGACTAGATGACTATCGGGATCCCTTCCAACTCTACAATTCTGTGATTTTATGATTCTGTGTTACAGTGACTGAAATAACTTTACCATTATTTCAGATTTCTTTACGGTAGAATATTGTCTTTTTTTTAAAAAAAAGTGGAGCTGTGCTTAGAACCTATTTATTCAGTTGTTAGAGTCAACAAATACATAGAATAGTGCAGAATTTGGTGGACTGGCTATATTGAACTCCTTGTGTGTTGGCGTTGTGATTCATTTAAGGTCGGGAATGTAGCACTGGCTGTTATGCCGAATGTGCACACATATTTCTGTTTTGTGATATGGTTATTGTGCAACTCCTATATCACAAACCAATCTACGATATATTGCTTGCTCACAGTGTTTGGAACAAGATGGAATGTGAACTTTGGGCACAGAAAGGGAGGCAGAATTCACACATTCAATCTCTTCCTTCAGAGTTGAATGAAGGTCCTATAACCTTCTGAAGAACAAAGAAACCAATTAGCTAGACAATAATTGTAACTGACTTATACTGACCCTGCGTTTCTAACTTTTAACTATGTATTAGATAATATCAGATCATTTAATTGGCAAGTGTTCTAGCTCCTTCTCCAGGCACGGCAGCAGAGGCTCTTTAACAGGAGAGTTCAGAGAAAGACCTTCACTAAAGCAGATCGCAATGCAGGTGCAGCAGCAGACAAAAGCTAACTCAATCCCAGAGCTCCTGGAAATGAGATGGAGGAGCAAGGGCAGGATTCCAAAGTCCAAGATCATGACACAAAACTCAATGCTGTACGAGAACAACAAATTCCCCCTAACCAATTCTCATGCCCACCCAGCAAGCTTTATCGCCCAGGTGAGCACATACCTTACTCAAGATAATTAGTCTCACAAGAAACCCACTTCCGTGCCTGCGACAGAGGTGGCGTTGTGGGCAGGCCCTGACCAACTCTCGCGATGGGCTGTTCCCACCTCCGTCAGCAGCTCTTACTGTCAGGGGCGGGGCTCGCCCCCTTTTAAACGGCCCGGGGGCGGGAACTCTGCCTCTTTGCCCCGCTCGCCAGCGCGTCCACTTCCAATGCCTAAGCCAATACCAATACCGCTCAACATCCGTAACCAATAAAGTTGTGGCCTTATTCGCCCACTTAAATCTATCATCTGCGTCTTGTGTCTTATTACTCACGGGGGAAGGGACATTGCCACACAGTGTCTTAACCTGCAGGTGTGCACTCTCATGAGCCAGTTGCAGTTGTGTTTGTTCCTGCCAGCGGCAAGGGCGTACCCACCACGGGGCAAGTTAGGGCAGCTGCCCTACTCTAGAAGCCAGCTGCCCGCCCCCCCCAAGCTAAAAAGAAAGAAATCTCAATGCAAAAAGTGGGGTGCGCGGCCCCAGCCAGAAAGAAACAGACCAGCCCTCCCCCCTTTCCCCTTTCCATAACCCATCGCACTTTCTCCTCTCCCCCTCCCACTATCGAGCTGCAAAAGCGGTGGGGTGTAAACGTAAGAGACGGAGGGAAACAGCGCACCCGGGGGATGGGGCGAGCTGCCCAGAGGGGCGACCAGTGCCGTGGGCAGGGGGGCAGGAGGGGGCAATTGCCCCCCCCAGAAGCAAAAGGCTAAGGGGCGCAGCGTGGCAGCCCCAGGCTCCGGCTCCCAGCGCAAAGCTCCAGAGGCGCGAGGGGAGCGTAAGCGGAGGAGCGCTTAGCGGGAGCGGGGAGTGTAAGTGGAGGAGGCAGCCACAGGCTCGCGTTCCCCGCGCACCTCTGGAGCTTCGCGCCGGGAACGGGAGCTTGGGGCCGCCTCCTCGGAAGACCTGGGAGGTGCGGAGGAGGCAGCCCCAGGCTTGCGTTCCCCGCGCGCCTCTGGAGCTTCGCGCCGGGAACAAGAGCCTGGGGCTGCCTCCTCAGAAGAGCTGGGAGGACGCAGGCCACGTAGCCCCGCCCATATTCCCACTGTGGCCCCTCCCCTCCCGCCCCTTGCCCCCGCCCCTTGCCCCCCCCTAATTTTGATCCTGGGTACGCCCCTGGCCAGCGGAGACATCTTCTGGCTCTGGGAGATAATGCGGAATATGCCTCCTCCTGTGAATCCTGTTCAGATACTCCAGGCTCTGAGCTTTCCCTAGTTTCCTAAAAGTGCTCCTTTTCCTCACACGGAGAGAAACAGCAGCCAGGGCTCCTGCTTCAGCATACCCGTCTGACAGAGAAGAGTTTTTGCCCTGCTGCCTAAGCCTCCCCTCTCCATTCTTCCCCACTTGCCTCCTCATCTTCCTGCAGAGTCTGGCATGCCAGGTTTGTACCCAAAGGCGCTGAGCGACTCAGGACAGCATGTGCCCGATTATTTTTATTTGAAGAATTTTGAAGGACTGTTGTTTGGCTTTTCCACATACACAAAACCTTTGGCATACGTATTCCACTCGCCCTTAAGAACAGTTATGACACTAAAGTGACCTACCCTGTCTTTCTGCCTTCTGATTTTGTCTTATGGCAGGCAGGTAAGACAGCTTTACCTTGGTTTGTCTGTCATAGTTTCAAATTATATGGGCAAATTATGTAACTGTGTGTAACAAAGTGGATTGCCTCCTCATCCACCCCCCCCCAATTGTGGGGGATTATTGGTTTTTCATTGGGGTCATGGGTGGGTGGGGGAATAAATACTGTACTCCCCACTTGTTGCATTCCTGATCATTATCCTCCCTGCTGCAATGGGTGTGGGGACAAGAACTGATATAAAGACAGTGCTGTTTGGAAAGGAAAGAATTGATTCCTAGACAGCAGAAACAGATAATAGAAAAGGAAATGAAAGTGGGGGGCAGGTTGTTCATGACGTTGAAAACACGAGTGAGCAAAATGTGGCTTTTCCACAGTAAATGCCCGGTGTGGAAGTAGCTCTGCTCCACTTGCTACACACAGGGAGAGTTATATTGAGTGCTTTGTTACAGCTGAATATATTTACAGGATCAGAATGTTTGAAGTCATAACACTTGAAATAATTTGGGCATGTTCATTTATGTTCATATTGTGTTAAGTGGTGTGCAGTACCTTTGTGGAAGTTTCAACCTTTGTCTTATGTCTTTAAAATGCTTTCAAATTAGCAAATATGGATTTTCTCTCCTTTTTTCAACATGACTGCTGAGGTTCTAATTGAGCATGAAATTAACATGGATTTGTTTATTAGCCTAGGAAGTTGTATTCACGTTATCAGTAAAGGCAACCCAGCTCTGGGGATATTGTTTCTTAGTCTGAGCCCACTTGGTTTTGTTTTTCTAGGTCGTCTGTAAACAATTATTTTTGAAGAACTTGGTGGCAAGAGGGATCTGAGGCTTCATTTCAGGAGAAAGACAGTACTCTGGCATTCCTTTGTTATGTTAGTACATTTAGCTGTGTATGTAAGTCAGCATAGTTCCTTTTTGTTTTTTTAAACAAATCTTTCTCAGAGCCAAGCTTGCTTTTAACAACTTTAGACTAGACTGTGCAAAAATGTGCCTTTTTTCAGGTGGGTTTTGTGTGTTTGTGTCCCCTGGATTTTTTCTTTTTCTTTAAGAAGCCTGCTGAAGTGTGCTTTCTTGCTCTCTGAAAATTTATGCCTAGAGACAGTTTTGCAATAGACCATTCTACACTGCAGTTTTTGAATGGAACCTTTGTTCTTTTTAGACAGCAGCTATTTATAGCATTACGGGTCTGTTTAGTACAAGGATGGGATCATTTTTTGGTGCCAACAGTCATATCTGAAATAGTATCATGAGGCAGAGTCTGTAAATAACTTTGCTGTTTCAGTTGCATGTAATTAAAATGCTATATAAGTACATATGTCTGCAGTTAAGCTCCCATGCATATGAGAAAACTCTTGACTAATAAGAATGGGGCTAAATTGTCTATATTCAAATCTTCCATCTTAAGTGAGCTGTACCTCGTATTATTGCATTTATTATGACATATGAGTTATTTAGGTACAATTCTACATTTTGAAGAGCATCATTGGGGGGATGGCAGGAGCAAATACATTTGTCCAAACAAGAAAGCCTTTGTGGCTCTAAGTATGAAACACTAGTTTCTCAAAACTTTCCTCTGGTGTCATGTCCTAGGAAGATAACAAATGGCTGTCTCCAGCTTTTATCACTAGTTGGATAAGAGTGTGGCATTGCATACAGTGGTACCTTGGGTTGTGTACTCAATCTGTTTCGGGGTGCAAATTACAACCTTTGTCCTGGACATCCAGTTATTTATATGCAGGGAGATTTTTTTGAGGGGAAGAGCATATAAATCACAAATGCGTTTACCATGTGATCTGCCTTTGTACTGTAATAGGTAGGTTCCTTGCTGTGCTAGGCTGCCCAAAGTCATAGAGCTCTCTGGGCAGAAAAGCAGACAGACGGACTTGATAGAAGATGGGGGCCATATGTGCCCTTTGCCCTTGAAGTGAACAGAACAACCCATCCAACCCTGTTTATTGCTCATGGAGAGTAGGCAGAGAGAGGCACTCTGACAAAGCAAACTTGTATACCTGTGGGCAGCCAGTCACGAAGCAGAAGTTTTAAATGACAAGGCATATGGGTGTGGGGGATGAAAATAAAGGGGGGGGGAGCTGAAGTATGAAGAAGTGAAAACACGTGGTTCACCTCTCATCTTTCCACAGCATTGGAGACTCATAAGAAGAGAGAGAGCAGGGCTATATAACACGCTGCAGACATTAAAGTCTATATTGCAGATAATCATTGTAATACACACTGCTTTGTATGCAGTCACACATAAATGTAGTAAAAACAGAAACTGTCCAGTGAAGCCAGAAAATCTAATGAAATCACATGTGTGATGAAGGATAGTCTAGAAATTCCACATATAAATAAAAGAAAGAAATAATGTGTGCAGTTATGGCAGACAGCATGGGGTAAAGGTTGTTGTGTATTCACTATGATCAACTCTGGATTGACATATTGGAAGCCATCTCACGCCTTCTGGATGTTAAGCCATGACCTCTCAAATGAAAGAGCTGTGAGATGCTGTGAGTACTTGGCTTCATTCTGTAGCCCATTTCCTATTTGCCTTCACATCACTTAGCTTGCATCTTTCAATCATTACAACAGATGAACCTTAAAACCTCTCTTCTGTTGAGTCATTTTTCACAGCTAAGCCAGAACCTGAAAAGCCATGCTTAGGGCTAGTTGGGATGACAAGACCTAATGGACTGAAAGCTTTTTAAAAGTGGGATGGGGATATGTAAAGTTCATCCCGTCAGGGCTCAGTTTTTAGATGTATAGTCATGTATGATACTAAGTCATTGTTAATGAACTGCACAACCTTTAAAAACAACTCCCATTTTTACACAGTATTTTAAAACCAGCAATAAAACAAATGAAAAAAGATGCAGCCATTAGAAGAGGATTTAGAGAGCCTCCTCCTTTTGACCTTCAAAGATTTGAAGGTGTAATTCATTAGCAAAAACCCATGTTGAGAAAGTCCTCTTTACAGAGGGGAGGGGTTGTGAGTGGAAGCTGCTCCCGCGTAGGCAAGGGGGCGTTTCTGCCCCTTGCCTTACCTGCCCTCGCTGCTGCGCCATGCCTCCAGTAGCCAGCCAATAGGTCTGGCTCGGGGGCGGGGTTTAGCTGCACTTATTGTAGCTGCGGCAGATCTCAGCTATTGTGTCCTTGTGTCTTTATTTCCCCAAGCGGGTGGCGGGTTCTCGACTCACAATGTTTAGATGTACTTAAATCTATTTGTTTAAATTGCAGTCCTGTGCACACTTGGAAATAAGTCTTGTGGAACTGTGTTAAGCATGTATTTGCAGCAGGCTGTAAATCTTTTCTTACCCACTTGCATACATCTGTTCTGATACTGTTTTTAGCTTCCTTCTAATTTCTGTTTTCTCTGTTCTCGCACTCTGTGCTCAGCACAGGAGAACAATGCTTACTAGAATATCTCAGGAGCCTGCTTAGAGTTAGGTAGTTGTATGATGCCACTAGGTGCAACCTACCTTGAACTGTTAAAGTATGCCCAGAAATGTGAGGTGAATGCCTAACAAAAACGAAGTTAAGCCATAGAATCTCCTCTTGCTCTGTAAATGCAAGACTCACTCTGAGGAAAAGTGAAACAATCCCTTAGAAGCGACATATTACTTGGAGAATAAGCAGGACCATATAACACCAGTCCTGAAAGACCTACATTGGCTCCCAGTACATTTCCGAGCACAATTCAGAGTGTTGGTGCTTACCTTGAAAGCCCTAAACTGCCTCAGTCCAGTATACCTGAAGGAGCGTCTCCACCCCCATCATTCAGCCCAGACACTGAGGTCCAGCTCTGAGGGCCTTCTGGCAGTTTCCTCCCTGCAAGGTTACAGGGAACCAGGCAGAGGGCCTTCTTGGTAGTGGTGCCCACTCTGTCGAATGCCTTCCCATCAGATGTCAAGGAAATAAACAACTATTTTTAGAAGACATCTGAAGGCAGCCCTGTTTAGGGAAGTTTTTAAAGTCTGGTGTTTCATTGTGTTTTAATTCTGTGGCTTGGGAAACCCAGAGTGGCTTGGGAAACCCAGCCAGATGGGTGGGGTATAAATAATCATAATCATAATCATAATCATAATAATCCCATGCTGAGGAACCTCTCTGGGGGGGATCCTGGTAGTGGGTGATTTGATCATTTGGAACAGGAATAATTGGGTGTTTGTACAATATACGTTATAGTCTTCACTTCCTGGAAGCAAAATTTAGGTGATGGGCTCCAGTTGAACTAGGATGGTACCAGACAGCTAGCTTGGGGAAAGTGGACAGGGAAACATTTTCACCATCTCTCATGACACTAGAACGTATGGGCATCCACTGAACCTGAATGTTAGAAGTTTCCCTCCCACACAAGGCAGTGATGGCCACCAACTTAGATGGCTGTGAAAGAGGATTAGGCAAATTCATGAAGGATAAGGCAATCACTGGCTACTAGCCTCATGGTCAGAGGCAGAAAGCTTCTAAATAGCAGGCGCTGGAAACCACAGGGGAGGAGAGTTCTCTTGTGTTTGAGTCCTACTTGTGTGTTACCAATGGGGGCATCTGGTTGGCCACAGTGAGAACAGGATGCTGGACTAGGTGGGATATTGACCTGATCCAGCAGGCTCTTCTTAGGGTAATCTGGTTTGTGTGACATGGTAAGCCAAACTATGGTTTGCTATGGTTTGCTGAGACCAAGTGAGCATATGAGCTCTTGGACAGGTGCTCACAGCTGCTTTGCTCCCCTCTGGGAGCTGCAGCCCATGGTTAATGATGAAGGACCTTAACTGTTAGTCCCAGTTTGCAGAAGTTGTTGTTTATCAACAGCTCCCAATGCCCAAGTAGCTTATCGTGCCTTGGATGGCTATTTGACTGCCAAAGGCAGTCCTGGTATGCAGAGTTAGCAGTTTGGTTTTCTGAATGGTGGCCTCATTTGTTGGACCAGACTGATTCTTCATTGTCATTTCATTGGGTGATCACAGTGAGATAAAGCCTGATACTACGGTAGATAATAGTGCAACTTGCTTCAGTGTGGGGAAGCCAGAAGCTAGATCCCTCTCAAGGTTACCTCTAAGCCTGTGACTTTTATTACCTTCAGCAGATAGATTTTTTTCTCTCTCCAAGAGTCAGGATTAGCATAATCTGGACAGGTAAAAGGGATATTTTGCTAGCTGCTGTATTTGAAAGGTTACCTGTGCAGTATCACTGCAGAAGTATTATTCAATACAAAGGTAATGCTACTCTGTTATAGATTTCTACAAGAGTGGGAAAAATCTTAATTCCTTTAGCTTCCTCTATTACAGAAATGACGACAATAAGATATGATCCAGAATAATTTCCAATCTCTTCTGAAATTTCTAATATGTTTGTACAAAATATAGTAGCTTTACCATGCAACCCTGTGGTCCTTGTTAAGCTTTTTCATCCGCAGTGGCAGTCACTCTGAAATACAGAAGTGATTGCATTAAATCCTTTGTTGGCAATTTAGTGCGGGATTGAGTATTGAAATGCAGCAAAGCAAATAATGAAGGCATATGTTTACCTATAATTCTTTTTACCTTGGGAGAAGAATTAAATAGGAACAGTTTGGTCGTTGTCACATTCTTAACAGTTGCTTTCAAGCATGAAACAGTCCCGGCTCTCAGAGGATTTACTTAGCAGTTGGAATGGAGAGGTCTTTACTGCTAATGGAACTGAGATGGCAGGCTTAAGCAATGGGGTGCTTTATAGCCTCTTTAGCCACTTGAGAAGATGTAACATCAAATAGCTGAAATCGTCCCAGTCTCCAATGGTGTGCGGGAAGTTGCAGAGAGATTGGTGAATAAATAATTTAGAGTTGTAAGAATGTCTGCATGCCAGAGTGTTGCATGTATCTAAAAGCTTGATTTCACAGAAGATTTAATACCAGGAGACATTCTGCAGTTTTTGCTTGTTGGACCCCTGGGAGCATTTACTTGTGACTTGGGTTAGGGGTAGGGAAACTCACTCTGTACTTACTGATGGGTCTTTGTAAACAGCAGCAACAACAAACACCGTATAATTGACAGCTCTAACATCCCGAGGGAGTTCTCCTTTATTGATACGGATAACATGAAGTTGCTGCATTTTTTACAATAGAAATGGAGAAATAGTCAATGTACAACAAATATTTTCAGTAAACCAATCTTATAAGTTTTTAAATTTAAAGATTGTTTATAAATTCTGTTGTAAAGGTTGTTGAGACTTGACTTTCTTCTGTGTCATTGCTACTTTTACTTCTCTTACAAAACAATCCTATATTCACATCACACTGCTAGAGGAGATAATGTGCCATTATGCTGGTGGAACAGCCACTGCATCCAATGTGTGCCTGAGAAGGAAGGGGGGAAATATAAAACCAGAAAACGTCATAATTTGTGTAAAAATGGCAGACAATTCTACAATTCCCAGAACTTGAACTGTCATTTCCAACTCCACACAGCAGTTCTCTAACCGTGCAGATACAACAGCAACTACAACATGTGACCACAGGGAGTTTGCCTTCTAGTTCTCCCTGCTCCCAGGTCTCATCACCGGGTCATAGCATCGGGAGCAACAGGGGCTGCAACAAGACCCTGTTTTAGGATAGTGTGACTGGTTTGGCCATACTGGGTGCTGGTGCCGCAACGAGGATGGAGGTGCCAAATTTTAGCATCTCACAGGGTGCCGCCCAAAGTCTGCCACTGCTGCAACAGCCATAGCTGTATTGAACAGCCCATGCTTTAAATGCAGGGTGACCCAGGTTTGATATCAAGGGTACAGCCCACATTTGGAAAGATGGAGAGGGATGCTATACATAAAAGCACCTGAAAAAAGAAGTAGGATTGCTGCATGGACCAACAGTCTGGCCCCTTTGTGGGCCAACCAGCCCTTTTGGCTTTCCTCCATGTTTGGCATCCCATGTGACACAGCCACTCCCTTTGCTATTTTACCTGATTGGCTAGCTATGCCAGGTTGCATCCCAGCAGAACTTATTGGTTCTCTCTTCTTCTTTCCTCCCCCACTCTGCTTGGCGGAAAAAAAGGGAGATCCCAGAACTTGAACTGACATTGCAAACTTCACACAGTACTTCTTTTCCTGCAGCTTGTTGCTTAGCAGTCTGCCATGGAGATTGCATGAGTCTGCATGCAGGAAGTAGGCTAAGAAAACCATGGAGGAACAATTAGAAATATGCCTTACATATGTGATTTTCACCTTACATACTGACTTCAGTACTTAACCCCCATGCAAGATGCCATTGTACTAACAATATTGAGCGAGATGCATCTTGGTGCTAAAAGGTTAGTGCATTCCTTTCAAATTAAATTGCCCATGCTATGAATTTGAGACTTTCCTCACTACAATATCAAGATTTACGAAAATAAATCCTCTTTGCCCTATAGAACCTTGGCTGTGAAACTGAAATCTCATTGCCATCTGTGCTTCTTTTAAATAAATAAATAAACCCCTCTATGTTTATTGGTGATGTTTAGGCCTATGTTGTGTAACTTTCAAAATGCTGTGTGGCATTGATTTTTAAATTGTGATCTGTGGTTCCTCAGTGGCCTGTTGTGCAACTTTGTACAATAAGATTTATAAATATATATAAATAATGGAGAATTCCTACAAACAAGATGGTCTGGCTTTTGGAATGCTGTATAGGTAACAATGTTAGAAGCTAAAACCTCTCTTTAAGGTTTTAAAAATACCATAACAAGTATGCAGTTTTTGGAACTTTTGCTTGGTCATTAATTTATAAAAGGTAAGGTGCTGATCAGGTGTAGTGGGGAACAATTTGGTTCCATTGATCTAGAAGCTCTGACATTGGAGCATAGAAGCTGGTTGTGGTTCTGATCGGGGAAAGGTTACTCTGCCTTCATGAAGAAAGGATATCCTAAAAATGCATAGTGAGAAGCTTGCAGATTCTGGAATTGGTTTCTGAAAAAGTAGAGTGGAAAAACTAAAGCTTACCTTTTAAAGTGTTTAAAAAAAGCTTCGACCCTTTTATTAGCTTTTAGCTCTATTCCTATGCTTGGTTTCCTTTTTTTAGTGACCCTTTTAGTGGCATCTCACTACGGTAAGATAAGCACGTTTATTTAGGTCAGCAGATCCAGTTGCACGATTTTAAAAGACAAGCAACTATAATTTCTCCTCCGGGATTCCGCTTGCCAAACTTCATAACATAGTATAGCATTTAAAGATTCCTCTCTTTTTCTTATCCACAGAATATGATATTTGCTGCTCATCTCTGGGATGTTGCACACCTGTAGGGCACCATGCTTTGTGAAGCAGCACCTACTGTACAAATTTGGGTAACTTCCGCACTCTTACAGGATGTTGCAGCTTTATTTTTATTTTTAGAAATATTTATAATCCACCCTAGCCCCCAAAGATCCCATGATGTAAATGCACAAAGATCCCATGGCATGAATACACAATCTAAACCAAAATTAAACAATACAACTGAAACAGCATAAAGCAAAATGAAAGCATCAGTTACCAGCAAACAGAACTATAAATACCTCATAGACCCTATCCCTTCCCAGAAGCCTGGGCAAAGAAATGTGTCCTTAGCTGCTGCGCAAATGCCAGCAGTGACATGGTGAAACCACCTTCATAGGATAAGCCATTGCAGAGGTGCCACCACAGAGAAAGTGGGCCTTGGGACCCCTCCCCACTAATCTCATTAAACATGGAGCCCAAACAGAAGAACTTTTTCCAAAGGTCTTAAAATCCAGACAAGTTGGTTTTGGGGAAAAAAAAGTCTATTGTCAAGATGGAAAATGTTTTTTTTTTTTTTTGACAATGAACAGCATAAAACCACTTAGAGTGGGTTGTTTTTTTAAATGAAATCAGTAAATAAGACCAATAAATTATATTCCTAAAACACGTACAAAATGCAAGCTTGTTATGGAGAAAAGGTGTTCTTTCAGATATTTGTGGTCTAGATCACTTAGGGGCTTAAATTAGACTCATGCAAATGAGGCATGGCCATAATTACTTGCAAACTTGGTATGCACACTTCAGCAATAGCTATGTGGGAGCCCCAAGCAGGAGCCACATATCCTTATACAGTAGTTAAAACATGATTGCTCCTAGTTGTGTGACTCTTGGCCCAGTGACTCCAATAACATTCCATATGCTGTGTTGTCTCAGGCTAGAGACAATAATTGAACATAGTGCATCAGTTTTGTAGATATTCAGAATTCACCTTTGCAATCTGCAGCACACTTGACTGATTGTGAAGGGATAGAAATTTGAGAACCTCGGTGGAAATTGAAAGAAATTAAGTGGTGCTCTTACATGATGTAGAATTGCCCTGTTATGCAATATTTATTTAACAGAATTGATATACCATCAAAACCTCTAAGCAGTATGCATAAAATATAAAATATACATTAGTATTACCGATAAAATCTGATGTTAAAAACAAGTTAAATCAATTTTCTTCTATGATGCTACAGCAGTGTGAGGATCATAGCTGCCAAGTTTTCCCATTTCTCGCGAGGAAGCCTATTCAGCATAAGGGAAAATCCCTTTAAAAAAGGGATAACTTGGCAGCTATGGTGAGGATTGCTGTATAGCAGCAATTGATGGTCTGTGGCTATGGCACACTAATACACGACTATAGAATTGTTTGGTGTGTTCTAAGGAATTAGTTATTTAAATAGTTAGAGGCTCCTTTGACTCACTCACAGGGGTGGCTACAAACTAATACTGTACTCGGCATGATTTACTGGTCCAGCATTGCATCCTTCAAACCAGCCTCTGTGCCTGCATTGTGTGTGATTAGATAATTCAGTCCTTCCCAAAACAGAGATGCAATAGAATTACTTGCCCTCCAGGGTGGCTTCTCCTTGTTTCTCTGCATGAGACATTGCTCTGAACTTGCTTCCTTTCAATCAGAAGCATAAGAAGTTGGCTCCACTGAGAGTTGGTAATTGTTATTCGTACGTATCCTTAAAATACACACACACACACCACACTTTAAATGACATATGGAGGGTGACCAACTTGAATTTTTAAAAGCGTGTTGTTAAAAATTTGGAAAATATTGACAAGATGATTATATATTTTAATATATAATGGTAAGGGCACACTTGTTTAATTGCATAATGAGTTTTCAGTTGGCACCCTTTGGGTCCTTTCCAACACTATGATTTACAGTGAAAAGGCAAGATACCTGGCAAACTGAGAAAAGCCTTTTTTAAATCAAAGCATATAAAGCTAATCATAAAATTCTATTCGGCTTTCTGTGCACAGTGTTCTATTCAAGAATTAGCATCGCTGAGTAGTTTCCAGTGGGCTGAGCCCTCACAGAGGCAGTGACTGCTGACCTTGCTGCCAACCTGCTACTACAGCTACCTGGACCTAGTAGCCCTCTCAGTGTTGGAGCTCAGGAGCTGTGGCTGGCACTTGCCTTTTTACTTTATCCCCACAATGTGTTGAGGGCAATATGTAGCACTGCTGGATCAAGAATGCAGCATATTCATCTCTAACACCAAATATATTTCTAATTATTCTTTTATTAAAACAAATACATTTATACTTTTAAATTTGAGAATGTTCAATATATACCAGATGCTATAATTTTATGTGTTACATAAGGTATTCATACTAGGTTTCCCAATAAAGTTCATTTTTGGTAAGAAAATTAGAATTGCATAGGTTTAATTTCATTTTTTTCCTGGAAAAAATCCATACCATACTCTTGAAAGCTTCCAGGAGTTTTAAGTATCTATACTTTTAAATAATTATGCTGGTGGTCATGGTGGTTTGCTTCAGTTCATAGCTCTAATACTTTGTGCAATTTCATTGTTACACAAGAAGTTTCAGCTCATAAATAATGAAGTAACTATATGACAGCTGAGGACTGTGCTTTGAAGCTAATGAGATTATATCATTCATATTGTTTTAGAGTGGGTCAGATTCTGTTAATGTGAAATTAATGACGTTGTTCTGAATTTGCACTGACACAGTTGGACCAGCAAGAGGAATCAGAGTGTGATGTGAGGCATAATGGACAAGTTGGAGCCTATTTTCCTTTTTTAATTGAATTTCAAAGGTCAGCAAATATCACACATAATTAAGGTTGGATTATCTTGGATATTATTTTTGTTATAATCTTGAAGAAGATAGAACAGATTCCCAACTGGCTTTTTTTATAGATAAGGTTTTAATTCAAGCCAGATATGAAATACGAAGCTTGCTTTCTAGTAACATGTCCCTTAGTTCTCTGCGGTATTGAAAAAAGAACACCTATGCAATGTCACATCATGATTATTGTGAAAATGTGCTGTAAAAATTAGTAATCATGGGCGAATACTTCTACCTTTTCAAAAGTTAAATATTTATGAAGATATATATTTACCACTGTTCTACAGAAGTTCTTGTGGTGATGTGTTTGCCAGCAGCTGACTTACGCCATGGAATAGTAACCAATATTAAGTTGTTAAGGAATTTATCAGCAATGGAGTTTTATCAACAATAGAATGTTCAAAAACAGTTCAGTTTTGTGATGGAAGTATAAAGTCTGCTTTGTAAAAATACATCTCACATATACCTTGGAATAGGACAAGCTGTGTGAGCAGGGATGGAGGCTGAAAGGGTTGAAAGCCTGATGGTGGTATTCAACTAGCTCATGGTGTCGTGTGGTTGGCATCCATCTGTCTTGAGACACAGTGGAGTGCACCTCTTCGAGTGAAGCCAAGCCGCGGCATTAGCAGTTCCGAAGTGACCTTCCTGGGGTGCAAGCCTGGGCACTGTGTATGGAGATCCTGGGCTGCCCAGCTAACAAGCCTTGCTGATGTGTTCCAGCAAGGCAAGCTGAATAATTCCTGAACTGCACAGAAAACAGTAAAGGCAAGCAATACATTTGGCACCAGCTTGGCTGTAGGAGTTGCTGGAAGGAGGCATGCAAGGCACCATCCAACCATCTTAGGGCCTCCACTTCAGATTTGTGCAGGCTTTACTCCCTGAAGACATCCCACAAGGCAGCGGAGGTTTAGGATCAGAGTTTTCTTTCTCCTAGATGGGCCACCTTTCCAGGTTAACGAGCCCCATCAGCCCCTCACTTCCCTCTACAGCACTTCTTGACTGCTGGACCCCCTATAGATCTTGTCTGCTCAATCTTCTGGAGCCTGTCTTCACATGCAAGAGAAGTCCCTAATTTAGTGAGGGTGTGAGACCCATCGGCTACCATCACCTGGGTTAGCCAGCAGGTTGAAGCTGTTCCTGGGTGTGACTGCTGTGGTGTGCTGACAGCTTCTAGGAGCCACAGGTGAGAGCTGATTGCAGGGTTAGGACCAAAGGTGGACAAATTACCCCAGAAGAAGCATAACATATCCCCCACCAGAGGTATTAAAAAGGATAAGGAACCATTCTTCCCCTAATACCTGTTGCTTGGTCCCTGTTCCTGCCAACCTAGCAGTTCGAAAGCACATCAAAGTGCAAGTAGATAAATAGGTACCTCTCCGGCGGGAATGTAAATGGTGTTTCTGTGCGCTGCTCTGGTTCACCAGAAGCGGCTTAGTCATGCTGGCCACATGACCCGGAAGCTGTACACCGGCTCCCTCGGCCAATAAAGCGATATGAGCGCCGCAACCCAAGTTGTCCGTGACTGGACCTAATGGTCAGCGGTCCCTTTATCTTTTTAATACCCCATACACTCATAATAGACCAATTGGAATTAATGAACATTACTAAGTTCCATTAATTTCAATAGGTCTATTTTGAGTAAAACGTAATTAAATCTCTGTTTTGTGGGCTGTTGTAGTAGGGTAGCTGTAGATTGGAATGGATTCTGTGTGAAGAGGAGACATCTGTTATTGTCTGGAATGCTAGTGAAACTATTTCTAATATCAATTCTTTTTGGAAACGTTTAGGTACTATTTTGGTGGTAACTTAAAATTCAGCATTTTGGAGCAACATATATAGAGCTTATAAATCTCCCTGTATATTAGTAATTTGGTTTTGGTTTTATGGAAATGAAATTTGCATACCTAGTTAAAAATAAATTATCTGTAATCAAGTATGTAAAACATTTTTTCTCTGATAGAGCTGTATTTGATATGAAATCAACCGGGCTTAAATTTAGTGTAATTGCATGTAATGTTCCTTGTTCATGAATGTACCAGATTTACAGAAACGTATTTGCAAAAATAATATATTTCCCACCATGCCAAAAAATAATAATGAAATCCAGAGGCATATCTTTTTCACTGGGGTCCCCATAACCAGCAACCTTTCCGTTGATGCTGAGCTGAACAACCAAGGCAGCTATGGCAATAACATGCCACTCCAAAAGGTATGAGATAACGTGATGCTAATGACCGATACCAAGTTTAAGGTCTCCCAGGCTTGTGTTCAGCATGCTACTTTATGGTGGTGGGACATGGACAACTTACACCCATCTGGAGCTGTGCCTCAATACCTGAACAAGCACTGCGTCAGGAAGATTTTGGGCATCACATGGCAGGACAGAGTCTCAAACAAAAACATGCTCTCCTACGTCCACATTTCCAGCATGTTTGCACTCCTTTCTCAGAGACGTCTACACTGGCTTGGTCATGTCTACAGAATGGCAGGATCCCCAATGACATGCTCTTTGGGGAGCTGGCTTCAGGCACCAGGTCCATTAGCAAGCCAGCTCTGTGTTACAAAGATGCCTGCAAACATGATATGAAGTCCGGCAACATCAACCCTGCTGTGTGGGAATCCCTTCTGTACGACCACAGTGCCTGGAAACAATCAGGCAGGTCATGTATCTATAGCAGTGACCAAAGGAAGAATGACCGCAGAAAGAAGCAACACTTTGGTACACCTGCATCAGCAGAACTGGATGCCTTAATCTGCCTCAGCTGCAACAAAACATGTCTCTCCCATATCAGTCTCTACAACCACAGCAGGCACTGTAATTCTCCTATGGTTTGACCTCACCCCAGAAGGCGCACTATTTCATTGTCTCCCAAGGCAGACAGATGCCACCATCCTTTCCCTATACCTAGAGGAATTATAATTAATTTGTTTAGGAGTTGTTGTTAGAACTGATTGTGACCAATGTATGTCTGTTTGTCCACCCATCTATCTAAATTCTTGTATTAGATTTAACACTGATTGTAGGGTATTGCCAAGCAGATAAAAAGTGTGAAGGCCTCTTAGATCCTTAACTGATTTATTATGACATTTTATCCCCAGACTGCCTTTTCCTGCAGTCCTAATACCATTGCTGATAATGACATGCTATAGTGTGATAGAGCTTGGGCTAATCCTGGGGTTTAAACAAATGATTCTCTATTATCTCTGTTCTTCGAATGTGCTACATCAGAAATCTGCTGGATTAATGTAACATAGCTACTGCTAATTGCTGACACAGAAATATTTAAGCCATTGAAGCAATCACAGGAATGCAAAAAAGGAGATGTTTTCATAGCTTTCCAGCGCACTCTGCTAATCAGTCATGGTAATTCTGAGAATAAACAGTGCATGTCTGCTGTAAAGAATCTTTTAAATTGTTTTTATTGCTTGGTGCCAAATGAAGTCGGCTTTTCACACCTTTAACTGTTTGTTTTCATGTTAATAGACGTATTAAGGAATTTAGTCACTGATGCTAAAGGTGCGTTAAATGCTTAACTTTTTTATTCAGATACAGTACAAAATTAATACAGTAGGAGCACAAATATAATGAAACACCTAGTGAAAGAATAGTAAAGGTGGTCTGGATTGTACAGACTGATTTTTAAAGAGCTAATAGCTGGATTCTCCAGCCAGGCAAAACCCACCACCCCTCGGAACAGTTCTAAGAAGGCAGGCAGGTGGGGCATTGCCATTCACCCTAATACTGGCCTCCACTTTCTGAAGGGAAGCATGTATGCAGGACAGATGCTGCAGAAACAAGAAAAAAAAGAATGATTGAGGGGGAATACAATCACTTCTCATTCAATTCAGTCATAGAACAGTTCTAGTTGAGAAAAGTAAGAGAATAGCAGGAGTGGTCAGTAGGCAGCCTCTGGCCTGAGGTGTGTGATTTTTGTCGTCCTTTTTTGCTAACAGTTAACAGGTTCAAAGAGAGGAGACTTGAGAATATTACTAAGAATCTGCGGTCTGGTAGTCAGCGGCACATTCTCATCTTTCCTTCTCCTATGGGAAATGAGAGACGGAGTAGACTAAGACTGAAGTGCCAGGGAGAGGGGGCTGGAACCTTTGAACAAGGATAAGAATGGAACAAGGCAAAAAAGGAGAACAGTGGGCTGCAGTTCACACCAGTGCAGAACTCTGTATTGTAGCTCAATGTATTTCGAAGAAGAAGAAGAAGAAGAATAAGCCTTCTTCAGAAAGGGATACATGCTCATCCCAGATAGTTATCATATTATAAACAAGAATTAGTGATTGGGAAATAGTTTGCGATTTCTTTTTTGTATGTAAAGGAATGCTTAGTTTTAAAGTTAGATTAATTTAAAATTCTTTCATAAAATTGTTGGTAATCAGACCTTGACTTAGAAATTAAATAAATTATTTCTAAAGGATAAAACAATACGAGTGCATCTTTATTCTTGAGGAATATCTCAAAGCTACCTCCAGAGTCCTGTACACATAGCTGCCAAGTTTTCCCTTTTCTCGCGAGGAAGCCTATTCAGCATAATGGAAAATCCCTTTAAAAAAGGGATAACTTGGCAGCTATGCCTGTACATGTACTGTAAGGACGCGGGTGGTCCTGTGGTCTGAGCCTCTTGGGCTTGCCGATCAGAAGGTCAGCTGATCGAATCCCTTCGATGGGGTGAGCTCCCGTTTCTCTGTCCCAGCTTCTGCCATCCTAGCAGTTCGAAAGCATGCCAGTGGAAGTAGATAAATAGGTACCGCTGCGGTGGGAAGGTAAACAGCGTTTCCATGTGCTCTGGCACTTGTCGCGGTCCGTGCGCCAGAAGCAGCTTAGTCATGCTGGCCACATGACCCAGAAAGCTGTCTGTGGACAAACGCTGGCTCCCTTGGCCTGAAAGCGAGATGAGTGCCACAACCCCAGAATTGCCTTTGACTAGACTTTATTGTCATGGGGTCCTTTACCTTTTTACCTTTACTTGTACTGTGAACACAACTGACTTTACCAGTGATCCCCCCCCCCAATATTGCATAGCTTACACAGATGCAATCTGTTTAAATGCAAGAAACAAGGAGTGTAATATGTTTAAAAGTTTACGAGCATTTTGGTGTCCAAGTATATTCAGATGATTTGAACTTTTAAAATGTAATTGCAGTGACCCTTAATGAATAATAACAACAGCAAGATAAATGGAGGGAAAGCAGTACAATGCTGATGCTTTATGTAACAGCCACAGCTACACTTATTCCTTCATCTATTTTCAGGTGAAGCGGCTTAATTTGACAAACCTTTTGAAGTCTGCACCACAGGA
Source organism: Zootoca vivipara (assembly GCF_963506605.1). Classification (NCBI taxonomy): domain Eukaryota; kingdom Metazoa; phylum Chordata; class Lepidosauria; order Squamata; family Lacertidae; genus Zootoca; species Zootoca vivipara. Next base: position 47,719,385 of record NC_083283.1, read on the forward strand.
TGTATTTGGAATTGGATTACTAATCCAATCATGACAGGAATTAAAGTTGATGTATCTCATAAGTAGTTTTATTCTTTGCCATGCAGCCTTCCTAAGAAAAACGGATTTTATGATACCACAAATATTGCTCAGGGAGAAAAGCAGCAGGCATCCTATGTCAAGTCCGGTTTCCCTTGTCTAAATGGAATTAGTTTGCCTTAAACTATGAATGACTCTGCTTTGTAAGCTGCTGGTTTGAAGGTAGGGAGAACTTTTGCTTTATGAGAAACAGTGTCTGTATGCCTTGCCCCTGCTCTACGATGACTCAATATTGTTTATTCTCTAGTAAATAGCTTGTTAGTATCTGTCATAACTCCAGGGTCAGACTCCCCTTCTTCAGGCAATAATGCCAAAGAGTAGGAGAGGAGATAGCCAACCCTAGGAGAGATTAACCAGTTTGAAATACTGCAAAAAGATGCTTAGTACCAGTACATCTCTGGCTTCATGATGTTGTGTTGTTTTCTTCTCATTTGGAGAACACTAGCCCTAGGGCCTAGTGCAACTATAGTCTCTCCTGCTCTGTTAGAGTAAATTTGAAGCCCATAAATGTTGCAACCTGTCTTTGTGCCAAAATTTCCTTGCGCAGTTCCATAGGCCTCACTCCACCCAGCATGCATCAGCTTTCAACCTGACAGTGCAAATCTATGCATGTCTACCCAAAAGTTAGTACCACTGAGTTTAGTGGGGCTTACTCCCAAGTAAGTGTCAGCAACCAAATTGCATCTTAAATCAGATGTGTGTGCAAGCTGGTTGCACAGATGCCAATGGGATATTTTCTCTCAAATACTTGGGAACAAGGACAGCTTTCCTTAAAACGCGTTTACATGAGAATATGCTTTCACAATCTCAACCTGTAATCCCATTGAGGAAGCAAATGCAATTGAACAAAAAAGGAAAAGGAGGGTTTTGCTTCCCGAGTAAAAAGGAAAAAAAAAGGCCTGCAACAGAATTGTGGCTGCAGGGAGTGTTTTCCATTTAGTGGAAGGAGGAGAGCTTAGCTGGTTTGCAGAGAGGCCTAGAACAAGTGGATCATCATCTTCCAACTGGACAAGGCTGAGCCTGGGTGAGACAGACCTCACGTTTCCCAGAAATCATCCTCTCTCTTCGATTGCTAATGGCATGGGCTTGCATTAAAGCAGCAGTTTAAAAGACCAAGCATGGAAGAAGCAGTGAAGGGGAAAGACAGCACTACCTGCTCTCAAAATGTAGCAGAGAGAGAGAGAGAGATAGAAAGAAAAGTGATTTGCTCAGAGGGAAATTGACGAGAGGGATCTGAGCGCTCAGGCAGCCGGGCTGACTGTCTGTCCTATAGCCCAGTCCTACCCTTTTGTGTCGCTCCCTATCTTAGGCGTCAATTCAAGGACCACCAAAAAAGCCTCATTGACTGTATGCTGCCTGCAGGCCATGTGTTGGACCACCCTGCTCTAAGGAAATCTGGAGCTAGCTACTGAGACGGAGCTGCAGTTCTTACATTACACTTAGCCTGAGGATGACTGCTGCTGAAGCAACATTTGTGCTTGGCTCTAATGAATTCTTCAGCCCGAGTACTGCAAGGGGTTGTCCAGAGTAGCCTTGTCTCTACTGAGGTGAGGGGTCACAACAGAAGAGTATTCATTATCTGTTACTAGTGGCACATTTTATCTCTACTTCCATTTTTGATTTTATATACAGTATTAACAACCTACATTAGAAACATACCACCCTTCATCCATGGATCACAGGGCGGTTTGCAGTGTAAGAACAAAAAACAAAACAAACATCATAACAAACAAAACAGTAACTTATTCAATGTGGGTTCCTCCCTTCCTCCTCCCATGCCTCCAGATTGGGTGGGGAGGGTCAGTAGAAGCCCCAGAACTGCTCACAGGAGAGAGTCCTTTTCCATCCAGAAAGCTGGAATGATTTGGAAAAGTGGAAGCAATGTTCCAAGTATAATTCCACCCATAATTACTATTTGTGTCTGTGCTAGGCTTCTGCTTCCGCTGACCTCACTGGTACCGGTACCGGTAGTGTTTGTCTGTGATGTGTCTAATTCTTTATTTAAATGCTCTATGTTGGAATTCCAATAGCCAAATGCATACTCTTCATGTATATTAGGCGAATTGTGTACATAGGCAATTTGTTTACTACTAGAGCTCACCAAATTATAATGAAAATAATACTATAAGGATGTGTTTACCTGTTCCAAGAGCAATAAAAATGAGCCAGCATTTTGTTAAAGTTATTTTGTTATTTGAAAGTTTGTCGAAGTAAAGCAGATGCATTACAATAAAGAAAGAAATACCTGCCAAGTTAGCTCATCCTTAGATTCAAAAAAGTGAGGAAATGTATGCAGAAACAAAGCCCCATATGTTGTTTTTCTGATATGCTGAATCCTTTGTTGTCATACTCTTTATTGAGAGTACCTATCCTAAATGTGCAGCTGTTTAGATGTAACCCCCCCCCCATATATTCTGCTTTGTCTTTCTTCTGCAGTCCCCATCTGCAGAAGAATCTCACTTAGCTCTAATTTTTAAAACATGGTGATTACAAGATTAGGTTATATTATCTGTAGATAATGAAGTTATTTATGAAGCTTTTGTCATTAAGAATAATGGGATACAATTCCCTCTGCACCATTTCTGCACTAGGCCTATTGTAGTTTAGAAAGCTCTAAATCTGCCAAATCTGTGTCTCAATTTAGTACTCCTATTTGGAGTTAATATAATCGCATACCTGTTGTTATGTGATTTGGAAATATTTAGGACCTGTCCACAATTTCCTGCTCCTAATGTCTAGAATGCCAACAAACTATGCAGTGTTTCCATAAACCCTTGCACCTAAATAATGTAGATCAAATGCCCGCCTTTAGAACATTTAGTACTAGAATGCTTATTACTATATTAAAAATATTCTGGAGTTCCCTTAATAGTGGCTAGGCAAATGCTAAGATAGAGAAGAGAAGACTAATGCTATGTAATGGAGTTTACAAGTCTGCTGTACAAAGTCTATAGTTCTTAAGAACTTGAAACTTGTGCTTAAATGCCATTGTCAGAGAAGCACATACTTGAGCACAGTACCCCATCATTTCCCCTCCACATGGAGAGTAGAGCTATGATTGGAGAACTGGATGGGGAAATGGGAGGCGTGCAAGGACCTGCCATTCCTTGCAATGTTCTCTTAAACTTCCTGTATGTGCGCCTATGCACTCAATTGCATAAGTAGGTACAATGAAAGAGAACAGAAGGCTCTCTTGTTCATAGTGGGACTCAGTGTGGGCACCATTCCCATGTTTTACTAGACTAAGCACCAATATTTGTTTTGAGTCCTTTCTATTTTCCACAAAACTTTTAAGAGTTAATTTCATGTGGTATCTACTCTTTCTTTTCAGTAATAGCAACAGCAGCTTGATTTTTCTTGCTTTTGAGAATCGGGAAGCTGAGCTGACGGCAAAAGGATTGAGTCTAAAATCTTACATTATCCAACAATTGTCCAACAAAGTCATCTCATTTGTGCAAGGGTGTCCATTTGTGCAAAATAACTTTCCCTTCCACTCCTCTCCTGAGAACCTCCAAATCTTCCAGAACAGATTTTTGCAGAGCACAGAAACACACAAGGGTGGGGAGTTCCACATAAGCGGAAGTCCTTCTGTGAACAGGATAACTTTGTTAGACATAGCCCACTTTAATTGGCTATTTTATCAGAGAAGATTGCAATCTGTTGCAGGAGTAATTCTGGTGGGCCTACATAGATGTCTAACTTTTAATGCCTAAGTTTGCTGTAATTAGTTCCTTAACATAGACAAATTCCCAACATAAGATAAAATCCTAAAGAAGGAAGCTGTAAGAAACAGATATGACTTTATCTGAAATGCACTTTAAGGAACCAAATTGACCAGACTGTTGAGGTAAGTAATACTACTTAATTAAAAAATAGTACATGAAGTTGAATGATTGTCAGTCTTGTTTGTGTGGTTTATTTATTATGTTCAGAAACATACATACACACGGGGGGGGGCACTCATTTTTCCCATTTTCTTTTTGGTAACTCCTACATGTGAGACATTATTCATTTAGAAGATTAATTCATACGTAGGTTTCCCTTTGTAAGCTCAATAATGACACCTGCTTTAATAGAGTCAAAATTTCCTTCACATATCATGAATGTCTATGTTTCCAATGTTAAAGGGCTCTCTGAGTTCCCATCTCTCTTTCAGTCTTTCTGTTCTGTTTCTGTATTTCCTCTCCTACATACGTCACTCTTTTCTCTACTTCTGACCAATTTTGTCAGCAAAATCACACAAAACTTTTACTTCTAGTTGTTGTTCAATAAAAGACTAGCAAGCCCTGGGGTAGAAATTTTGTTAGATTTCAGTTCACAGTTCAATCACCTTTCTTGCTTTCTATCCCCTAAAGGGTGATTGGGTAGGCAAACAACATAAAATCCAGTAAAATCATATATACGGTAGCCAATAATTGAAATGATAGTTTAAAATACTGTAGTGCCTAAATATGCCTATTATCTTCCAAAGGCTTTGACAAATAAAAATGTTTTCAGGTTCTACCTGCACATGGCCACAAAAGGGGACGGCTTTATTTCACCCAGGAGGGTGTTCAGAGATGAAGTGCTGCGATGGAGCAAGCCCTCTGTCTCATTCACACTCTGCTGGTCCATCTGTAGTGGTGGTACTGTGAGAAGGGTCGTATTGGAGCATATAGAGAAGACCATGGAGGAACGGTTTCCCCTGATATACAGGTTTTCTATGTGGAGCAACTTTCTCCCCCTTTTCTTTTTGTGTGGAAGAATGCTTGATAATGTGAGTCTGCACCTGCAGCTAGAAATAGCATTTCCCAGACACAGTTTTACTAGGCTGTCTACTGCTGGGCATGCAAGTAACATTTCAAGATGGAAATAACTAGCCATGAACAATGTATTGCATAACAAGATCAGAACTAATTAAGAGCCTTCCAAAACCAACATTATCAACTTGTTAGAAATATAGAAGTAACAATAAAAAATCCCAATTGATTGGCTAAGAAGCGGTAACTTTATGAAGTAAAAAGTCTACGTACAGTATAAGATGGCTTATTCTGTACTTATCCTAGACCATCATTTTTCTGAGGATTAATTTGACTTTGATATGTTCATAAATAAACTAGAACTGCTCAGTATTTATCACCTGGGTCCTTCTAAAGAGAACTCTCAGATTGCTGCCATCAGCTTTTAGATGACAATTTAATTCAAAAATAAGTAGTTTAGAATTGCATTATAGTTCAGGTGTGACATGCTTCTTTGTCCCAGCTAATGAAAATAACTGTTTTTCATTTGGGAAAAGCTACTTATGAATCTGAGAGTAGTGTTTTCGTTGAACTGAAGTATTCCTCTTTGTTAAATCTGAAATCTTTCACATTAAATGCTGTAAGCATGCAATGTAGAAATAAATAAGTGAACATCTTAAAAGTATTCCATTTAGAAGGTGCTATTGAAAAATGTTCCATCTTTTTTGTTCACCTTTTGTAAATGAAATTATTGCAGTCTTGTAGGATCTAAGCGTCCATGTTATCTTTAGCAGGCGGGATGTGGTAAATCATGCTCTTAGCGTTGCAAGAGATATACTGTTATGGAGGAGTGGGGGTGAATCAAAATTACTTTTACATTCGGGATGCCATTTCTGCATGCAGTAATAACCCATTATATGAGGGAACAATTTTATGATGTGCACAGAGAAAAAAGAACTATCTATAAAGCTATCAGCCTAAAAAAATTCTCTGTATCTCTGATGGATGGTGAATCAATAATCTCCTGTCATATACAAAGTGGTCCATAAAGGAGTTCCATCTCAGTAGGGTAAATTGTGATTATCTCTCCTATGATAAAAATGTGTGATATGTCTCCAGGGCTCAACAACTCCCCACCCCCCACCCCACATTTTGTTTCAGATGGTAGCATCTGGAATCAGCAGAGAAAGAATAATGGCCAGTAATAAATTTTCATGTTCAGGTCTTTCATAATAAGGCAGGGTAATAAAAGGTCAGAAAGATATACATTGTGGATCTTGTTGCTTTTGCACATGGCTCTTTTCTTCCTTTAGTAGGAAGAGTTCATGCTGCAGAGGATGTTCTTGCTTTTTTTGTTTTGTTGCATCTTTAGTTTTATTGACCACAAACTAGAAGCTGAAATCAAGAACTAGCTTTATTCTGTAAATTTATGCCTTGGGAAATAAAACATTATTATACGTGGAAAGACCAAAGAGTGTATGTATTCTCCATGATGGAACTGAGTCTATGAATTGACTTGATGGCTTTTTTTGTGCTTTTTATTTTATTTTTCCTCATTGCTGTCACCCCCTTCCTTTGTGTAACATTTCACCTAGTAAAAGATTGCCACACTTTTGTTGCTGGAAGTTGTGGATGTTGGTGTGTGTGTGTGTGTGTGTGTGTGTGTGTATGGGTTTTTTGGTGTGTGTATGTATACACCCACACCCACACACCCACCCTAGAGAGAGAGAGAGAGGTTTTTTAAAAAAACAAAAACAAAACATATTTAGTAGTAATATGAAAAAAAACCTTTTCTAGTGAGTGAAGAACATTATGAAAATGGTTGAATTAGAGCTATTAACAAGTTGAGGATTAAATATGTGCATTACACAATTCTTCTGTCTCCTACACCCTTTCCCTCATTGTCAGTGATTAGTTAATTGTTTCAAACAATAGACATTTTAGGGATAAATTGTGCATTTGAATGTATAAATAGAACATGTGGATATACCAAACTTGATTGCTTTCTTATAGCTGATATTTCCTTGGGTCAATTTAAGTTTTATGAGGGAGCCGGTGTAAATATTTGTGTGAGAGAGAGATGGAGAATGAGAGTATAAGCATGTTCAATGCCCATTGCTAGATCCTGTTTACTCTCACATAACAAGTAGATTTCTTCATGAGCTAAACATTTCCCCCAGGTAAAGTTGAAACAGTTTCCCACATATTAAATTCACTGTGGATCTGAATCACAGGTATTATAAATTATTTATTCAAAATATGTTTTCTATTTATTGTTCAACTGGAAGAAGCAGTGGCAGAATAAGTATAGGTCGTGTTTCTTCATGTCCCTAATTTTGGTTTCTTTAAAATTAAATCAAGGTATGGTAATAGGTTATTAATTTCTTCATAATTAGATGTACACGAAGTGCATTTAATTTTTGCATTGGATTTCTCTATTCATAGTAACTCAACAGAAACCAATGATTTGTTCCAATGATTTAAAGTAGACAGCACCTATATTTGATTGGAGTGAGTATCTAGGATTCCTGTGTAACTTGGAGATTTTATACATATAGTTGTTTGGAAAGACAAAATAGGTTGCTTAGGCAAGCTTATTCTCAAATGAATAGGGTTATGCCATGTTCATTAATCTTTGTGTTGTTGGGATGTAGTGCTTTATTTTCATATGTATACCGTTGGAGAAATTCTGGATGCCACATTTTTCCACATAATTTTTATTGCCCCATAAGCAGCAGCATATTTTTTCTCTTCCTAACACTCACTGTCACTTTATCTAATCTCAAAGGTCCTTGAAAGCAAAACTGATAGTTTATATAGCCATCCCTAATATCATAACAGAATGAGGCAAAGAAGAATTTTCATTTGTTTTCTTCTACATCCATCTTTCATTTAGAGACATTGTGAAAATGTCATTTTCACCTGCAGCATGCCTGAAAGAAGTGTTAATGAAATTATTAAAAGTAGACCTTTATGTTGTGGGGTGCAAATTGGTTTGACTCTATAATACAGATTGATACGATTAAATGATTGTATTAACGGAAGAAAAATAAGTGAACAAATTTTTTCCCTTGACTTTGTTCAGGCTCATTTTCTCTGTCCATGCACAAATATTTAAATAGTGGCACTGGAAGTTTCCTCAGAAGACATCTGAGTCAAACATAATTGTAATCTCCAGCCTCCTTTATCTCCCATGCAATTAAGGGGGAAGGTTGATTTTCCTAGACAGCATGCAAAAAGATGGTTTGTATCGTGTAATGACCTTATGGAAGAAAGTAAATTGACTTGCTTAGTGACTATATAATATTTAATGTGATAGATGGTGCCAAAATCCACCTGTGCCAACAGGACGTTTAATATTCTGGACTCAGTCCCACAGCTCAAGTTCATGAGCTGTAATAACAAACTGGAGGGCTGTTGCTGCCTGGTTGCTTTTTTCTTCTAAACATCTGGTTATTAGGTATGAGTTTCTATGTCCAGAGTATTTGGGCTTGTATTTTACAGAATTTATGTAACCTGTTGCAGATCTTGTTTATCTGTCTGTATGTACTGTTAGTATGTACTTTTAAAGCAAAATAGGAAAGCCACTGATTTTGAACCCCATGTGCAACATGTTTTGTAGTACTATTGTTCAAATTGCATTCGAATTAAAAACAGTGTATTAATATATTGGACTGAAATGCATTTGGACTCTGCAGCTTGGGTGAGGACATTCAGGAATAACCATATCAATAGCCCTAGTACTCTTGGTTCCAGGCATCAACCAGGGCCTTGTACAACTGCTGGCCAAGTCTGCAGGAAAATACCCTAGGGACATCAAGACGCCCTCTGGATTCATATGTTTATAGAACTGGACCATCAAAATAGGTGGTCTCCCCCTACAGAAGGTAGAAAGAACATAATGCCCAAACCTTCTCAGATTACAATGGTGAGAGTTTTTCAAGGAAGGAGAAATAAGAAAGAAAGATTTTTTGTTTTGCTTGCTTATTGAAAGGTTTTACAATATTTTTGCAACAAAAGACTCTTCCTCCCCACTGCTCTGTTCAAACCAACAGAAAAATCCATGGCGGATCCTTGCAACAGACATGTTAAAGAGCTGAAATAAGCAGGAGCGCCCATAATGGCAGCTAAACCCTACCTTGCAGACTCTTGAGATACTGATTACACATAACTTATTGAGGAGATGGCCAAAGACACTTCAGTCTCCAAAAGGAGAGAGCAGGAAGAACTTACTAAAGACATGGTTACTAAGAGAAGAGCAGGAAGTTTTAAGGCAGGCATCCCCAAACTTCGGCCCTCCATATGTTTTGGACTACAATTCCCATCATCCCTGACCACTGGTCCTGTTAGCTAGGGATCATGGGAGTTGTAGGCCAAAACATGTGGCCGGCCGCAGTTTGGGGATGCCTGTTTTAAGGCTTGAGCTGGTGAAAGCATCAGCAGAACATATGACTATCAGGGTGAAGGGAGTAGAACAGTGAGTATCAGACTTTGAAGACTGCATTCGCAGCAGAGATATCATTCTGCAGCAGCATCAGAGAGAACTGGCCTTCTTACATTCAAAAATCACTGATCTGAAAAGGTGAAGCAATTTGTCCTTGGTGGGCATTCCAGATCATGTAGAAGGGACACAGCACAGTAAAGTTTCATTGATTGATTGATTGATTGAATTTATATACCACCCTATACCCAGGGTGGTTCACAGAACAAAATCAAAATATAAAACCACAATGCAGTATATATAAAATAAAAATAAAAACAACAACCCAATAACACCCCCCCCAAAAGAATCACATTTTAAAAGGGCATAGGATTTGTAGCTTACTTACTCAAGAACCTACTTGGTCTACCGGAAAGAAACATTATGTGACAGTGTGTTGGTTTTTACATTTTGTAAAAAAAATCAAATGAGCTAAGCTTAGGCCTTTGATTTTTTTTTAAAAAATGTGCTGATTATTATGTTTGTAAAAAGCATACTATGACAAATATAATATATGCATTTTCTGGCCCAATCAGTTTACAATCTGAGAGCTAAAGTAGTAAAGCTTGTGATGACTCTGTCATGGAATTTGAAATAATTCATGTCTAATCTCAATGCACTAGTGTTTTATCTGTCATAAATTCCATCACAGAAACATGTAGAAATGCACAAAAATGCACCTATAGCAAGATGAGTTGATTGATACTGAGTTCCTAATGTTTGGGCATACATCATTTCCAGTGCACTTAGCTGTATTTCCAGCAGCAATATTTTGGCTTCTTACAACCCCAGGCATTCTTGGGCTATATAAAATACACACCTGGTTAGCACTGTCTTGACTTTGACTTCAATACATTGCTAAAGAGAATGGAAATGATTTTTTTAAAAAAACTGCTTATGTTTCATCGTCTCTTTTCCTTCCTTTAATTATGTCAGTCAGGGTTTTGTTTTGTTTTTATCTTGAGTGTTATCGACTTTTCCCAGAATGACTGAAAAATGCCAGAGGCATTGGTACTGCCATCTACTTAGGTTTTCCGATTCCCTTCACCCTCTTTCTAACCCATGGACTGTTAGCTATTTGGTTGAGCCATTTCCATTCAGCCGTTGACTTCTCACCATTAATTTGATGACAAAAAGCAGGGCAAACCTCGCAACTAGCCTTCCTTGCACCCTTTTCTTTGATTTCTCCCTCTCCCACCCTTCCTGCTTCTTTCTTCTTAATCATTTATAGCCCGTGTTTTGAGGGCTATAAGTCGCATCGGATTTCAGTTTGTGAAGCTCACATTGACAGGAGGCAGATTGCAATGAAGACCATAAACTGACAGTTTAGGGCAAGCATGCTATTGGCCTCAGGCAATGGAGGATGTAGCCGGCTCCATCCTTCTGACTTAGGACATTTGTCCCTCTTGAGGTCTCATGTCCTTTCTGGTGATAGATTGAGAAAGACAAGCAGCACATGGGTAGGCAAACACCTCACCCAGGCACTTGGTGCCATTTAACAGTTTCCTTTTGCTTTTGACATTTCCCTTTCCCTTTTTCACCTCGCCCATCACTAGCTGTTTCTGTTTAACGTCCACTACACAGAACTAATATAAAATGACAGATTATATATATGAGCTGTATTACTCACTTTTGATTCTATATGGTCTAGCTGAATTACACTGCACCTGTGAAAGGGCCATTTACAATTAATTATCAGCCTCTTGCTGTCATCAGTCAGGATGAAAAGGCTACTTGGGGGGGGGGCAGGAAAACAAATGTATGTATGGGTGTTCCACTTTTAACCTGCCTAGGTTTTCTGTTTTTGCTCTTCACACCAGTGACAATTTGGCCAGTCTGCTCACAGCATAGTATTTCAGTTCTCATTCTCTCATTCGCTATCTGTAATTACTGGATTTTTATCTAGCACAAATTAGAAAATGGGACCTTAATGGCTAGATCAAAAACTGCAACGTAAGACATACTGCTTTGCAACCCAAACTATGATTTTAATGACTACTAAATTGCTGTGCTCTGTTATACATTTTTTTTTTAAAAAAAACCATTTTCTATGGGGTCTTTATAGATTGAAATTTATTTCAGCAACTGGGAAGCAGTTATACGTTGTTGTTTTGCATACAGTTTTGTAAGAAGTGTGTGTAATATGTGTCTGAATAGCATACCATTTTGCTTTTGACTGGCCTGACTGCCATCGTATGGTACCTGTGAAGAGGAGGGAGTTTGTGTAAGCATCAGTGAATATCTCTGGGTAGCACTGGTGGTGGCAGAGACAGGATAGTCCTAACAGTGTAATTCTCTTGCTATTGATACCTAGTGTATAGTAGGCAGGGCTTCTTTTTCAGCCAGATCTCTCTGGAACTCAGTCCTGGCACCTCTCAGGTGGGTGCTATTGCTGTTCTAAGAGAATGAGGGAGGTATTCCTGGTGAATTCTAGCATCTCCTTTTCTAGAAAAAAGTAGTGAATTTCATGCTCTTTATTCAGCTCGTAGTAGCAATGAATGAAACTTTCCCCAAAATGTCTGCTAGCTATATATACATTATTTACACAATGGGCCCAGCGTGATTGGCTAATTCTGGGCTGCAGGCCAATCAGGTTGCGGATTCACTTCCACCTGGAGCTGGATTGGGTGGCTCCTGTAGACCAATCAGACTGCTGCATTCTGGATCCTATTGTTCTAGGATTCAGCTCAGTACATAACAATTAGGTATAATTCATTAGCATCTGCGCTGCCTGTCACCTGGCCCCACATGTTTCTGCTGCTGCTGCTTCTCTAGCAAAGCACAAAACCACACCATTCCCTTTCAAGATATCACTAGTATCCTAGGTACACAACCTATGCTTCTGCACATTAAGTTTCCTTCAAAACATAGAGTACTGCATGCAAGTTGCAACAATCCTGGCAAACAACTCCCACCAGGCTTTCTGTTGCCTGCTCAACTTAACTCTTCCCATTAGCTAAATGGCACCTCCCATGTTTAAAAGCCAAGTCGTTCTAAATAGCAGTAAAGGTAAAGGTACCCCTGACCATTAGGTCCAGTTGTGGACGACTCTGGGGTTGTGGCGCTCATGTCGCTTTATTGGCCGAGGGAGCTGGCGTTTGTCCGCAGACAGCTTCCGGGTCATGTGGCCAGCATGACAAAGCCGCTTCTGGTGAACCAGAGCAGCAAACGGAAACTCTGAGAAGGTCGGCGGTTCGAATCCCTGCGACAGGGTGAGCTCCTGTTGCTCGGTCCCAGCTCCTGCCAACCTAGCAGTTTGAAAGCACATCAAAGTGCTGGTAGATAAACAGGTACCGCTACAGCGGGAAGGTAAACGGCGTTTCCATGCGCTGCTCTGGTTAACCAGAAGTGGCTTTGTCATGCTGGCCACATGTACGTTGGTTTCCTTGGCCAATAACACGAGATGAGCACTGCAACCCCAGAGTCATCCGCGATTGGACCTAATGGTCAGGGGTCCCTTTACCTTTACCTTTTATGCCTATTAAATGGTAACTTGATTAACGGTTGAGGCCAAAAGGGAGGTAGAGTGAAATGTGTGTCCCAGAAGAGTTGGTCGACTCCTGGTTGTAAGCTATGGTTGCAGGGAGTACTCATAATCTGTGTACCAGATCAAAGTGATCTGTTTCTGGCAACATCCCATCTTGCATGCCTGAGATCCAGGTAGGCATATAGAGGAGGAGGAGACATACAGGGCTAGTTTAAAATGACGGAAGAATCTTTCATTGGGTACCAAATTACGTCAGCTGAAGTATCCCTGTATGCTTCTAAAGTAACCTTTTTCTTTGGAAGTACTGTAAATTAAAATACAGATTCTATTTACAGCGGGGGGAGGAATAGGGAATTCAGGCTGTCTCTTGAGTAAGAGCATGTAATAAACCATTTCTTTCCACATAGGGTTTTATATAGACATATGGTATCAAATGGCAGAAAATTGAAATTGTCAGGTATTTTTTTTCTTGAACTGATGCTTTCTATTATCTATTTGAGCTAGCATAAAATCCTTTCCAAAGCACTTTTTTGTTAGCTTGCTCGAAGCCTTTTCAGTTTCTTGCCATGCATTATATTCTAGCTGCTGCTGAAAAAGGGTATTGCATTTACCAGAATTCAACTTTAAATGTCTTAAAAATTTAATCACTGAAAAGATCAATACAGACAGTAGTTAGCCAATAACTCCCAGAGCTTAAGGGAAGTTTTGAGCTATAGCACTTTAATGAATTATTGAATGCTACTTGGGAGAGAGAGGGCACTTAAAATATACTAAAAATATTTGGCCTTTCTTTTCAAGCTTCCATTAATGGAATGAGACACTTGGGGGAGGGGGGATTGGTAACCACTTACACTGGTGTTATCCAGTTAAAGCCAATGAGCCTACACTTGTGACAGTGGCTGCTTGAATCCTCATCTTTCTGTAAAGCTACTTTAGGCCAGAAGCAAAAAAGTCATTTTATGCAAAAGTCACTAATCAGCTGTAATATGCCCCAAAATGGTTTGGAATGAGAATAATAAATGCATGGATTGTTCAGGGTTACATAAACTGCATGCCACTTAATACATTATTCATTTTAGCCCAAAGGTATAATTATTCAGTGAAGTGAGAACCTAAGAAATTAGTTCCTTATTAATGTCTGTATGAGTAGTTCATTTTATTTATTTTGGTAAAATATTTTTATTTTAAAAATCCCTAGAGCCGGTTTGTGCACAACACATCTATAATTTACATGTGTTTCTTTCTTGCTTTATTATTAAAATTAAATGGATTCGTGTTTAAAATCAGGTATTTTAAAACTGTCTTTGTATGTATATAAATGCTAATGGTTTATATGTATACAGTTTATGCATGTGTATGTGTGTGTGTTTGTATGGTTCTTTTAAAGATGTTTGAATTTAATGTTAGCAGGTGTATTCATGTTAACAAGTGGTATCCATAAAATGCAGGAAAAATAACTGACCTGGAAGAAGAATTAACCGGCAATTAATCGGCAAAGAAATCCAGAATTTGGGAAAAGGAAGAAAAATTGTAGCGGGGGTAAGAAGAAATAAAGCAAGCTGCTCCCAGTAATTGGTACATGTAAAGTTTGTTAGGTAAGGGGCATTGCCCTTCAGGCAGGAGGTCCCTGGTTCAATCCCTGGCTCTCCAGGTAGGACTGGGAGAGGCCCCCGACTGAACCCCTGAAGAACCACTACCAGTCAGTATAGTTGATAAGGAGGTAGGTGGGTCAACAGTCTGACTCAGCATGAAGCAGCTTCCATTTTTCTGGTGGTTATATAGTGTTATAACATTAAAGGTAAAGGTAAAGGTAAAGGGACCCCTGACCATTAGGTCCAGTCGTGACCGACTCTGGGGTTGCGCGCTCATCTCGCATTATTGGCCGAGGGAGCCGGCGTATAGCTTCCAGGTCATGTGGCCAGCGTGACAAAGCCGCTTCTGGCAAACCAGAGCAGCACATGGAAACGCTGTTTACCTTCCCGCTGTAGCGGTTCCTATTTATCTACTTGCATTTTGACGTGCTTTCGAACTGCTAGGTTTGCAGGAGCTGGGACCAAGCAACGGGAGCTCACCCCGTCACAGGGATTCGAACCGCCGACCTTCTGATCAGCAAGCCCTAGGCTCAGTGGTTTAACCACAGCGCCACCTGGGTCCCAGTTATAACATCAGGTCGATTCAATAAATCATGATTGAACATATCTGAAGAATATCTGAAGAAGTGTGCATGCACACGAAAGCTCATACCAAAATAAAAACTTAGTTGGTCTTTAAGGTGCTACTGAAGGAATTTTTTTTATGATTGAACATAGTGAGGGATATTTTCTGCATAAGGTCAAAATGGTCGGTGTTTAAAAAAATGCTTAATGTTTAGCCTGTTTCTATGCCACTTTCTGAAAGTGAGTCAACTTTGCATCGTTAGACATTCCCACTTTTTTTATTTATAAATTCCATGCTGCTATTGATAGCAGAGCCTGCCCCTTCTAGCATGCAGCCACCTTCGTCTTGGCAATAGAAAACACATGTAGAATTATTTCTTTATGTAAAACACCTGTCGCAAAGTCTGTAAAGACACCCAGCAGAGCTGTTCCGGGACTTCTTGCTAAATGCTGGGCACTAATCGTGCTCAGAATGCTAAGATACTTGTTACCATGCTTGCTCAAGGACATGTCTCTATAAAACCTCCAAAATCTACATTTCTGTTTTCATGGACTAAGCCCTTCCAAAACATGAAAGAATAGGAGAGATTTGCCTTAGTACCAGTGGATTCAACACCAAGCAGTGATCTAGCAAGCAAAGGATGTCGTATTCAGATTAGTGTCTGATGTTTCATATGCAAAATGGATGTAAGTGAATTCTGTAATTTACTCCCGCCCTCTAAGTGGGCGCAAAACAAGGTGGAGAGGGGATGGGGAAGAGTAATAAGCGGGTGGGGAGGCTGGGGAGACCGTGGCAAGAATTATCCATATTATCATAGGGAAAATTGATGTGCAATGATGATGTTTTATTTTATTTTATTTTATTTATTTGAAAGCTTTCAAAAAACTGTCTTAGTTATTGGTACTTGCCAGCTCCTGAGGTAGTGAATTCTGTGTAATGTTATTTGGTTGCATAAAGAAGGAAGTTAGTTCGGTTGCACATGGCCTCCATATGGCTCTAGTCTTTTACTTGTGACCTTAGGCCCTTATTTACCTATTGCTTGTATTTATAAATACAGGTTTACTTTTTAAATGTTTGAATTCTAAATTTAGCTTCAAACTTCAGTACCTTGAGTGGTGGGTTCAGACCCAGGAAAAAGGAATGGCTGATAAAAAGAACAACAAGACCTCAATAAGGCTTGGAAATGGGCATTGCAAGCAGGCAAGAGGCAACCATGTTATGTGCCATATCCTCTGATTCTATGAAAGTTTACATGTCATACAAAGTCCAGCAGACATGTATGGAAAAATCCATGACTCTGCATCCTCAGCAATGAGGAAGTATGCTTTGCATATATTTGGGCCATCATCGTTCAGTCTTCGTCTCGCATTAAGGATAAAACCAGCTATGTGGTTTTTTTAAAGAAAAGAAAATGGAACTGATTTGACCATAAAGTGGGTAATTGAGAAAGATGAAAAACACACACTTTCTTTAAAAGCAACCCGATCAATACCAAAACACTATTGAAGTGTAATGTGTTATAAAGTTCATCCAGAAATCTTAACATTTATACCATCCCAGGTTTTTCTCAGTTGTCAACTTCTTTTCCTTTTCCTTTCAGATTACTAGTGGTCACATGAGCACCAGCTAAATGTCTAATAAATCTCCAGGCAAAGCTAGGTTGACTTGTGTGGAACTGACTTTAAAAATATTTGATGGAACATTGCTTCAGTCTCTGAATACTTGTCAGATTAGATTTATTACAGCGGCTCTGATTACAGAGATGTGCACTTTGGTCCATAGGGATCCTTCTGTGTCTTTGGTTATAGAGTCCTCACTATTGTTATGGCACCGTTGATCAATTATTCACTTTTGACACTCTTAGTCCAGCAGAATGTTGTTTGATTCATACAGCATAGCAACTTTGTGTGTGTGTGTGGATGTTTCTGCTTTGTATACATGTTCACTAAGAGGACTGGAAATCTTCCTGAATAAAAGATAAAAAAGAAGTAGAGAATATTATTTAATCTGTTAAGAATAACAAATAGTTAAAAGTGATAACCAGAACTCTCTATTTTGGAGTCACCTTACATTTATGGCTTTATTTTAATTTTGTTCTCTTCCATTTCTGGATTAACCTGCAAATGTTTTTTAACCCTATCAAAGCACACATTTCAATGAGTATTTTAAATGATAGACTTAAATGTGTACTTTCCTTCAAAATATGCTTTCCATGTGTAGTTTATTTGAAAACAAATATTTTAAATCATGCATGTGCATTTTGATATAACTTTCAATTATCCAAATTGTTCTGCAGCATTCAGAGCAGTGGAAAATTAAATGGATTGGAAAGTTTCAGTTCATACATTAGTAAGTACAAAAAGTTGCAAACATCATATTTTTCAAGTACCCTTAATAAGGACTTGTGAGTTCCTTACATAATTGTATTTATTTATTAAAAGTAGATGAATCAAACTATTTTCAGTCAATATTAGTGTCAGGAGCTGGAGTCAAACATAGGTCAGCAATCAAAACTGTCAGTGAAGTAAACTCTTTCTTTAAGAAACCAAAACAGTGCATGCCCTTCCCAGTGATCCCAGCCCTTTCCTTGCTCCAACAAGGAAGTTTCAAGGACTGAAGGTTCCCACCTTCCCACCACTTCCTAAGGTTCCTCATTTCCAGGGTCTTTCTCAAGCAGTGGCAAACTGTGCCTGCAAACACCCACCCACCCTGCTCTGCCATCTCCAATTCTCTGCATGTTCTAGGTCTAGGAGACCAGAGGGGAGGGGAGCTGGTCACAGCAGAAGGGGGAGACTCCCTGGCTTCTTCAGTACCGTGTTTCTCCGAAAATAAGCCATACCCCGAAAATAAGCCATAGTGATAGGCAGTTAAACCTTGTAGGTTAAACTGTACCATACATAATAATAATAATAATAATAATAATAATAATAATAATAATAATAATAATAATAAAAGCCATCCCCTGAAAATAAGCCACCGTGTTTTTTTTTAAGAAAAACTAAATATAAGACGGTGTCTTATTTTTGGAGAAATACGATAACCTGCCTCTCTGACCCCTGGCCCCACTCCCCTCCAGCCTCCGCTTCTGCATTGGAGTCTGAACTGCCCTCTACCACAGCTTCCTCCTCCTCACTAAATTCTGTTGCTTCTTCAGCTTCTGAAACCACCTCTTCCCACCACCAGCCCCCTGGGTCTGAGCCTTCTTGCCTTGCTGGGTTCCCCAGCTGGTGTCTTCGACCACTCTTCTGCATCCAGCCAAACCATGGCAGTTAGGATTGCATGTGTTCATAAAACTGGCATTTTTAAATCAAACTGCAACCATCCCATTTCTGTATCAATCTGCAAATTTAAAAAGTATCTGAAATTTTGCATTACTTTTGCATGTTTTAAACCTAAAATTAAATTTTTATATGCAAAATTTGAATAAATGTGAAAAATGCATGATGTTGTCCACATGTTAGTCAGGCCAGTTCACTTAAAATATGGAATTGACCAGGGCTTCCCAGGCAGCTGTGCAGAGCTCTCGGTGTCTGGCAAAACTCATCTCCATAGTTTCTCTGCCTGCCCGCTCTTAAAGCAGTGTGCCTCATGAGTGTCACCATCAAGTATATGCACCTTTCTCCATTAAAGAAAAGAGAACTTTTATCAATGGAAAGTGAAAAATTAATTTACTGGAAAATGTAATGTATGTTTGAACTACTCTCTCTCTCTCTCTCTCTCTCTCTCTCTGTCTGTCTGTCTGTCTTGTGTGTGTGTGTGTGTGTGTGTGTGTGAGAGAGAGAGAGAGAGAGAGAGAGAGAGAGAGAAACCTTCATTTGTTTTTCAAACTTGGGCACATAATAACATGTTGTAGTTTGGGTTTTCTGAAATAGTGAAGCAACATGATGAATGAATTAATAATCTTTTGAATGTGTGATATATTTGTTATTGGCTGTGACATTTCACAAAAGTCCCAGCTCTGTTTTATACCATAAACATTGTGCTGGTTTTAGTAGAAATTTTGGAAAATATATGTCCTCTACAATATGGTTACCCATCCTTAAGTATCCTTGAAAAATAAATGTTTGGTAAGCAGAATTATGGAGCTGAGGCAAAATGTGTTTTTTCCTGGCATGAAGCCCTGATTGTCTGTACACACAGATGGTTAAGTGTTTAAAAAGCTTCATTCAGCCTTGGCACGGGGTGAAAGGATAGAAGATTATCTGAAATAGAGTGCATTTTAGCTCATAACTTTTTTCCTGGGGTGTATTGGTTTTTTGTCTTTGGATGTTTCCCCTTTTGTGAACTTCCCATAAAACAAAATATAGTGTCAGGAAGGAGGTTGTTTGTTTAGATGCCATATGCTTCTCTTGAACTTGGTGCCACTTCTGAATAGACTGTGGTCTAATGGAAAGCAAGGAAATCACTCCTCGCAAACAGTAAAAAATGTTCAGAATGAAGGATATGTAAGAGAAGTAGACTGATTCCCTCAGGGTGACTTCTCTAAATATGCTTTATACTGAGTCTGGCCGTTGTTCCTTCTAGCTGAGCATTGTCTTCACTGACTAGCAGAGACTTTCCAGCGTTTCACAGATGGCTCTGTCCAAGCTCTGTCTAGAGATGCTAGGGACCTTCTGACTGCAAAGCACATGTGCACTCTCAATGGGCTGTAATCTTTTCCCATTTGTTGTTTTCAATTTGATTATCTCTGGCTATTAGGGTTTCGCTATTAGGCTTTTGCTGTTTGCTTGCATGCATGGTTGATAGAGGGCGAGGGTGGCGCTGTGGTCTAAACCATAGAGCCTAGGGCTTGCCGATCAGAAGGTTGGCGGTTCGAATCCCCGTGACAGGGTGAGCTCCCGTTGCTTGGTCCCTGCTCCTGCCAACCTAGCAGTTCGAAAGCAAAGTACAAGTAGATAAATAGGTACTACTCTGGTGGGCTGCTCTGGTGCGCTGCTCTGGTTCGCCAGAAGCAGCTTAGTCATGCTGGCCACAGCTGTCTGCGGACAAACACCGGCTCCCTCGACCAGTAAAGCAAGATGAGCGGCGCAACCCCAGAGTCGTTCGCAACTGGACTTAACAGTTAGGGGTCCCTTTACCTATTCGGTTTATTGAGGAAGGCCTATACTTATCCTAGACAAATAAATACTGTAATGCTACTGCACAGAATCACACTCGGCTTCTTGAAACAACAAAAAGTCTTCTTGATCTGGTGTTGCACCAGACCATACACTGATGTGTTAGAACTGGAAAAATGGCTCTTCTGCAAGTACAGCAACCATTGACCAGTATTTTTTTAGACCAGAGTGGAGCTGTAGTACTTGCTTTTGATTCTGAGTGCCGTTAAGAGTGGCCCCACACCTTCTTACAGTTACCTTCTGACAAAAGCTCTAGCATGTGGCTTTCTGCCCATACCTAGGACACTACAGTTTGAGCCATTTAAAATATATTGGTGCACTTCCACTGTCTTTTTTAATGATATTTTCCCCTGTGTTTAGGTTTCACAACTCGGGTCAGAGAATAGCAGAACATTTTAGTGTCAGTCATCTGTGAAGTTTCATATGGCTTTCTAAATTGCATCCCTGTAGAACTGGTCATTTCCTCCGCAAAAGTAGACTGCTTTAGGCCTGAGAGGTCAGTCAAAGAGCATACCTGCTAATTTTCTTACATTTCTTCCCCTGGGAGGGCCAGGGAGGGAAGAGATTTTTTTCCTTCCAATTTCTTGTCAGTCTCATCTTTGTTGGCAAGCTTAAAACCATTTCCAGTTGTGGCACTTGGAACTGCACCTTCTGAGCTTTCTTAACAATTGAAATGCGTATTGACTCACTTTTTTCTCTTTATAAGAAAAACCATTCATTCCCTTTCACTTCTAGATAATTTAGAATGGACTTGCGATGGAAAATGTATATGTGTAACTGGAAACAGTTTTGGAATAATTGGAGTTCAATATGACATGTCTTTGTGGATTACAGTTTCCATTTTATGTGAGCTTTTCAGAGGTGCTCCTCATAAATTTCTAATAACAATAATAACCAAGCACAAATAGCCATGCTCTATAGACGGAATATCATCAGCAGGTAGGACAGAAATGGGGGGGGGGGAATCTTTACTTGTAAGTATACATATTGTATGTCCTCCTTCCAATCCTCATTCTTTAGAGAAGAAAGGGAAGGCATGGACTGGGATTCAAACAAAATAATGGCAGTAGTTTTCTTTAAGCACAATAAGTGGCATTTTTGCTGATAGATGAAGTGCTGCGCTTTTGTTCTTTAAAAACCAGTCAGTTTATCAAACTTATTTTTCTGAAGTATCTGGAAGGTGAATTGGGACTTCAAACATATATGTAGCCAACCTTCCTATTGAAATCTATTGAAATATATTACCGTGACAAGTTTGGGGCATGAAACATTGCTTAATAAGATAGATACTGCGTTGTGCAGAATACGTCACGGCAATGTCATTTGGAGCTGACAGTAGCACAGGCAAAGAAGAGTCGATCCACGAGAGCAAAATAACTCTTTTTTACTTACACCAATAAAAGTGTGCTCTTCAACAGAGGTATTCCTGTGCTTTTAGATGTAGTTCAGACAAAAGGCTACACAGAACATATACAAATACTGGTGTTTTTCACAAGTTGTATAAGTTAAATGTTCAGATACACATGACTGTTCTTCCATCTTCATCAGTTTCAAGAGTTGCATAGCCTTGCTTCTTTCCCCCAAGTGTTTTCTTTCTGCACTTAGCGATGTGGGTGGGAGGCAGACCGTTAATAAGGTTAGCTACCCCTTTCCTCACTGCTATTCCATATTTCATTGCCCCTTCCCAAAACAGCTTTCACCTAGAAAAAGGTGGGATTAATGTGCAATAATATCCTGTTGCAGAAATTTCTTTGCAATTTTTGAACTAGGAATGGGTTTTTTTATTTCTAAATTTTTACAGGACACAGCATAAAGACTGAGTGAATGTGATGGTGGCTTGTTATATGAGATCAACAGTAGACAAAAACAAAACCCAAAAGCAAAACTCTTTTTTTTGTCATGTACAGTGAAAAGTTACACTTCCTATACTACGGCTGGCATCCTGGCGCAGGGATAAATATGCATGTATAAGATCATTTCTCCTTTCCCCCCTCCCAGTGACCTCATGCTAACTTCATTACTAAAACAGGCAGAGTACACATGTTAATTGGGGTGGGGGAAGGCACAGTGAATGAATCTTGTAGAGAATCATGCAGGTTGGAATGCCCTGAAAGGAGAATGTAATTATATCCTTTTCCTAATTAAACAGTGTGGCATAATTGATTGTTATAGTGAAACTGTTCCTCAGACTTGCATATAACAGCAAATTTATTCATTCAAAAGTTCAATAGGAGAGTGGCATTTAAACTTTAACCAATTCAACGATTCATCCATGAAATTGTAAGGGAGGCTGTGCTGGTGTCTATCAACTTAAACTAAAATAAAACTACCCAATGGGTTGGAAACTTCAAATTAGAAAAGCTGAAAAGATGCATATGTGTACTTTTTCTGGACTCTTGGGGCTATTCAATTATACTGTGAATTACTATTTCAGATTACTAAAGGACATTTATAAGTCCCAGATGTACGATTAGCTGTCCCTGTTGATATTGGGTTTGCAGAAGCTAGTGATAATTCAAGAGGGATTGTCAGAGAAACTATGCATACAACTCCTGAATGATGAATAGCATTTTTTCTCTAATCAGCTGACCAAGACAGTTAAAATTTATCTCAATTCAGACTTTAAATATATGTAGTCAGTGTGTCCTCTCAGTGCTGCTGTGCAAGTTTGGGGGAAAGTTAGTGTCAGAGGTTATTGCGGCTACTCTTGAGTAACGATGCTCCACACCTGCTTGTCTTTAAGGTGTTTTATTGTGCATTCTATTTACAGTGCAAAGAGTCTGGAAAACATGTCTGCTTAGTCTGAGTCAGAACCTCGCAATGGCTTCTTTCTGTTTCGCGCCCAACATAACAGCTTGGGAACCCCAAAGCGCCTACCTCTCGTCCTACGGCGTGCCGTGTGCTTCAATTCAGGCGTCGGGGGGGGGGAGGGCTATCCTTCTGACTGCTCTCCCGTCATTTCCTCCCCAGCTGCCGCCTCCTCTACTCAGTGTTGAGGCTCTTTGATGCTGCTAGATCCTCGTCCCTCCCTCTCTGCTTCCTGACTCCCGTAATCTGATCTGCTAATGGACTTACTGCTCTGAGAGGAACTCGACCTGATGAGGGGGGGCTGTTCCCTATAAGCCCTCCCCCTTACAGTTAGTTAAACATTAAAATGAACTTATAGTGAGCAAACTACAGGTCTTAAACCACAGAGCCTAGGGCTTGCTGATCAGAAGGTTGGCGGTTCAAATCCCCGCGACGGGGTGAGCGCCTGTTGCTCAGTCCCAGCTCCTGCCAATCTAGCAGTTCGAAAGCACGTCAAAATGCAAGTAGTCCAGCAGGAAGATAAACGGCGTTTCCGTGCGCTGCTCTGGTTCGCCAGAAGTGGCTTAGTCATGCTGGCTACATGACCCCGGAAGCTGTACGCCGGCTCCCTCGGCCAGTAAAGCGAGATGAGCACCACAACCCCAGAGTCGTCCGCGACTGGACCTAACGGTCAGGGGTCCCTTTACCCTTTACCTAACATCATACTAGAATTGGTATATTATACTTTTTGGTCAATATATTTATAGAATGATTCAAAAGATTACGCTATTTTTGTCTGTTAACCTTTTTATGCTCTCTCTTGCACACCAGTGTTCAGCTTGAAACACAATCACCTTGGAAATTATAATTCTGTGTAAAGTTATTGTTCTTAACAGTTGAAACAAAACATATAAGAACATAAGAAAAGCCCTGCTTGGCCAAGCCCATCTGGTTGAGCATCCTGTGGTCTACAGATGCCTGTGAGATCATAGAATCATAGAGTTGGAAGAGACCACAAGGGCCATCCAGCCCAACCCCCTGCCAAGCAGGAAACACCATCAAAGCATTCTTGACATGTAAAGGCAGAGGCCTGTAAAGCCTCTGCTTAAAGACCTCCAAAGAAGGAGACTCCACCACACTCCTTGGCAGCAAATTCCACTGTCGAACAGCTCTTACTGTCAGGAAGTTCTTCCTAATGTTTAGGTGGAATCTTCTTTCTTATACTGTAGTTTGAATCCATTGAATCCGTGTCTGCTTCTCTGGAGCAGCAGAAAACAACCTTTCTCCCTCCTCTATATGGCATCCTTTAATATATTTGAACATGGCTATCATATCACCCCTTAACCTTCTCTTCTCCAGGCTAAACATACCCAGATGCTCCCAAGCAAGGTCTTTGTGCATCGGCGTAGCCAAGATTTTTGTGGGGGGGGCAGGCTTTTGTGGGGGGGGCCAGAACTTCAGATTTGTATTGATTTTGATTGATTTAGGGGGGTATCTGCCCCCCCACCCGGCTATGTACATGCCCTTGTGATACCTGGTACTTGATATTTGGAGACTTGTTGTCTCCAACAGTTGAGGTAAGATAATAACAATCATGGTTAGTAGCCTGAGAAAGCCATAGATTCTATTAGTTTGTCTGATTCTAATTTAAAGCCATCCAAGTTAGTAATCATCAGTGTACTGTATCTAGTGGAAGTGATTCCAACTCTACACTGTGGGAAGTTCTTCCTTTTTTCTGCTCTGAATCTTCCAACATTCATCTTAATCGGATGGTGCTGGGTTCTAGTGTTGGGTGGAAAAAAACTTATCCCTGTCCACTTTCTCCAAAACCTGCATAAACTTAAACCATGCACATACAGTGGTACCTCGACTTACGAAGGCGATCCGTTCTGCGGCGCTCTTTGGAAGTTGAATCCTTTGTAAGTCGAAGCGTCCATTTTGCGCATGTGCAGACCGACCACGCGGCGAAAATACTTCCGGGTTTGTGGACTTCGGAAGTTGAAACCTTCGGAAGTCAAAGCATTCGTAAGTCGAGGTGCCACTGTAAAAGCTCTTCACTTGTGATGTCAGGATATGACTGTACATTTGAGATTTTAATACATTTCCTCTTGAAATCTGATATCTGCTTCAAAATCCAGCACTCAGAGTTATGATGTGTGGATTTGCACACTTTCTAGTGGATTGGGAAGTGTCTTCCATAAAACAATGAAAGGATTATTCCTTATCTCTTTGACAGATGCACTTAAAATGTTTTTATTAAGCCACCTAAGTATAATCTAGTAATAACGACAGCAATATTAGAATCAAACTATGGTTTCTTTTCTGATTCAGAAAACAACGAGTAAAAGGATGCAGAATCAAGAGTTCACTTGCAGAAATTAGAATGCAGTCGATAACAACATTTTTCTTGTGTGACGTGGGCCATAATGTGCCAGGGCAGCACCTTGTCTATTATTGTTTTCTTCATAGTAGGGTGATTCAGTGTGTGGTAGTATGGAGATGCTGCCTTAATACCATTCAGTAGCCAGATGTCGACAGTGGGATGCCTTTGCCATCTGTGTAGCCAATGGGCAGTCAGCCCTTGCTTCAAGCGTATGCCTTATGTCACCACACTGCCCCCTGCATGTGATGAGTTGGGGGAGGAGATGGCTCCCTGTTTTTTTGGGTGGTGGTGGTGGTTGGCTAAATAGAGATTTGTCACCTTCTGTGGCAGTTAGGTGTGGGGTGGGAACACCCTTACGACACCTTTCATGCTAAGGGGTGGGACCAGAGGCTGGCTTTTTGGCCTACAGGCCTAGGAGCCAGATAAGGACCACCTCTGAAGCCAACTAACCTCACTTGCCTGGAACTTTAGGGCCCTGTGGAGTGGTGATGCTGGGAAAGCCTGTCTACTCTCCTTCAGGGGGAGGCCTTGGGTAAGGGGTAGGTACTTCTGCCATTACACCCCCCCATTTCCGCAGGCAGGGTGGTTTGCCCTAAGCTGCAGGCTTGACCTGAGGTTCAGTTTTCTCTTGCACCTATAGGAATTTTCCTCGGCAGGTAATCATATGGGTTGTTGTATTTAAGTTTCATAAAATGGCCCTTAGTTCAACCCAACTTACTGTTTCTGACTCCTTATTTGGCCATTGGGTTCAATTTTTTTTTTAAAAAAAGAGTTTCCAAAAAACTTTCTAACAATAAGGGCTGTTTGACAGACACCCACAAGTAGTGAGGTACTCTCCTTCCTTAGAGGTTTTTAAGCAGAGGTTGGATGGCCGTATGTCATGTATGATCTAGTTGAGATTCCTGCATTGCAGGGGGTTGGACTAGATGAATCTCTGGCTCCCTTCCAACTCTTCTAAGATTCCAACGATTATATTATTCATTGGATCACAATGGCAGGATTTGAACTGTCCAGATTCACAGTCCCTTTCAAAATACCCACAGATATGTTTTCTTTTAGTCATATGCTTAGGGCAGAATGCTAACCTACAAAAGGAATAGATGCATGTTTTGTAAAACAAAAGACATCTACTGTGACTAGGACATGTTGGTCCTCACTTTAGCTTGCACATTTTATCAATCTCTTTTGGGTAAATTAAGATGATGGGTGTCCGCTCTTATTGGGAGCTCACCTCTGACTGATAAAATGCCACCTGGGGCTGTAGCAGGGAGGGAGGATGGAGGAGTGGCAGCAGAACTGGGCTGGGCTGGTGAGGATCTCTTCTGAGCAGTACCAGTAACCCACCAGGTTTAATTTCAAAGGAAAATATTTCCCCCTCGGTGTATAAAATTATTGTAAAACTTTCTTATGTTTAACTCTTCCCAATTTACTTTCTTAAGGGGATGGGGGGGGGGAAAGCACTTGCATTTATGAAGCCTTACATAAGCTAGATGGCGTGTGTGTGTGTGTTTGTGTGTGTGTGTGTGTGTGTGTGTGGAGACTGAATGCAGATAAGTAGTGTGTTGGAATGATTGAGTTGCATTCCAATCCTCAACCAGTGCAGCTGGAGCTGGATTGAGTATATGTAGGTAAAACCTGATATACAATAAGGAAAATGGGTTCTTTGGAGGAGAACTTGTATCCTTTTCTGGACTGGTCTATGCCTATGCACACTTTTTTGTGCATCAAAGCAAAGCACAAAAATGGAAAGGAAGTTGGGAAGAAGAAGAGTTTGGATTTGATATCCTACTTTATCACTACCCGAAGGAGTCTCAAAGCGGCTAACAATCTCCTTTCCCTTCCTCCCCCACAACAGACACCCTGTGAGGTGAGTGGGGCTGAGAGACTTCAAAGAAGTGTGACTAACCCAAGGTCACCCAGCAGCTGCATGTGGAGGAGCGGAGACGCGAACCCGGTTCCCCAGATTACGAGTCTACCGCTCTTAACCACTACACCACACTGGCTCTGTTGGGATGCAACAGGGAATACGTATTGCATTTACATATGTGTAAAAAAGCTGACTGATACAGTATTCATCATTCTGAAAATCTGCTGCATGTGTGTGCGGAGGACAAAGAACACTAGCAGAGTCTGAAAAGTTAGAGTTGTGGCTAGTAATCATGGACCATACTAGATGAACCAGTAGTATGACTTGGTATAAGGTAAACTTTCTTTGTTCCTGTGCAGGAGCAGGGATATCTGAGCTTCACTTTCTGTGAATGTCTGAGGATTGCGAGGAAGCAAAAGCAGAAATAAATAGACAGGATTTTCATATTGCTAATCTGTGCTTTGTTGTACCCAACAAAGCCAATCTGTTAGCGCAATGATTTCTGCATGTGCAATGGGATTTCAACTCCTCTCCTAATGCTCCTAAATCTGTTGGTAGAAGACAGAGAGGAACTCTTGTTACACAAGCAGAAGGCCTTGAACTAATGGGATGACTTCATAACTCTCTTTTCTGCTTCTCAGCTGGACTGAAATAAACTGTTTCAGTAATAAGGAAGCCTTAGTTTTTGTACAATAAGGGACTTTAAAAAAAAAAAACACTAACATTTAAAGCTTGCATTTTGACCTTGGTGTCTGGACTAAGAGAGGCCTGATATGAGTTTCTTGAAAAACAGCACGACCATTTCTGAGTATTTATAAAATAATCATTTTTCTATTATCATGAAACATGATAGTATTTATATTTAAATGAACAGCATGCTTCTAACACATATTTTTAGAACTGCTGATGTATTGGTAAGTTATCATGGTGTAATAGCATTGTATCCAAAGCTGCTTTTCTTCATAAACCCTTATATTTAATCCCTCGACCCAGCAAGCAGCATGCTGCCCAGGGAATTAACTTCAGATTGAAGATAAAGAAGGGTCTGAAGTTAATGACTTCTTGAAAAGCCACTGGGAGATTCAATACAATTGCAATAGGATCCTGATGAAGAAAAATACGGTATTCACAAAACAGATAATGAAGAATCCTTTGTATTGTTTGCACCTAGACAGAACCATAGTTTTGGCAAATATGACCGGAACTGAGGCTACCATGACAAATTGTGAAATCAAGCTGTTAACGGTTTCATTGGGAGTAATATAAAGTTTCCCTCTCTGAAAGGCATAATGCAGTTTAAAATAAAAATAGGATAATTATAAGACATTTGTTTTCAATGTCTGTTTCACAGAAAAGAAGCAAAACCTTGCTGCAGATATTACAGAGATAATATAATCAAAATATGATACCAATTTTATAGTCTTTTGTGCCCAGCTATTAAAAACACATTGCTAAATTTCCAAGAACATTAGTTCGGATACTTACTTAATTTACTATTAAACTTGCCTTTGCTTCTAATAATGGATTTGGTGGTTGTAAATGTGCCAGAAAATAGAAATTATAAATCATGGAAGAATTTGATGCTATCTTAATTGCTTTTAAAAGCAGTGATGAGGTTCTGCCTAGAATAATTTTATTTCAGCTTGATTGAAGTGGTAATGTAGAATGGCATTTGCATCTGTTAGCAATAAAGATGTTCATGAGTTGCTTGGAAGAACACACACACACACACACACACACACACACACACACACACACACAACACACACACAAGCCACCCTGCACTATTGTTCATTTGCCCTGACTAAATTTGTTTATTAGCTGCTGGATACTAAATTACAGAATCCTTTCACATTGTTTCAGTTATGTATCTAGGAATTTATGAAGCTGCTTTTAACTCTAGGAGTTTCTACAGAACCTGTAAAAAAGTTGACAGTCGAGTTGTTGCTGCTTACTGTGACAGAGAAGAGCAAGGTGGCAGGGAGGTCAGCACTGTGCAAACACATCAGTGGAGCCAATCTGGTGCTCCTACTGGTGCATTCGCACCGGGCTGGTTTTCTCTCTCCTTTCTGATAAGCAACAGAGATAGCTGTCGGGAGCACGTGAGCCAACTCATCACACAGTCTGCTATGGATCATGAACATTTAGAAAACTCACTTTGGGGGGCCTATCAAACCCTTTTTAAAGGCTGTTACCACTGGGTGAGTTAAGTGGGGACAGTATCATGGGGCAGGGCAGGGTAGAGAGGAATAAACATTGCCCCAGTGTGTGTGGTATGCATACATTTATGTGTGTGCAGATGTAGTGAGGAGTGGTTTCATACACAATAATGACTGCACTGACCACTGGTATGCAGCCCCTGGATGGTTGGCTAATGGTAAATGTGGCCCTCAGACAAAAGGTGAGCTTTCCTAAAGCTAAAGGGACCCCTGACCATTAGGTCCAGTTGTGACCGACTTGGGTTGTGGTGCTCATCTCGCTCTGTTGGCTGAGGGAGCCGCCACACAGCTTTCAGGTCATGTGGCCAGCATGACAAAGCCGCTTCTGGCGAACCAGACACGGAAAAGCCTTCCCGCTGTAGCGGTACCTATTTATCTACTTGCACTTTGACGTGCTTTCAAACTGCTAGGTTGGCAGGAGCTGGGACCGAGCAACGGGAGCTCACCCCGTCGCGGGGATTTGAACCGCTGACCTTCTGATCGGCAAGCTCTAGGCTCTGTGGTTTAACCCACAGCGCCACCCGTGTCCCTAGCCCTGGTTTAAACAAAGCAAACAGCTATGGCCCAAGAATGGTTATGGCTCATTTGTGCAGGCAACAGGAAGAGGCGGAGGGAAAGAAATACAGTGAGGAGGATATGTTATGCTGGTAATCCTCGTACCTCAGCATT
This sequence comes from Zootoca vivipara, assembly GCF_963506605.1. NCBI lineage: Eukaryota > Metazoa > Chordata > Lepidosauria > Squamata > Lacertidae > Zootoca > Zootoca vivipara. The sequence goes on from NC_083283.1 coordinate 47,749,347, forward strand.
GAAAACACTGCCCTTTCGTTATCTAAACTTTTGGTCACTACAGGCTAGCATAGGTTTGTTGTCCTCTCCCCTCCCCAGATTTGATGATTCCAAATCTGTCTGTCTGCTTCAACTGACACTGAAGAGAGCTATTGCTGTGTGGTCAGCTGCTGATATGCAGCAGCTCACTTCATAGATTGGCGAATTTTTGCACCACTGTTGGAAATGGCTCAAAATAATGGTTTGTATGAACATTGCTAGCTGAACCCAAATCACACTGTATGATATTACTGACTAACATTCAGAGGCCTGCCATGTGGCAGCTTCAATATGCAAATAGACACAAAGTTTTCTTTTCCAGAGCAAAAGACCATACACTACCCTCTTCTTTACATGATGCTTGTGAAATTCCACTGCAGTGTCTTTGGTGCACTTATTGCATTGGAGACCAAAGATTATTTTTGAAAACAACCAGGGACTACAATTCTTTCTAGAAATACTTTGCTTCTTGTCTCTTGGTGTTAGTTAATCCCGGTAGTATGTGAGCACTAGTCTTGCTAAAGCTGCTTATTTGTGTTAGCATAGTAGTATTATTGTTATAAATAGTTAGCTAGCAAAGCATTTGGGAATGCAATAAGTTTTAAAAGCACTCTGTAAAATCAAATTTTAATTCTGAATATGTGCATGAAGCTCTGAAGTACAATAAAACGCTTATGTAAATACTCTAAAATATTAAAGCAATACAGTTGCCAATATAATAGCCTAGACACAAAGCAAGAAAAGGCACTTGGATCATCCATTCTGATCCCTTTATAATGACACAGTAATAGTAATTTGTATGTACATTCAATCAATCGTATCTAGCAGTACAAGAACTTGACCCTTAATGTAAATGTCATGTTTAACCTAGCAAAAATGTCTACATAATAGCTCCTGCCTGTCTTCTCAGTGGAATTAATAAAGTTAATAGTATTGTAATATCAGTAATGTAAAATATATTCAGTTCTCTGTGATGAAAAATGCTGCTCGTATCAGTGCACACTTAAAATGGCCTTATTAGGAATTTATTTCTAAAGCCACAAAATTGTATACTTTAATCAACACATCTTGATCTCTTCTGATTATTGATCCACTATAATGGAGGTGGATAAGTGGAACAGTTTATTAGAATCACAGAATAAGTGATTTATAGCATACATTTTCAATCTCAGTCAATATAGAAGAGCTGGAGTAAGCATTACACGAGGGAACAGTTTAATGGCAAAATCCTCTTATCTCAGGAACTAAGCAGTAAAAAATAGTTATTATTGTCTGGATACTTCTAGCTTAGCTTTGTAATTAAGCATCCCAAATAGAATCTCCTCCTTTATGTGTAATTTTGCTATAAAATGTTAAGGATGCTAGAGAATACAACATACAAAAACAATTACCACCACCACCTTTTAAAACTTTTAAGACCTTTTTTCTATACTAAAGATATAGTAGTTAGTATATGGTCAAGCATAATCAAATATTTATATGGCAAAACCCCTGACAGGAATAAGGCATAGTCATGTGAAGTTCTCTTTAAACTTGTACGAGGCCCTAATTTATTTGTATGAGCTATATGCAAGGATGTTATTTTGTAATTATAGCTAATTATTAAATGCTGCCCACATACAAGCAGGAATTTAGTCTCTGGCTATATTTTGGATTTCAGCAGAAAAATATAACTGGTCTCACAGAAAAATATAACCTCTCACAGAATAATATATATTCTACAGAATTTTATATATTCTCTGGGTCCACCCCACCCCCACCCCCCGGTATGCAGAAATACAGGTTGTGACCGTTTGCATGCCTTTGATTAGTGCGCAACTGCTGACACAACTCCCGTTTTCTGCCCCAGAAGGGGGCAGGATAGGCTTGCACGCACTCCGCTGATGTGTACAATGACCCAAAACACAACCCCCAGGCAAATGGAAAGTTTCCTGTATATAAATTTGTAAGATGAAAGAAGACTACATTTACTACCCCAACCGTACAATCTGGGTTTTAGAGCTTCCAGGACCCTGTAGAAATATTGAGGCCATAGAAATAAGAGAATCCTACAGTAACTTGCCTAACTTCTGACTTCACATAGAATGCAAGATTGGTCACCCCAGAATGGAAGTAAGAGCTGCCAATAGATATAATGGGGAAATTAAGGACTTGGGCATAGCTGAGCAGCAGCATGTCCCTCCCCTTTATCCAACAAAACCAGAGAGGCATTGATGCATTAAAGTAAAGGGACCCCTGACCATTAGGTCCAGTCGTGACCGACTCTGGGGTTGCGCGCTCATCTCGCGGTATTGGCCAAGGGAGCCAGCGTACAGCTTCCAGGTCATGTGGCCAGCATGACAAAGCCGCTTCTGGCGAACCAGAGCAGCGCACAGAAACACCGTTTACCTTCCCATTGTAGTGGTACAGTACCTATTTATCTATTTGCACTCTGAGGTGCTTTCGAACTGCTAGGTTGGCAGGAGCTGGGACCGAGCAACGGGAGCTCACCCTGTCGTGGGGATTCGAACCGCCGACCGTCTGATCAGCAAGCCCTAGGCTCTGTGGTTTAAGCCACAGTGCCACCCGCGTCCCTATAAATTTTTATAGCTCTGAGCTTTAGGCTGAAAGGCATTATGAACATGCATGCAGATGGTGGTAGTTTATGAAATTTTTACCTAACACCTCCTTCTAAATCAACTTCCTCCCCTGCACAAAAAAGCATGACTATTACTCAGTATTACTTACAGTATTGTGTGGGATGGGAATCCAGAGGAACAGCACAGAATCAGAGCATAATAAAGTTAGCAAAATTTGTTGATTGGGCCAATCTGTCATGTTTTCAGAAGTTTATTCCGTAGGTGTGTGTTGCAATTGTGGAAAGAACGACGACAGACCCAGTATCTAGGCCTGAATAGATGTATGTAAATGGTCTGGTCTGCATGAACATTAATAACTGATTAGGATAAATAGGTTTTTATCCCACTGCATCTCATCACTTGCTGAAAAGCCATCCTTGAAATTGAGGGGTGCTCCTAAATAGCACGCAGTGCAGCACAGAGGTCTACAATTGTGGGGAGGGCGTGCAACTGGCAGAAATCAAATACCTCTCTGCTGTGGTAAGTAAAAATGTTCTTTACTTCAGCTAGTGACTTTTGGAATTCAGGCCTGGTTTTTTTGTTGCTGAAGTATAGCAAATCAAGGGAAAATTCTGGCTTTAAAAGAGCAGAAAAAGACTGTTCCAAGGATTCTCTTATCACAGAAACTAGTTGAGCTATTTTTTTCTTACTCTTTCCATGAGATATCACATTAGGAGTAGGGCATTTCAGTGTGAACCGCACAATGATGTGCCTTTATCCTAAGCCAAGCACAAAGGTCTCTTTGAGACCAGTGCAGCTGACATAGTTTGGATGCAGACACTTAGACTGATTTCGATTATGCCAGTGACTGCTTCCTCTTCACAGTCCACAGATACGAAACCACTAGATGCACCTTAAAATCGGGTCTCTGAAGCTATGTACCAACCTCAACATTGTTTTATTATGTGGTTATGGGCTTACTGTTTTGTATAGCAACATTACTCATACCAAAGTTAACTGTTCTATCTTAAAAATGAAAAAGGACAATGGATTTTTTTTAAAAAAACAAACAAACAAGTGAATGTGTGATACTTCCTGTTATGGATTACGTATGGAATGCTTGTATTCCAAGCTAAGTGAAATTCTAAAATTATGAAGTTCTTTAAATTAAATCTGAGAACCCCTGTTCAAAACGTTCTTGATTTTTTTTCCTGGCTTGTCTTTTATGTTTTTGTGGAAGGACATGCCAAAGTAGTTACAGATCATTGAGAATTCAAAGAAGTATGAGTTCTGGCAGGATTAACACCAGAGTTGAGTGAAACACTGGAACACAGTCACAATAAAGTTAATCCCAAAGCAAAGTCAAATGCAGGCAAAGGTATAAACTAAAAAATCTACCCAAAGTAGCATGGGGTGAGGCTACACTGAGTGACCGGGTGGCTGCCTGAAAGGAAAAGTGGTATACTGAGAAAGGTGTAGAAAGGCAGGGAGATACCAAGTAGCCTAGCAGGCGTGACTGGAGGAACATGACAAGGGACCCACATAAGCACGTCAAAAGGTCAACTATTGCCTAGACCAGTCTTCTCCAACCTGGGTCACCAGATGTTGGACTACAACTTCCACCATCCCTTACCATGGACCCTGCTGGCTGTGAGTGTATTGGGGGTTGGAGTCCCACACCATCTGTGGATCCAAGGTTTGGGAATGCTGCTGGCTAGGGGAAATGCTCATCTGGAATGACTTTTTGTCAGGTCAGGTGAAGAGAACCAATGGGCTGTCTAGTGAGTAGATGCATGTAAGGAAGTAGGAGGACATTACTGCCTTTTCTTCCCTCCCTTAACTTTATTTGGCCCACCACAAATTGTACCAATACACAGACTTGGAGATAATCAGTTCAAGGCACAGCTGCTCCTGACATACACTTACTCCTGCATCTTTCCAGAAGGAGAGAAAATATTTTCTTCCAGCCAACATTTATACAGGGGGCGGGGGGGCGGGGAGAAACTGCGTTCTTGGGTTGCAAAGAACTGGTTAGGCACCAATTTGTTAGAATATAAATTCCGTTATATTTGTGCAGTAATTTTAGAAGCACCACAACAGGAGAATTGTTCTGTATACCTTGCTTGTGATCTGATCTTGTTTATATCTGAGGAAGAAACCTTATTTGTGATCCATTGGCAAGGTAAGATCATGGAGTACAGTGTTTTTTAGTAGTAGCCTGTAATTCATGGTACATCTAACACTTGTCACACCCTAACCTTGCTGGGTGCTCCATAAATGTTACCTAGGCAAGCATTCATTTGACAGGTGCTAAATTCTGATATTGCTCTAGAAACTTAAGAAACTTGTGATTCTTTAATATATTTTATTTTATTGCATATTATTATAATCAGGTTTTTATTGTGAACTGTTCTGAGTTTTAAAAAAATCTGGCAGCATAGACATTTTAAATAAAACAATTACGTATGAAATTTGTCTTTCTTATCCTGCAAAAACAAATTACTTTGCTAACAATTAGAAGCTTTTTCAGATCCTAGAAAGAAAGTGAAAATAAAATTGGGTTCTGTTTTTAAGGATTTACTGTTCTTGAGATGTACCAGTAAATGACAGAAATAAGCACATCAAAATTCTTGTTTTGGAAATTTACCAGAGTGCTTTATAAAATATTATCCTTCACTGATAATTTATGGAACTGAGAATGAACTTGGGTAATTAATTAGACACCTAGCTTTAAGATTCACTACAGATATAATAACTGATACATTACAATGCTTCTTTTTCAGTTTTGATATTTATCTTCCTGCCATTATAAACGTTGTGCTTAACTTGTAAATGATGGAAATGGGAATGAAATCTGACCATTAGCCAAAGGCAGTTGGTTGGCCACTGACATTTTCTAGTAAATGTCAGAATTTATGATATTAATTGTTAGTATTCAAAAAGTTAAGAATTAATGGTAAACTAATCACCGAGGTTATGACATTAGCCATAACAGACACAGCTTTTTTTTTTTTTTACGAGAAAAAGAGAGAGCGAGAGTGTGTGTTATTGCTATTCTTGCCTTGATGGTGTAAAATTAAACAAATATAATTGGATATTTTATATTCAAAGCAAATGTTTGTTTCTTGTTCATGTAGACTTAAAATCATTAGTAAATATCATTTATGCATTAGAGACCTGGCCACCTCTAAATATTTTTTTCCCTTTTAGGAAACTAGTAGGCAGTAGTGTGTGGGGTTTTTTGGGCTCATCAAATGCAAGAGAACAAATGCACAATATCACTGTAATATTTTTCCTCAAAGAATATTTCATTTCCATATTTATCTTATTTATGCAAATTATGCCATTGCTGTATTTTCATTTTAGCATATTTCTATTCAGTGCCCATCGATGTATCTGTCTCAATGCTGCAACGCTCATGTTTGCAGATGATCCACAGAAATATAAACAAGACATTTGTAGCAGCAGTATTTCATTACTAAAGCTGAGAGATGTCAAACGTAATTACTGAGACTAACATCTGGAGCGCTTTATTGAAGAGGAAACTGCCAGGATTGTTAGCATACACAAAGCAACATTATTCATATGAGTGAGGCTTTATAACTGCTGCCAAGTTAGGTGAGTAGTATAAGCAGAAAGCATAAAATCCAACAGAGTCTGTTTATGAGTATACTTCCTACAATGATCTTTATGTCTATATAGCAGAACTCCATGCAATAGTTTCAGAGAATTCTGAAGCCATGAACATCATTCATCTGTAGAGGTCTGTGGTGAAAAGGATACAGGTGCATTTGAGTTTGCATTTTCACAACCTCTCTGAAGATCTGTTACTTTTACCTTTGGGAACCTTAGTATATCAAAGGTGACTTTTGGGTACTCTCTGTTCCTGTATTAGCACCTGATACTCTATGAAAAGCTTAATGTGAATTTTTCCTTTCTTATGGACATCTGCCTATTACCACACATCTTTTCTGTGCTAGTGTCCTTGAGTAAGAATGATTCTTGCTAATGAGTTCTCAGTTGCCAACAGATAATTGGCATCGTTTACAAAATATTCCCAGTCTTTTAGGCAGCCATGTAACCAACATTTCAGTAGTTCCTCACTTGCCAGGTGACAATAATTATTAATACAATAATCAATGCCACTTGAAACCAGTGGACAGATGTTTTGTTGTTGGTCTAAAGCAACAAAAACAATAATTTGACCTAAAATGGCAAACGAGGTGCTACTGCTACAAAATTTTGGTTGCAGTTCTATGCTCTCTCACTGGAAACTAAATGTGACTCACGTCTCCTTCGGATTGTACTGTATAGCATAGCACTGTCAATCTGGAGAAGAATCTGGTCAATTTTTAAGCCTTAGCTTGGTTGCAGAGAAAAAATAAATAAATGAACATGTTTTCGCAGCCCAGATTGTGATTGCAGAAACCATAGAATGGTAGCATGAACAATGCTAATGGCAGGGTCAAAAGTAGTTACCCTTCCCAGTAGCATTCCTTATTTCCAGAGTGTTCCATATGGCAGGTGCCACTTTTTGTTTTAAGAACCAAATGCTAGTTTCTGTATCTTCACCAAAGGAGGAAGTAATGCTTCACTGGTATTTTAAATATATTGTTTCTCCTACCAGAATGGAACTTGGAAATAGATGCACCAGAGTCTTCTAGTAGCCTTACACTGAAGAATGTTTGGGACATGGATTCCAAGCACAAAGAATTTTAGGTCAGATTGTGGAGCAATTTACAAACACTACCATTCAGAAAGAGATACAAGAATGTGTCTAAACATCAATTTGTGCTTAATTTATTTGTGTACATGTTAAATCATTGCACGAATATGAATAATCAATCTGACTCCAGTTGGAAAAAGGAATAAAGATAATTACTTTTCAATGTCAAAATATTTCTTCAGGTTATTTCTCCCCCCCCCAACCCCCCAGTGTATTGGCTAAGGCATGAAATAATGAAGGTGCACTCCTTGTCCACTGCAGGCTTCTGATTAAAAGCCACAGCACAAAATTTATTAAGGACTTCAGTAGGTAAATGAAGTAGCACTCTTGAGAGGAGAATTACCTGTGTTCCTTCCAATGTCAGTTAAGCAGTGTTTAACCTCAGCAAGGTCTTGATACTCGCCTGTCAATCATTGAGTCATTCTGTATCTCAAGGATATAGATTAAAATGAAAGCAAAGTTGCACTGCGATAGTACCAGTGTGGCATAGTAAGTCTGGATAAATAAATAAATAAATAAAACAACCTTGTAACTAATGTTGAGAAAAAAATAGCTGTATAATTTAAAACATCCTGTTTATCCTCCCAAAGCTCTCGCTTTTAACCTATTATCCTAATCTATCTGCTTAAAATAAATGCTGCTAAGTACACACATTAGTGGTGTGGAGAACTTAACATCCATAATCACATGAGTGTGTTAATGGGAGTTGCCTCTTGCTGTTAAAGCACTCTGCAGAATTCCAAGAAACATTTCATTTTCTTCTTGAGGGCTGGGCAAGGAACTGTATACATGAATGGCTAGGAAAAGAAGATTTATTTCTCTTGGTTGTGTTCTGTTCCCATTATTGTGCTGTATCACAAAGAATACATGCACAAAATCAACAACATAGAAATTTCCCTGACAGGTGTACAGTAGATGTAAAAAGCTCTGACTTTTGCAGGGAGAGAATGTAGCATTCTGTGCAAAGTTATTTTATTTTTTTACTTTTTTACTTTCCCCCCACAACTGGAAGCACCAGGAAGGTTGCCCATAAAGGAATGTGGTACTTGGGCAGAAAAGGGTTCTGTACCCTTGGACTTTGCTGGTTTTTGCTTCCAGTTTTGCCTTTTGCACTGATTGAGACCATGGGTGGTGCTGTATGTGTCCAGAATGTCATTGCACATCCGCCCAACAGTTATTTGAATTATGGCCATTTTATTTTATTTTTTTAGGTTTAAGACAAAAAGTAAACCTTTTTATTCACTCAGTAAATCCATTGCAAAATATATCCTGTCATAAAGCAATTCAACCATATGCAATTTAACTACACTCATATAGAAAGCAACACAAATTGGGATTTGACTCCTGATTTATGAACGGCTGCTTTCAGTAAAAATAGAAATTAAATTCCAAGCCAATGTTTTAAAGCAGTTTGTTAAGGTGACAATTTGAAACCTGCAAATATTGAACTACCAATATTATCCTGAACTCCAGACTTTATATATAGTGATGTGTGATGATGATGGATATGGATTTTTGAGTCATGTGGATTTTTGAGATATAGACAACTTCCAGATTTTTTAAAAAAATGCTATGAATAGTTTTGATCAAACTATTTGATCAGGGTTGGTTGTTTTTTTTACAAACTTGTAGGAAAATGGGGAATCTGTAGCAGTACACTAAAGCAAGATAAAAACATTCTACTGTAAATGGTGAATCAATCAATCAATGCTCCTGTTGTTCTACAAGCTAAAGAAAAGAAACCTTAGTAAAATAAGAAAATCTCAGAACTGTGGGAATTAACTGTTTGCAAATGAGTGGGAGCGTAATAATCGGTCTCGCACCAAATTTATCTCTGAATTTTATACAGATTTTAAGGCATGAGTGGGCTTATGAAGCTTTTGTAGAATATCAAGCACATAGTTAATTGGGCTTCATGGTACAGTTTAATTTTATATAATTGCCTAGCAAAACCATCCAGTAGTTCAGGTTGTTGATGCTTATGTTGTAACTTTTGCAGCTAGTTACTGGAACAACAAATGTACATTAGTTTTTAAAATGCAGAAAGATACCGCCTATTTCTTTGAAAGGAAAGACTTATAAAAAACAATGTCATCCAACCTAGAATAAAAGGGCCCTCCTTATTTCTTAAAGTTTCAAACAGAATTAAAACAAAAACCCAAACCCTTTAATAACCCTCTTGTAATCCTTTAATCCTGTAAGCCTTTATCTAGGGTTTGTATATATTACCAGACTTGCTTTGATTACAGTCATCAAAGAATGGGATTTTGATGTCTAAGAGTACACATGGGGCTTTAAGGACCTTAATTTATCTATTTCCCTGGGCTTGGAATCTTGTAACCAGTAAATAACATTTTTGAAAAGTATCATGGGGTATGCGGAAAACTGTGAAGAGGGAGTATCGTTACATAGCAGCAATCTAGGTGTGACACCACATTAAAAGTTCAAGATCTTGTGTGGTTGGTGAATGCCAGGATACTTTGGGCAGCATAAGGAGAAGGACTTACGTGTGCCACAAGATATTTATGGCTTGTTAGCATTTACTATGAGAGTACAGTGGAACCTCGGTTTATGAACACCTCGGTTTATGAATTTTCGGTTTATGAACGCCGCAGACCCATCTGGAACGGATTAATTCACTTTCCATTACTTTTAATGGGAAAGTTCGCTTCAGTTTATGAACGCTTCAGTTTATGAACAGACTTCCGGAACCAATTACACCCATGTTTCAGTTTATTAACGCTTCAGTTTAAGTACTCCGCGGACCCGTCTGGAACGGATTAATCCACTTTCCATTACTTTCAATGGGAAAGTTCGCTTCAGTTTATGAACGGTTACTCTGCGGACCGTCTGGAACGGATTAATCCACTTTCCATTACTTTTAATGGGAAAGTTCGCTTCAGTTTATGAACGCTTCAGTTTATGAACAGACTTCCGGAACCAATTACACCCATGTTTCAGTTTATTAACGCTTCAGTTTAAGTACTCCGCGGACCCGTCTGGAACGGATTAATCCACTTTCCATTACTTTCAATGGGAAAGTTCGCTTCAGTTTATGAACGGTTACTCTGCGGACCGTCTGGAACGGATTAATCCACTTTCCATTACTTTCAATGGGAAAGTTCGCTTCAGTTTATGAACGCTTCAGTTTATGAACAGACTTCCGGAACCAATTGTGTTCATAAACCGAGGTACCACTGTACTGTGTGCGTTGAGATGGCTCTTAGACTTGTGGACTCTCATTTGTACTAGAGGCTCATGATCTTAAGGTGGAATAACCTCCCCTCATCTCTGAACTTTTACTTTCTTTTTGGGATACTATTTTTATAGCATCTTTTCTGTAGTTGGTGCAGGGCTGTGTCTTTTAGGCCCTTCATATGTTACGGCAGGGCCACTTAACTGAGGCATTTCTTCTGTCCCACCACATAACATTTCAAAGCTTGAAGCATGTAGTTGGGACCCACTATAGAGTTCCTTACCTTTTTATTGTCATGGTCCTCCTTGTCCTGTGAACTGGACCCATAGGACCCAACTCCTACGGGCCGAGGTCCCTTGCCCCCCCCCAACAAAATATTTCAGGGGGTCACCTGCCCCAAAGTTGATGGACATTGCCATTCAAATGGTATGCATGTGCTGCATCTTGTGATTGCTTATACACGTTGGGGCTTACTTGCCCCCCAATATGTTATTCAAGTTGGCAGGCCAATTGGATTCATGCAACATCATTGTAGGATTCCACTGCAATAATGTATGAAGAGCTCCTACTGTTTGTTGTAGTCAGAAGTTTGATCTGTTTGCCATTACCTTCTACTAAAATTTATATTTAACTATCTATCACTGACAAAACAAGGGTGTGTGCCTCAGATGTTTGTTGGTGTTGTGAGATCTCTTGGGGCCACATTGGAACTAATCACTTGCTGTTTCCATGTGGGTGGAAGTAGCCAGGCAAATAAATTTAGTGTTCAATGCTTGCTGCTCCTTTCCAAATATGCACACATACTTCTGGGCTGCTAACCAGGAACTTAGGCCTCCAGTAAGGCTCAAAAGGCATGAGCACAAAGATTTGTACTAGTTGCCAAACACTGTGTTTTTGTGAGGCTGGAAGACTGGAAGGCAAAAATGTAGCCTTGCCCATGAAATCTGTATATTAGAGTTGCTTGCCCTGGCAGCAAATGAAAGAATGCCACATAAAAAGAGTGATAAATTAGGAAAGTTTAAAACCATCTGGTAGCCATTTTTAGACTGCTTTTCTCAGTCAAATTGGACCTGCTTCTTACTGCCTAGCTGCTCTTTGCCAATTTTCCTTCTTGTATTTTCCTTCTCTTGTGTATGTTTCCTATCTCCTTTATGCCTATGTAGATGGATGGATGTGAAGGCTTTTTTGGCATTTTTTTTTACACATCCCTTTCTTTATGAGTAATAATTATTTGAACTTAGCAATGAGTGAATGTGTGACTGGGAAGGGTTTGTTTTTAAATAGGACTTTAACATTTAAAGGGATTAATTGCCTCACCCCTTGCTTTTTCCTGCAAGATCAATTGCAGTCGTTAACAGTCGTTAACAGTCATCAACAGTAAAATAAAAAAATTCCTTCAGTAGCACCTTAAAGACCAACTAAGTTTTTTATGAGCTTTCGTGTGCATGCACACTTCTTCAGATACAGTGAAATAGAAGTCCCCAGGCACTTATGATCTTCAGCCATCTCAACCCTTGCTTTTTCATGCAAAACCATTTGCAGTCGTTTTCGGTCATCAACAGCTATCAGTCAGTCAATCACCTACTTCCACCACCCTTCTGAGTGATCCCCCCTCCCCTCCCCATCCCCACCCCTCCCCACCCCTTCTCTACATAAGTGCCTGGGGACTTCTGTTTCACTGTATCTGAAGAAGTGTGCATGCACACGAAAGCTCATAAAAACTTAGTTGGTCTTTAAGGTGCTACTGAAGGATTTTTTTTATTTTACTTCGACCCAGACCAACACGGCTACCTACCTGTAACCAGTCATCAACAGGTTTACCACTCCTATCAGCCAATCACCCATTCCCACCACCCTTCTGAGTAATACCCCCACCCCACCCTCTGACTGTACATAAGGGTCTGGTGACTTCTGTTTCAGTGTACCTGAAGAAGTGTGCATGACAACCTGCACACTTCTAAGGTGCTACTGGAAGGAATATTTTTATTTTGTTTTGGCAGAGAGAATTTATGTGGTAACTTTGGTCTGGAATCAATGAACATGTAAACCTAAATAAAAGTTTGTTTTTCAGCATTTTAGAGAATAGATGGTCTGGGAAAGTTTGTCACCTGGTCTGGGGAATTGCTCTTTGATCGCCTGTTAATGCCCATATTTTTGCCTTCTGAATCCATTAGCAGAAAGGGAATGCAAGGTTGTTGGAGATATTTGGGGTTAGAAAGAAAAGAAAGCTTTGCACTATGACCCTACCCTGGTACTTGAGAAACCTTTCTGTGTAGCATTTAGTTTGTTGTCACTTTATTTTTTTTGTGAACAGCATTGAACCAAATGCATTTGTGGAAAATTCCGTATATAATCTCTCTCTCTCTCTCTGTGTGTGTGATTATATATATATATATATATATATATATATATATGACTGATTAATTCTAATTAATTAAGTTGTGACAGGTCTCTCTTGTAAAGTGGAGATTGCTGTGGAATAAGTTGTACCTTCACTCCCACAGCATGCTAAGAAAAGGAAATATAGTCCTTTGTGTATTTTCTTCTTCTTTCATTATTACCTACAGGTCTTCACATTGCTCCCTTGTCAAAGATCTGCAAAAGCATCATATCTATGAACTTTCAAAATAAGCTTTTCTTTCTTCTTTTTTACAAACACTAACAATAAAATTAATATGTGCTTTTAAAACAGATAACCCTTAATTTGAACCTTTTACAGGTACAGCATTGGAGAAAGCATGGCTTCCTAGGCTAGGTTGTGAAATATCTTAGTACCTGCTACGCATGTTAGTATGATTGGCAGGTAGTAAAACACTTGTTAAAAGCCTTCAGCTTCCCCAATTCTTTCTATTAAATGACCTTTTCCTGAAAGACTGAAAACTGTAATCAAGTTCCCTCTGTGTAATTTACTGGTGATTACTAATCTAAGGAAATAACGTACGTCGGTAAATGGCTTTTATATTTATGGCTTAAGATGTGCTGTCCGTAATCTGAAACGAAACTCTTGCCCTGCTCTTAGCTATTAAAACCGTTTAACCTGTAAGTTAATGCGTAGGAAGTACATTGAGTATTGAAACAAGTGTATAATATTCAAAATGGGATTAAATTAACGTTGTTACCATAAAGAAAGAGAAAAACATCAATTTAGTAAAAAATGCTTGTTGTCTGACTAATTTAATTGCTTTTAATAAAACAGTGTGTACTTTATTGTAGGTACTATGTTAGCTTCGCAACCTAAACACAATACTTGAAAGTCTTATCTTTTTCATTCATATACCATTGGCAGTGAAGCCATGCAACATAAGGCCATGTTAAATTTAATTTCATTTTTTATGTACAGTATTCCTTAATCATATGCAATATGGATCTATCAGCAGTTTGGCTGCACATTCTAAACCAGATAGAGCTTCCGAACGAGACCCAAGGGCAGACTATGCATGGACTGCAGTAGTCAGACTGTCCTTGTATTTGAATGGTTGTAGCTGGCAATGTAGATGAAGCTGGTAAAAGGCACTCCAGCCACAGATGCATCCAGGAGTACCCCCAAGCTATGCACTTGCTGCTTCAGAGGTTGTGCAATTCTGTTCAGAAAAGGTAGCATGCTACTTCCCCAAACATGGGAACCAAACCACCTAAAGAACTTCCTTCCTCCCAGGATTCAAACACAGTTTACTGGCCTCCACTCAGTTTATTACTGCATTCAGACACTGATCTGGAGCTGTCACATCCTCTCCTGAATCAGATGCTATGGAGAAGTAGAGCAGTTTATCATCAGTGTACTGATGACATCTTGCTCCAGAACTTCTAATCACTGGCTCCAATGGCTTCATATAGATATTAAATCACACTGGGGAGGGAATAGTGCCCTGCAGAACTGCATAGCTGAAGTTTCAGGTTGCTGAGGAACACTCACCCAGAGCTACTCTTCGGACATGACCTTAGTTATCAATGGAGCCACTGTAATACAGTGCTTCTGGTACCCATCCTACTTTCCAGGAGGGTACTACGGTTAGTTGTATCAAAGGCTTCCGAGAGATCAAGAAGTGGCAAGTTCACACTCCCACTGTCCCTCTCACAAGAAATGTTATCCATCATAGCAGACTCAGCTCTGAAACTAGGTCTGAACCCAGATTGTAGTGGACCTAGATAACCATTCTCATCTAGGAACAACTGCAGTATGGAAAGAAGTTACAGGGAAGTTATATTGCTCTTATAATGCATTAATTGATTGTAAGACGTGGACCACTGAAAAGTTTATGGATATTTGACTAACTGCTTGATACTTAGGATGAGAAATATCTATCCTTTTTTCTTGTTTGTTTTTATTCAATTGCATTATAGTGCAAAAGGAAATTAATTCAACTTGAAATATATTATTTCCTCTGTGTTTGTGTAAACAAATGTACCAATAACCATACACCCAAGAGTGAAATAATTAAAGCACATTCATTTCAGTGAAAGCTTTAAACATATACTCAAAACTCTCATTGAATCATAGGACTTAAAATCACTTAACTTGGCATGATTACACTCAGATGATAAAAATGTACTAGAATACTAATGAGAATTAATACTTCTTCAATCTGCTTAAAAACATTTTTAGTAGCAAACTTTTTCTTAGTTGGAAATTTTTTGCTGTAAAAAAGAGAGGGAATCAGTAATTAAAACTCTTGCAGGGACAGAATTGAAAGTCTGTCTCTACAGGTCAATTAAAAGACTTATTCATCACTAATCCATGCTTATGAGGAAACAATAAGATGGGCATCTCAGTAGACTGCTGCTAGTCTCCTTTGTTCCCTCAGTAATTAAGGCAGCAAACAACTTTGGCACTTCAGAAAGCACAACTGAAAAATGGTCAGAAGGTCCAAAATTGTTGCTTTCACAGCCATTTCCAAAGTCATACAAATTTATCCTTGCTGTTGCCCCCATTTCATGCTCTTGATTTGAGTGTGGAATTGTGGAATGCAAAAGATGCACTCAGAAGAGTTACTGTTTAACAAGATATATTTCCTTCCATTCAGCCCGAATATGTAGATAACTTTGGAACACATTCCTCCTGCTTAGTGGAATGCAGAGTGTACAGAAGATCCTACCGTACTTACTGCAGATATTTAGCTAAAACAATGGACTGTCTTTCAAAACAGATTTGTGGTTAAGGATTGATGTGAGAAGGAAACAACAACAGATTGCCAAGCTTCATCCTGGAAGTTGTTATTTGGTTAAAAAGAAAATCCCATCAATATTTGAAAGTAGGTCTTTTAAGATACCTACAAAATACTTTTGACAAGTACATCTATGTAAGGATTTGTGGCTTTTGCCTTTGATTAATATTTTGTCATTTGCTTTTATTTGATTAGCCATAAATTATAATAAAGCTCTCCATATAACAGAAACGACAAAATTGTGATCAGAAGATATTTTAAAAAAATTATTGCTGACAAAAAACATTATAATCTTCTCTTTGCTATTAGCAAGTACCATATTTTTTCGTGTATAAGATGACCCCATGTTTAAGACGACCCTATTTTTTTAACCCAAAATTTAAAATGCGAAACCCTAAAATAGAAGTGAAAATCCAGGTGATTGGTAGTCGTGGTGGAAAGTTTCCAGCATGAGGTTCATGCAATGCTGGGGGTGCGGAAGCAGGCTCAGCGGTTGGGGCACCGCATGCCCCCTCCCTCGAGGGCTGAGGGGAAGCGAGGGGCAGGAGGCTCCCAAGCAGGATGCTGAGACAGAACATGGGGAAGGGAGAACCCGCTCTGCTGGGCCATGTCATCAACCAAACCAAGCTGAGGAAGGTGGGGAGCAGGCCAGGGTGGGGGTTTGAGGGGGAGCGAGAAAAGGAAAGAAGGGTGAGCAGAGGTAGCCAAGAAATCTCTTGGCAGTAGCTGGTCTCGTTCTGGTGGTCGAGCTAACAGTGGCTGCAGTAGGCGAGCCAGTTGCCAGCTCACAGCCGACAGAGAGAGGAGAAGCAGGGGACGGCGGCTGGAGGGACTGCCTCAGCCCTTCCAAGCCCCAAATCCCAGACATTTGCTTAAATTTTAACCCTCCCCCAGATCACCATGTTCCATGTATAAAATGACACCCCCCCATTTTTTTACTAATTTTTTTAAAGCAAAAAAACCTTGCATTATACACGGAAAAATACGGTGATGTGATTTTTTAAAATTAAGACTAATGAGAACAATTCAGTAGTAACCAAGAAAGAAACATGTGCCTATATCTCCAGAGATAGGAGAATGGAATGCATAATAAGGAATGTTCTCAACTACATCTTCCTCCCAGTAGCAGAGGTTGAAAGTTAATGCCATGAAGAAGGTGAAACGTGTTGCATGCTAAGTATTACATACACTTTTTTCATGGAAAAATGAGAAAATCCATTTAACTTTAATTATGATACACCCTGAGGCCATCATATAATTAGGTATTTTTTAAAATAATAATAATCTCAAACTCTGTTCTTGAATTATTTTGTTGTTGTCCTACCGCCACATTAATATTCCAGAAACAAAGCAATGTTCGTGTATAATTTGATTTTGTGATCTTACTGTGGTTTAGCATTAATGTACAGGAGCCACAGGGCCATGTGCCTTCCCCCTTCGCCTTTTCCAACATTTCCTCGAGGAGGAGATTGCAAGCTTTTACTTCAGCACCCCCACCCCCAATTGCAGTTGTTTTCTGCTACATGTTCTTGACACAGTACCCCCCTCCCCAAACATATGTGGTATGAAAAGTTGCAGGATTTCAGCAGGAAGTTACAGGGTATGGCCTGAGAGGAAATAAAGCTGTATGACCTGCACAAAATCTTTCCAGGTACAAATAATATTGATGACCCTGACAATGTCATAAGCACTAATAATCACAAATGTACAATAAAAAGAAAAGTGTAAAGTGAGAAAACATTTTGCTGGATGGATTATGTTAATATTTTTAGGATTGATGTGCAAAATAAAAAATGTATAAATATATGACCTCTAAATGTGAAAAATAATAATAATAAAAATTCAGTTTCTTTGGCTGTGTTCAAAACAAGAGGAAGAACAAGCAGGTTGTAAGGTTGCTTGCATGGAAAAATGGTGAAATAATGTTGTGTGATAGAGAGAAGGCTCAACACCTGCTTTGCCTCTGTCTTCACCCAAAATGATAGCGATGAGATTTATAACATGCTTATTCACTTGCACAATTGTAAATGATGTGAGATATGCATATTTTGTCAATGTATATCAGCAACCAGTACACAGTATGCACACACTCTGCAAACGACACCTGTTTGTTTATTGGCTACTGCTGGGACATTATTTATTATTACTTTATTTATTAAATTTCAATACCACCCTCCATCCGAAGATTAAAGAGCAGTTTACAATATAAAAATGCACAACATAATAACCAACAAAAATAATAAACTGCCACCAGGTATTTTATTTTATTATATGACAACATTTGATTTCACATATCATGAAGCTGAGGTTTGATAAACTGTAGGGGTTTATTGGGTGTAATACATAAGTTTTATAATCACGGGGCAAAAAAGGTTACTGGAGAAGCCAGTGATTGCTTAATGTACGGTGAATTTTTTTCAGAGCAACTGTAGCAAGTGTTCTTGATATCGTAGTATATGAATGCTGAAATTTTGATGTTATAAAAATGGCCCAAGGGAAATGTTTATGATGCTGAAGTACAATAACAATAAAAGGAAGTAGCTTCTGTTTTTTCTGTAGCTTTTTTTAAATAATAAAGAATGAAGCAAGCTAAGGCTTTTAAGCAATCTAAGGGCAGCATACCATCAATTTTAGTACTGTAGTTTGCAACCTCACTTGAATTGTTATTAAAATTAATGGAAATAATTTTAGGGAGATGGATGCTATGAAAAAAAGCATGTTAATACTTGTTACTGACAGTGCTGTGTATTGACTGGGCAGCAACCAAGATGTGCGCCTAACTGCTGAGTGATAAAATGAATGGACACAACAACTGTCTGGGCTTTAAATGGCCACAACTTTATTGATTTCAGATGTAGGAAGCTTTGGCATAAGCATTGGGTGTGTATCCCTCTCAGCCCCGCTGCTGGGGGAATTGAGGCATGACAGGGTCTATTCAGGGGTGGATCCATTGCAAATCACAGGTTTACGTGGATGACCCCCAAATGCTGAGGGAAGATCTATGGCCCGCTAGCCATACACAGTTGGTTCTTTGGACAGAGACTTCCCTCCAGACCCCTTTTATGTGGTACCCTGTTAATGCCGCCGCAGGGAATGGGGTGGTGAGTCACCACTTCAAACCCCCCCCCCCAAATTGGATGAAAGACTATAGGATTCCGCCCAAGGCCTAAACCGCCAAAGTTGTGACTAGTGCTATGGGGAAGATGAAACCTGCAGAGCAGGGAAAAATTCCTTCCTGGCCCTGAATATGGCAACTGTCAAAAGACCACAGCAAAGCCTGGCTAGCTGAAAAGAAATGGTTAGAACAGTAATCAACCATTGATGAAGGGAGGGGAAGGGGGGTGACGTTCCAGGCCGACTGGATGCTGTGCTGAGTGCTTGGCTGCGCTAAGTTGATGGCTATCCCCTGCCCCCCTCCAGGGCCACCGTGGATTGGCACATTTGAAGGACAGGTTTGGCGGGAACCTGTGAGCCTCTGCGGTGGCCAAAGGGGATGGGGAAACATTCTAAAATGGTGCTGCGTTTTCAGGCCTGAGGAGGCGCCACGTTGGGCTGCAAGAGCCGCTCACCGGCAAGAGATTAAGTGGCCATTGTAGGGACTTCAGTGACATAGAATTATTCAGTGCTCATACTTTATTTTTGGTTGCACCTCTACAATTTACTTGTTGAATTACTAATTGATTTATTTTTAGTGATTTAGTGGGAAGCTGGGTGAGAATGAGTAAGCTAACACAGTCCCAAGTATATCACAGCTATGTGCCTTGTTATGTCCCTGGAATCCTGCATTGAAATATTTGAGCATGCCATAAGCAGTTTGGAATAGTGCTTTTCAACTTCAGCTATAGTAATGTTAGTTCCACACAGTATAATTACTATGTCATCTTAGAATAACTTGCCCGTTTTGATGCTGTAGAATCTGACAGACATAATTTTGAGGCACATAATTTTAATTCACAGGTATTTATGATGGTACACAGTGTGCTCTCATTTTCTGAATGTAAATGCTCCTTTTGGAAGGGAAGTATGTGAAACAAGAGGAAATTATTTTGAATGGCGTTGTTAAAGGGACCGATTCGGAGCCAACTGTGCATATCAGATGTTGTTACTTTAGATCAGTTTTTAAAAAAAAAATTGTGCCCAGAAGAGTCTACTTTGTGAGCAAAAGCAAAATGTTTTATAATTAGGCCTATTAGGCCCACTTAAGCAAATGAGACTTTGTAACAAAGTATTGGGCTATACTGTATATATTTGAAAGAAAATGTGATAAATAGCAGGGCATACATATTACATTTCTTAAAAAAAACAATCAAGAAATCCTGAACTGAAGCACAAAAATGCTACATATTTTGGTTTTTTAAAAATCTAGTTTTATGATATGTTAATCATTGCATTGCTGAGGTTTTATACCTTGCTGTCTGAAAACCTTTTAAAAAATGTTTAACTGTGCCTTTTTGAACTCCCTGATCAACACTTAGAATGCCAAATGTCACTCAAGCAATTGCAGGGTTCTTGTGTACTGAAAAAGAGACACATTATTTGTTGTTGTTGTTGTTGTTGTTGTTGTTGTTGTTGTTGTTGTTGTTGTTGTGTACTGAAAAAGAGACACATTATTTGTTGTTGTTGTTGTTGTTGTATATTAAGCAGCTTCAAAATGCTTCAAAATAAAAATAAATAATGTGGTTTGTACAGTTGCAGTGGCCTGTAAATATGGACAAGTCTCCATGATACCCCTTCAAGAAAAAAAATGCATATTCAAGTTCTAGACCCCTCTATACACTTCACAAAATAAAAGTGCAGCAGATAACCCTCCAGTAAAGAAAAGAAAATTAATTGGTCATATACTCATTCCATATTTAATACCAGCAACTACATCTAAAATTCATTTCAGAAATGCAATTAAGAATGACCTTTAAAAAGTCTCAATTCTTCATACCAAAGCAGGTATGAATAGCAAGAAGGAAGGGGAAAGAGTAATTTCAAAGATCACTTTCTTCATTTCACCACTCAGTTCATTACTGAATGTTCCTCCTTTGGTTTATAGCCTGCAGCTCGCTAATCTGCTTGTTTGCATACAAGGGCCCCCTGGCCTTGTGCCATAATGAAAAACAGATGCTATGTCCAGACTCATCTGCCCAGGGTGCTTCCATGCATGGACCTATTTTGCCTTAGAAGAGCCATGGATGGTGAAAATTGGGCAGTGAAAAGGGGCAATAGATAAAAGTAGTTGACAGAGTGGTTCAAGGGTGAATGCTTCTTGTTTTATTTGATTTACACCCAATGTCAGCCTTCTGCATTCTGTGATACTGGTCTATAAAAGGGCCCCATTTATCTTGGAGTGAAACATCCAAATTAATGTGCAGAACCCTGCCTTATCAAAATTCCTCATCACACATAGGTTTTGAAGCATATTCACCTGGATATTTTTAGAGGTCTCCTTCAAATGCACTCAGTCAGTGTAGTGTGTATACAGATGCTGGCATGTATGGAGGGTGTGGCCATTGTGTGCATTCCGACAACATCTTGCTTGTGGCTGAGCTTGCTGGCCTTCAGCATTTGGCTGCCATGACTTCAGGCTTTCCTGGGTTGCCTACCTCTTTCACCCTGTCAACCACAGACCTAATTGACAGACTCACACAGTCTGCCTGACTTCTGATTCTTTAGTTTATTTCCCCTCATCCTCTGAAGCTGAAGAGAAAACAATAGAGAATAAAGAAATCCAGGATTCACTTTTTTCTGTCATTGGTTAACAGAGGAACCATTAGTCATGAAGCAAAAGACAGAGATGCCCATAGAAAACAATAGATAAATCCAGGATTTCTTCTGTAGACCAGTGGGTGAGCTACTCTTGTTTCTTATATCTGTAGGCTCAGCTGTGAACAACATTCCATAGGATCTGGAAGCTCATGGTTATTTTTCTTTAAACTGACAAACCTACATACTATTTCATACCTAGGACATTCCTGACAACTCCTGGACAACTTCTTTCCTCTTCCAAACTGGGCAGCATTCAAGATTGCTATGGCAGGGGATGATGATGACACATGTTTATAGGGAGACTTCTTTTTAATTCAGAAGAATCAGTGATGATGAAATCTATAGACCAACTGCATGCTGAAGTGTTTGGAGCCAACACTGCTGCAAATTTGCTGAGATAGTTGCTCTATATTCACATGCCAGTTGTTCCTCACATCATCAAGGGACTGACTCTGTAATGTTTTGGCCTTCCCCTTATTTATCATCATTGCTGACTGTCACATTGTTCTGGGGGGGATAGATTAAGAACAACTGTGGATGGGATACTTTTAATTAAAGTAAGGGGGGGGACGTCATTGAAATTCTGTAATGTACATAAGTCATCTGTCATAATTTAACAAATGAAAAAGACTAAGAGAAGGTACCATCAATCAAGACTATTTAAGAGTGAATTAAATTGTATTTAAGAACTTTTATCAGAATAGCAATAAAGACTAATACAAAGCACACCATGTTTTGTTAATCTGTGTCTTGATTTCTGCTTAGTGATCATTTTTTGGGTCCGAACAGAGTATGTAAAAGTTGAGGATGTCTTTTTTTTTTTGGTTGGGGGAGTGTTTGCTCAGTTTAATGAAACTTTATACAAAAAAAGTTTTGCCCTGTACTAGCAAAAACTTTATATACTGTATATATATTTAGCCCTCTCCCCTTTAACGTCAAGAAAGGCAGCTTTAATATTTGTTTTAAAAAATGCTTCAGTGACATGACTCTTACTTTGCATTTTGGAATCTTGAGCCAAGTCTTTAGGCAGGGGTACTAAACAAAGGGACCCAGGTGGCGCTGTGGGTTAAACCACAGAGCCTATAGCTTGCTGATCAGAAGGTCGGCGGTTCGAATCCCTGCGATGGGGTGAGCTCCTGTTGCTCGGTCCCAGCTCCTGCCAACCTAGCAGTTGGAAAGCACGTCAAAGTGAAAGTAGATAAATAGGTACCGCTACAGCGGGAACGTAAACGGCATTTCTGTGTGCTGCTCTGGTTCGCCAGAAGCGGCTTAGTCATGTTGGCCACATGACCCAGAAGCTGTACGCCGGGTCCCTCGGCCAATAACGCGAGATGAGCGCCGCAGCCCCAGAGTCGGTCACGACTGGACCTAATGGTCAGGGGTCCCTTTACCTTTACCAAACAAAGAGCTAATGTGAATTGCTTTAAGGCTCATTTTCAGCTGGCAAAGAAGTTTGCTGCTGGTCTTGTCCAAGTGGACACAGCGGTTGCACTTTGTTCTGTTAACTGGAATCAGGGGCAGGCCATCACATTTTGTTGCCTGAGGCTAAACAAGAAGGTGCTGTTCCCGCTCCCTACGGCGAAGCCTTGCTTGCTGGGGTCGTGCAGAAGCAGCTTCCAGTGATATCTTGCTAGAGTTTTGCAAGATCTCATGAGATCTTGCCAGAAGCCACTGCCATGCAACCCTGGTAAGCAAGGCTTTGTGGTAGGGAGCAGTGGTGGAAGAAGGGAAGGGTGCTCACAGGGGTGCCGCCCGGCAGGATTCTGCCACCAAAAGTGGCTGCTTCTGTCTGCCTCATGAGCAGGGGTACTTGATATACACCATGTCAGATGTGTGTGAACATTTAACGTGCATGTTTTAAATTACTTAAAACACGGATCAGACCATAGTGTGTGGGGAGATTCCCTGCTGGAGCTTTTGGAATGTAGTTTTTGCAAAGTCACAGCACAGAAAGAAAGAGTTAGCACCCTTGCCATGCTCAGCGGTCCTAATCCTGCTTGTTGCCCCATTGATGATATTTTAAAACATGCATATTAAAGGCTTACACACATATTTTGCCTTAAGCATTTCATTTCTTAAAGCTTCACATGTCAAGGGTGCTGAAATAATTCACCTTTACATAAATTAGCTCTTTAGTTTTTCTCAGGAAGGAAACAAAAAGATGTGAAGCAGAAAGTAAAATTGTTTTTGATTATCAGAGATGATGATTAGAAATGAACTACAGAAAACAAACTACAGTGGACCCTTTGGATACGAACTTAATTCGTTCCGGGGGTCCGTTTGCACCCCCAAAATAATGTCAATAGAGGTGCACTTCTGCGCATGTGCAAAGTGTGTGGAGCGAAACCTGGATGTAACCCAACTTCCAGTGGCCGTAACCCAACGATTCCGTATTTAGAGGGATACCTAAGTAGAGGTACGACTGTACATTTTAAAACAGAGATTTAGACATTTGAGTTTGACATGGCTACCAACTAGATGAGATGACACTTTTGGATGCAAAGAAATCATGTGATAAAGTGGCTACTGGGAGTTTTGGGTTATTTCAGTTATGTTGATCAGTCTGGTGTGCAGCAGAAGCACAGATTTCTGAAGGTTTTTCTGCTACAGACAAAATACCAACAGCTGTTACTAAAAGGATATAAGTTGAATAATGAATTCTATTGTTAGCACTGGGTCATACATGAGCAGATTGGAATCAAATTATGGTAGCCTTGAGCAATGGAAGAAAGTTGACTTTTATGCCTAGAAACAGAAACTTTTCAAGCAAAAAATAAATAAATGAGAAAATAAACGCTTAAAACTGCTTTCGGCAAAATGGGTAAAGAAAGTATAGGAGTAAATATATGTAGTCAACACACCATTGATTTTATTTCATTCTGTACTGTATATGAATTTCTGCTCCAAATTGAGGGGGGGTTTTTGGCAGAGGGTAGGAGAGAGCATGGCAGAAAATATATGTAATATGTATCTTATTACCCAAGGTACTGGAGTGTGTATAGCACTTCACAAAATAGACATAGTAGCTACCAGTAAAAAAAACACAAGGATTAACATTCTCCAAATTAGGAATACTTACTGTATTCCTGTACAGTAGATTCAACCGTCACCGTTGCAATGTGTTTTCTGTATTAGCTTGGTGAATTGCTCCTTATGACTGCAATCCTGTGTTTGGTTAATCTGTGTGAATTCTAACTGAATCACTTTGACAACCTTTTAAAGCCTATGATAGTAGAACACAGAACTTGATCCTGGAGGCCAAAGTAACCACTGGTTAAAGGTGCATTACTAAAAGTACTGGTGCTGGTGTATATGGTTAAGAAATGGCTGGTAATTATTGCAGAAATGTTTCTTTTTGTCTAACTGCAATCCTTTCCGGCCAAGAAAACTTAATACTGCTTTTGTTCTTTACTTAATACAAGGAAAGTGTTTTAAATACACAGGATTTATACCGCTGCTTTAAATGCTATTATTTAAGAGCATGCACTTGCAGCTGCAAAACTCATCAAGTAAATTGAAAGGATTACCCATGAAATCAGCTTCAAACTTTTTATTTTTATTTTCTCACAACCAATATGAAGGTAATGCACTTGGAATTATAATGATATTGAGATTGACTGTTTAAACCCTTTCTAAAGTTCAAAGCATAAAGCAGGCTGCATGCACTTCCAAGCCACAGTGGGGCTTCTAAGCAGGAGCTTGTGATAAAAAAAGAGAGAATGAAATCAGGTTTGACTAAAATCGTCCACCATTCCCATATGGCTTCAACAGGAAGTTTTCAGGCTCAAAAAGACAACGGTTTGGGGAAGCAGCAGACCTCATTTTCAAATTGTCTGAGATTGCTTTGCAGATCTTGTCTTCTGGGGAACATGAAGACAAGATGCTCATTAAAAATGAGCTGCACCAGGGAGCTCGACTGAGCTTCAAGTACACTTAATAGTTTTTTGCTTGAGGAGTATAAAGGGAGACGATACCTCTTTTAAAAGCTGAAGTGCAGATGAAGAGAAATACAGCTGGATTCCTTATGGAAAGGTATAGATTACAGAACGCAGTACCTTGCTTTGTTTTGTTTATATGGGATGTGGAGTGAGGAATGCTCAATTATTTCTGCCTTCTGATTGCAGCCTCTGGGAGCTCACGACCAGGACTTGTAAACGGGCGTTAGCGAGGGCATTTTGAGGGGGTGTCCCAGAGTGCTGCCTCATGGTGTATGTAGGACCAAGAGATATAGGGAGCAAAGGAACTGTTGCAGTGACCTGAAGCACCTGTGCCGTGTTTGTCTTACTGCCTGAGAACATGCAAAACCAAAACTGCAGCAAGTGTAAGTTGGTTGCCTTTCTGGCAGAGAAAGTACAGCAGGCATTCCCAAACTGCAGCCCTCCAGATGTTTTGGCCTACAACTCCCATGATCCCTAGCTAACAGGACCAGTGGTCAGGGATGATGGGAATTGTAGTCCAAAACATCTGGAGTGCCGAAGGGGATGCCTTAAGTACAGCAACTTGAGTTCCACCTATCCACACACTGGGCAAGATGAGGATTTTTTTCAACACAGCAGAGTGGACTGTCCTGGAACAGGGATGCAGGTAGGGTGCTCCTAGAGAGGACGATTGCCCATTGTAGGAAACGAATTGCTGGAGGAATGTGATGCACAGGAACCATGTCAGGAACCATGCTGTGTTACTGGAGCTGCAAATAGATTCCATGCCCTCATATTGGACACCAATTCTGGGCCATAAGAGCAAGGACAGCAGTCCCAGATCTCAGAATACAACAAGGTGAATCTGGAAGGTATGGTGTACAGAACAATTCCTGTTGCTCCAGAGGGAGAAGAGATATGTGGTGATGGTAGGGACAGAGACAACAATGTGTGGAAGTAACAAGATGTCCTGGGAAGTGTGCTGACTTCCAGGTGCAAAGATTCAAGATGTGACAAAGAATTTGTGAAGTCTTATAAAGCTCACTGACCACAGTCCCTTCCTTATGGTTCATATGGATAGAAATGATACCACTAAACACAGATTTCAACATATAGCAAGGGACTATGAGACTGTGCAGGAAGCTGAAGGGCCTTGGGGCACAGGTGGTTTTTCATCACTCCATGCTGAAGGTTGTGTCCCAGTAAGAAAGGGTGGGGGAGAGGAAATAAATCACTCCTTGTGCAGGTGATGTCAGGAAATATTTGGCTTCTTGGACCAGTGTCTGCTTCCTTGAGGAAGGTCTTTTGGCAAGAGATGGCAAGAATGTGTTTGCTAAGAGTCACATGAATGTGATCAGGAGAGCTTTAAACTATATTGAGGTGGAGAGAGACAATATTACAGATGACAGGGAGCACCTGGTATTCTGGATACTAGCTTCATTGATGCTCAGGAAACTGAGGTGGTGCTCCAGGAACCTGCTAAAGGGTGGAAAACTACAAAAAGGAAGCAGCTGGAGTGGAATGACTTGTGGTTTCAGTTGTCTCTATACTATATACAGAGTATGAGGAACAAGCAAGAAGAATATGAGCTCTTAATACAGGATGGCAAATATGACCTAGTAGGCATTACTGAAACTTGGTGGGATGAGTCTCATGACTGAAATGTAGCAATTGAGGGGTGTAACCTGTTCAAAAGGAATAGACCAGATAGGAAAGGAGGAGGAGTAGCATTATCTGTAAAGGATGTGCACACTTGTGAAGACATCCATGAGCTGGAAAATGAAAGATAGATCAAGTGTATATGGGTAAAAATTGTAGGCGAGGAAAACAACAGTGACCTTACTGTGGGTGGTCTGCTATAGTCCTCCAAGCCTGACTCAAGACTTAGATGATGCTTTCTTAGAGCAATTACCAAACATTCCCAAAGGAAAGATCTCGTATTCACAGGAGACTTCCAACTACTTTGATATCTGTTGGAACTAAAATTCTGCCATGAATGTAAGATCCAACAAATTCCTCAATTTTTTCGCTGACATTTTTATCTCCCAGAAGATGGATGAAGAAAGAAGGGGGTCCTCACCAACAGGGAGAAACTGATTGACAAAGTGGAAATGCTGGGAACCTTGAGAGGAAAAGATCATGTCCTCTTGGGTTTCATTATACACAGACAAGGGAAAGCATGCAATCGGACATGTACTCTGGACTTGAATGTTGATTTCAAAAAGCTGAAGCAACTACTGGATGAGAGCCATGGTCAGAAATACTCAAAAAGACAAAGTCTTCCATGATATTCTTGCTGACAAGCTGGTAAAATGAGCGCTAGACTCAGGTGGATTTGTAGCTGGTTGACCAACAGAACCCAAAGAGAGCTCACTAATAGTTCCTTAACATACTGGGGAAAGGGGACAAGTGAGATGCCACGGGGTTCTGTCAGGCCTGTGTAAATGACTTGGATGAAGGTATTGAGGGTCTATAAGTCAAGCCTTATGAGGAACAATTGAGGTAGTAGGGTATGTTTAGCCTGGAAAATAGGAGACTGAGAGGAGATATGATAGCCATTTTAAATATCTAAAGGTCTGTCACATGGAATATGGAGCAAGCTTTAAACTACCCTCATGCTATGGAGAGTGGAACCTGAACCAATGCCTTCAAGTTACAAGAAAGGAGATTCTGACTAATATCAAGAAGATCTTCTTGATGTTAAGAGCTATTCGACAATGGAATGAACTTCCTTGGGAGGTGGTGGACTCTTCTTCCTTTGAGGTTTTTAAGTAGAGGTTGGATGACTATCTATTATAGATACAGTAGTTGAGATTCCTATACAGTGGTATCTCTGGTTACGAATGCCTCAGGTTACGAGCTCCGCTAACCCAGAAGTAGTTGCTCCTGGTTGCGAACTTTGCCCCAGGATGTGAACGGAAATCGCGTGCTGGAGGCGTGCGCACAGTGGGAGGTCCCATTATCAAAAGCGCGCCTCAGGATAAGAATGGTTTCAGCTTAAGAACAGATACCCCACCCCCACCCCGGAACGAATTAAGTTGATAACCAGAGGTACCACTGCATTGCAGGGAGTTGGCCTAGATCAGGCACCCCCAAACTGCAGCCCTCCAGATGTTTTGGCCTACAACTCCCATGATCCCTAGCTAACAGAACCAGTGGTTGGGGAAGATGGGAATTGTAGTCCAAAACATCTGGAGGGCCGAAGCTTGGGGATGCCTGGCCTAGATGAACATCATGGTGCCTTCCAACTCTACAAATCTATAATTGTGTGATTCTCTATGGATTTTATACTGAATATGAAATACAGCTTCATACTGATAGCTTGAAAAGTTTTAAGTATTGCTGCTTTTAGGTGTTAGAATTCAGGGGGAAATATATGAATGAGGCAAAATCATTCTTATAACTTGGTCCACAGATAATCATGCAACCAAAAATATAGGAGAATTTTGTAGAATTAGCTTTTTGGACCTGGAATATAAGTAAAGTTAGAATTTTCACTTTAAAGATCTAAGACAGATAATGATAGTAAATCCCAAATTATAGAATAGCTAGGGAATATGAGATAATGAACTCTTTTAACAGATGACTCTTTAAAAAAATTCTTTATATCATCTTTTGGGAGCTGCTTGCATTAACTGGTAATTTTACTCAGTTTTGTAATGAATAGTTAAACATGGATATTTTAACCTACAATGCTCAGATGGAAACTATTTTAATAGTTTTATATTCCCTAGCAAACATAGGGATTGGGAATAATACATTTCTTATTGCAAATGTATGTATCTCATCTAAGTCCTCTTCAAGGATGTGAAATCATGCTTTTTCAATAAAGCTAAGGGAAAGATTAAGACAATCAGGCAGTATGAATGTATAATAATTCACATGCACATTGCTCACTTTAGCTAAGTTTGGCTATAATAGTTTAGCATGAGAAAAGAGTTGTGTGCGCCTTGGCTCACATGCTCATCCACCCTATGTCAATGGAATAGTATTCGTTTTATTTACCTAAATAAACCTAACATAAGGGTCTCAGATGGGTCTGTGTTACAACACCTGAAATAGCTTTAGTATAAGTAAAAATAATTGTGTGTGTTTTCTTATGTATGTTTAGTGTGTTGTTGTCTGTTGGTGTGTGTGTGTGGGAGACTAATGCCTTGGCTTTGATGTAATAATGTGTACTGTTTTGGCAGCAGTCCAGATTTTTGGTAATTTGGGGCAATTCCAAAGCATATGTTAGATCATTCTGTCATCTATGTATTAGATCCGAATCTTGCAAATGATAGTTTACTTTAAAGTTTTCCAGCTGGTGTTTTAGAGGTGTAGCTCAACTTCTTAATTGAAGCATGTACCTGAGCTTATTAATATTTTACATAGCTTTCATTCTTTTGGACGGAAAAAAAATTGGCTCCACATAGACTGCTTTGATATTCATTTCCTTTATAGTAATGCAGTTTCCTCTCTATTTCTACTTTGGGTGTCAAATCTGGCAGAAGTGTGAGGCTTTGATCACAGTTCCTTTCTTTTACAAACTGAAACCATTCAATATGAGTATGTTCTTTGTCTGCATGTATTCTTGATGCGCTCTGTTACGTTCTGATTTTATTCTCAATTATGCCTTTATTTTGTTTTTGTTTTCTGTGTTTAATATATAATGGAATGTTGTTTGGAGATTAGTTTGTTTGACATGGATATGACACTTAAAATCCTTCAATGGTACTACTTTGATTGCTGCGCCTCTTCCCCCAGTTATGTGAAAAGTTAAGGATTTTTTGTGCCTCACTGTAAACTTAATACAGTTATAAGAAACTATAAATCCCAACTCTTTCAAACCACTTGAGCCATCATTCAGACAGGTAAATAAGGAGCATGAATCCATTACATCAGACATGCACTTAAGATATTTCACTGGCATACTTCATTGTGCTGCTATACTGCTTACATACCTGAATAACACAGGTGTGGCCATAGTATTGCTCCTTCCCATATTCTCAGCACCAGGTGAGGATCAGGGGTGACGGTCGTGTAAGAAGCATCTGTTCGGTTGACCTTACTCACGTACCCACAAAGAAAACTCATGAGATGAGAAATGGAATGGTGGTTATATTTATTAAAATAGAACAACTTGAAAGCCCCCATGCTAAAAACATTGGAATAGAGTATCTTCCATTATATCCACATTTACAAGCCAATCTCTTTCTCAAAATCCTTCCATAGTCCTACTATCTTTAGATATAGACTTGGGCTCCACCTTGCACCACAGAGAACTAATAGGCTTCTTACTGACTGCCGTACGATTGATGAAAGCTCAACAATGGAAGAACCAGTCTAAAATGCCCCTGAATATGTGGAGGGAAATATCTGGGATACAGCAATGTCTGAGTATCTCACTGGATACAGGAGGGTGATTAAAGGCATAACATCTTTTAAAAAAGGTTGTGTTGCCATCTTTAAAAATGGCATGACACGCCTGTTCTCTCTCAACCCGAGCAATTTTGCACCTGATTTCAGTTTTCAGTGTTCAGTTTTCAGCGCTCAGTTTTATCACAATCCTTAATTAAATGTAGCATATGTGAGTGGCATAAGGAAGTGGGAGAGCAAAAGGAAGGGTGAATAGACTGGTTGTTGCTGTTCTCCAATGCACTATCCTTTGCTTGATTTACTGTTACCCTATCTGAATTAGGTAGCCATATATTGTTGTAATATGTTGGGGTATAATATTTTCTCTTGTAGCTATAACCTCTTTGTATGGAGGCTTCCACAGGGTGTAACAGAACTGTGCTCTACACACAGTGTGTGCATATCAAAGCCTGCATAGTTAGCACCAGATTGTTACAGATAAATAGTCAATGAAATAAGGGTACTTATATTTCCTAGATATGGCAACCATTCATTCTTGATATATTTTCTGTGGTTTAGCACAAGGGATAGAATTTCACTGATCCATCCATTAAAAATACTTATTTTTAGTTTTATGGAACTAGCTTTTCTTTCATATTCTAAAATTCCCAGACACAAAATAGCAAAGTATAAGCTGTTGAGAAGATTTCCTTGATTTCAAAATATATCTCATTCTTTCTATCTGAGACAAATTATATTTTGTTGTCGAGGTGAAATGTTGAGTTCTTTAATGAGCTTACTATTACAGTGTGATTTTTAATTGAGGTAGGTACAGTCAAGAGTGTTCAAGAAATATGCAGTGCCCAGGACTGCTAATTTACCTTGAAACATTCAGAGAAAATGAACAAGACTCTTCTTTACAACACAATTTATAACTGTGTGAAGATGACCTATCTGTCTTCCACCGGGGCATGTGCAATATGTTTGTGAGGTTTGTTATAAAGGAAAACAGATGGTGGTATTTAAGTGAAGAAGAAAGTGTTTGGATGAATGTTGAAAAAATTAATGATTAATGTTTGTTTCCCAGACGGGTCATTTCTCATATCTCACATTAAGAGTATTAATGTGCGAGTATAGTTCAACTAGCCATTCCTGTTCCTTTTTTTAGCCATAGCTCTTAGTAGTATTTTATTCCCATTTCATTATTTTTAGCATAAATCAGTATATAACAGTGAAACCACCAACCTTTTTTCGCCAGTTGGCATACTTGCAAACTGGGGGAACTGTTGTGAGCAGCACACACATCACAAACATGTATACACCACACACACCCCTTGAACATGTATGCACACACTATCCCCCTCCACCAGGACTTAGGCTTGGGGAAAGTGTTTGTTTTTTATCAAGCCGACAAGTAGGGATAGTCTTCCTGAAGTGTGCAGTATACCAGTTAAACCAAACACTGGCCTGGTTGGAAAACCTTTTCTGATCACATCAACACTATAATTTGTGAAAATGTTATTATAATTTATTTATTAACACTTGCTGGTATTGTGAACCAGTTATTGTGAACCAAATAATTTTTGAACTGAAGTTCTAGATTAAATTTATAGAATAACAAGATAGAAACTGAAGACAAAACCAGTTATTGGGAGTTGCGTAAGGGTAGGGTGACTTTATATGCTAGCAAGTCATTGGATGTTCCATCTACATTTAAATAGAAAAAGAAAGTGTGATTCATTGTAACCTCAGGGTTACACAAACCAATTGTTGAACTTGCTTGAATATTTGAACTAACGTGTACTGTATTTCAACTCATGGCTCTAGGTGTGGAGTATTATAGTGCATTGGTACCATACTAAAAGCAGCAAATAAACTCAACACTGAGTGTGAACTTAGTTTCTGTTGAAACAAAATAAAAAAATCCTTCCAGTAGCACCTTAGAGACCAGTATTTGTACCAATGGCAAACTTAGTTGGTCTCTAAGGTGCTACTGGAAGGAATCCCCCCCGACTCCGGCAGACCAACATGGCTACCTACCTGTAATTAGTTTCTGTTGTTGATTATAGGTCCTTCTGACAAAGGACATGATTGCAGTGCATAGACGGCCCAGACATTGACACATATGTGTCAAGCACATCATCATAATAAGAAAATAATCATTTTTTGCCAGATCCCAAGTTCCCCCATGCCCCCATTCTCTCACTGTGGATGTGTGGCTCATACAGTGACTTCTGCATTCTGGGGGTTGCAGGGACTTAACACCCGTAAATTCCTGCTCTGGTTACTGGAGTTGACCTGTCCATATGGTAGAAATGAGTTGTAACAATTCCAGGATAATAAACTGCCTTATAAAAGTGAAGGCATATGATATGCTGATATCGTTCATATCTGATGCTAGCAACCAGTGACTTATTTTTAATTAAAATTAATGATATTTTGGAAACAAGTTTATGCTGGGTTCATTGGGGGGGCGGAATTGTTCTATTGTGATGTTCAAGGTAGTAACAGATTTGCAAGCAGGGAATTTAAATGAAAATGCAGGAGTCAAAGAATGCATTCAAGTTATTTTATTTTTTTAATTTTTAACAGGTGGCTGTTCATTCGATGAACCTTTTGCATCATGTGGATATAGTCAGTCTGATGATGATGACCTTAACTGGGATCAAGTGAACACATTGGTAAAGCCCTCATCAGATCCATGGTTGCCAACAGGTAGTTTTCAGTTGAAATCATTTCTTTTATATATTGTATGTTTTATCTCTTGCAGTATCTCTTTATACTATTGCTTATGAAATGTGGGGTTCCTCAAATACAACAAAGGGATATAAAGCACTGGTGGTGATATCTAGCTACCACATCCTGTCAGCAAAAGAATTTCTGCTTCTGCTCCTCTCCCTGCCTCTTGTCTTTTGTGCCCTCCCCAAATTCAGAAGGTTAGGAGAACCTTTGAACCCTTAGATCAGGGGTCAGCAACCTTTTTCAGCTGTGGGCCGGTCCACTGTCCCTCAGACCATTTGGTGGGCCGGACTATATTTCAAGGGGGGGGGGAGATGAACAAATTATTGTGCCCCACAAATAACCCTGAGATGCATTTTAAATAAAAGCACACATTCTACTCATGTAAAAACACGCTGAATCACAGACCATCCGCGGGCCAGATTGAGAAGGCGATTGGGCCACATTTGGTCCATGAGCCTTATAATAATTTATTATTTATACCCCGCCCATCTGGCTGAGTCTCCCCAGCCACTCTGGGCGGCTCCCAATTGAGTATTAAAACAATACAGCAGTAATTATTAAAAGCTTCCCTGGGCTGCCTTCAGATGTCTTTTAAAATTAAGATAGCTGCTTATTTCCTTGACATCTGATGGAAGGGCGTTCCACAGGGCGGGTGCTGCTACCGAGAAGGCCCTCTGTCTGGTTCCCTGTAACCTCACTCCTCGCAATGAGGGGACCGCCAGAAGGCCCTCAGCGCTGGATCTCAGTGTCAGGGCTGAATGGTGGGTGTGGAGACGCTCCTTCAGGTATACAGGACCGAGGCCATTTAGGACTTTAAAAGTCAGCACCAACACTTTGAATTGTGCTCGGAAACATACTGGGAGCCAGTGTAGATCTCTCAGGACCGGTGTTATGTGGTCCCGACGGCCGCTCCTTGTCACCAGTCTAGCTGCCGCATTCTGGATTAGTTGCAGTTTCCAGGTCACCTTCAAAGGTAGCCCCACGCATTGCAGTAATCCAAGCGGGAGATAACCAGCCTTAGGTTGCCTACCCCTGCCTTAGAAGGAAGAACATTCCATTGTGCAAGCCTAAAGTATTGAGCTGATGGAAGGTTCACTTAGTGCTACGTTGAATTCTACCCCAAGTCTTCTCTTTAACGATAACTTTCTAAAGATCAGGCAGAGCACTTTCCATTCACATTAGCAGATAAAACTGCTAGGGTGTGGAGGCCACTTCTGTCAGCATACTGGTTGCTCTGGCCCACGGGTTAACCATGATATAGGGCAGGGTTGGCTACCCCAGCTACTTCCCTGTCTGCATACCTTTTCATATCTTAATGTGGTTGTGAATTCTAAATATTGTCTGATATTTTATGGCACCTACCTACTAGTGTCACCTTCTGGTGTTGATGTTGCAACCAAACCTTACCTTGTGAGTCCTTGAAGTTTCTTGTTGGGGTTGCAAAAAGATATCCATTTTGCTACTAATGGGATGTTTCAGGCACACTGAAAAACAAATAGCTTTCTCTTCAGTCCAAAATAGCAATGTTTTCTTTCACATAACGCTTTAAGATTTGTAAAAGTTGAAAAGATATAATTACAACAGGTTGATGTCTAGATACTTACTATGTGTAGGCAAAGCAGAGTGGAATAGATAAGAATGCAGACACAATTCTCTTTCAAAATCACATAAGGTTTGTTGAAGTGAGTAGGTGGTCTTAATTGCACATATCTGACAAATACTTTGTAAAACAAGACAATGAATAAGAACATCAAATAGCATTTAGAAGTGGTTGAAAGAAGAGCACATTATATCTTTCAGTTGTTCAGAACTATCACCTTATTCCTTGCTGCTCACAAAAATATATAAAGAAGTACCACAGTTCAGATTAGGTGTGTGGATCAACTATAAAGTTTGAGATCCTTTAAAAAAAAAGAATTATTTGAACTGAAGCAGTTCAAAGGCTATCTGGTTCAGCTTGGGGTCTAAATTTGGATTCAGAAAAACGAAAACTTAAAAATGCTAGCTTTTTTATTTTCAACAGAAATGAATGAAATTTCCTTCTAAGTGGATAAAGTTTTCCAAATTAGAGACAAACTTGTTCAGGGTTTTTGTTTTGGACACATTTAAAATTTTATCCTGCCCCAAAGTGTGCATGCACACGAAAGCTCATACCTATGACAAACTTAGTTGGTCTCTAAGGTGCTACTGGAAGGATTTTTTATTTTTATTTTGATTGCGTCAGACCAACACGGCTACCTACCTGTAACTAATCCTCCCCCCAAAAGAGCCATCTATAACTTTATTATTTCTTAGGCAGAAACTTCAGCCTTGTGTTCTACTCAGAATTGGCATCAGAATTCACAGGAAGTAAATGCTGAGTGGATAGGAGTAGTGACACAAAGATAAAAGAACTTGAATATCCAGGTTTTTCCAAGCAAACACCACTTGTATAAAGCAAGCAGAGAGGAGAGAATAAAACAGACAAGAACAAGGTGATTACTTTAGCATCACTTCCCCAAAAGTATGTGATTGGAGACCCCCGATAAAATAAATATTTCTCATTAGAAGCTAGACCTGTCCTATGCAAAAGAGATTTCCTTCACACCTCTCCTCGCTGTGGTTATATAGCAATCTTGGAAGGAAATGTTTCAGTTTTTGCAGACAAATCGCAGCATCTTTTTAAATAAAAAAATCCAACTCTTTTATGGTTTGAGGTGCTTTGATGGTCCCTGCTTTGGTTCAGGGTGTTTTTGGCACCCTGTCTTGATTCAAACAAGCCCATAATCTGCCTTAAACTGTCCCACTTTGGTTCTGAATCTATCCAAATATTTTGCATATCCCTAGCACAAACACAACATACTTACTTTGATTGACATCTCTTTTCCAGAAATAGAAGTGACTGTATTATAGTGGCTAAGAGATGACAACTTTAACCAAGTTGTATCATTAACATTTCACTTCTTGGAGAATCTACTTTGGAGAAGAGCTCCAAAACAATGATAATAAGGCTTCAGGCAGCTGTGCAGTCCCCGAACTAGGCTACAGGACACAACTTAGAGAAACTCCTGACCCGTAGCAACAAACAAGCTTTGCAATATCTGGACCTGTCCAGGCCAACCAGATCTCTGCTGTTTTGCCCTCAACCCCAGCAACTGATATTCAGATGGATCCTGTATCTCAATCTTCAGTTTCTATTTTGCTAACACAATTAATACTGATGGATATACTCCTGAGACTAAGTTAAAGATTATGCAACTAACATTTGTATCTAATGTCCTCATTCCAGCTGAACGCACCTCTCCTCCAAAACACACACACACACACACACACACACACACAAAATCCGGTACATTTCGGCAATAACAAAAGCAACAAGTAAATTAAAAAGATGGTTTGTCTTTAGCAAAGTTAATTCCAAACATTTGTAATGGACAGTGTGGCACATACTAAGTGACAAAGCTATCAATTGAAAACCAGGTAAATTCATTTAGCAAATGGATAAATGATTCAATTCGCTGCATTCTGTGTGAAGAATCTATATTGTCATATAGAGATGCTTGAGGAATGCATTCTTTGCCAATTCCCATATGAATTGTACTGATCTGTACTTTTTGGAATCGTGGAAATCAAAGCATAGCTATTCAACGTATGTTGCACTATTGTGAATTTTGCAGCATTTTTTTTTTTTTACAATTTAGTTACAAGTTAGTTTCCTTGCAGTTCAGTATCAACTCTTATTTAATTGCACGTGCGTTTAGCTGCTTCTCTACTTTCCAACAACATTAGTTATTCACAGTTCTTATAATTATGTTATCAGCTGTGGCCTTTCTGAAGCACACCAAAGCCATATTTTCCTTCTCTAGGATATGAGGCATCAGTTACGGGAACACGTACTTCTTTCGTAAAATACTCTACAAGTTTTTTTTATTTCAGGATCAGCATGCTGGGTACTCTGCACGCAGGATAGGTTGCATTGGAACACTGAGCAGGACTTGACATGAATTACTAAGGATCAGGAAGTGGGGTTGGGATAAGTTTGCAATACTTGTCATGAAACAGGTCTAAGTATTGAAAACAGTAATGGTTATTTTCCTGGTGAACCCTGTTGTGTGAATGGACTTCCCCAAACTTCCTCGCTTTGCGTTACAGCAATTAGGTTGAAAGTTTATTAGATTTTCCAGGTCCAGTTCCCTCAACTGCTGTTTTCTTTTGCTTCCAACTTAAAGCCAAAGTCACAGTGAGAAGCAAAATATGGAAAAGCTCCGAATTTCAAAAATCAAAATGTGTTTTTACTCTTTGGTTTAAAAAAAAAGGTTGATTATAATTCTGTATATGTTCTCTATTTTGTGAAGGGAGAATAAATTAGAAATTGCTGTCACTGAAGGGACAGATAGAATTTAACCCCCCCCCATGCCAAGCATCACATTTATGTCAGAGAAGGTAGCTAATGTTCCAATCTGCAGAAGAAGGTCGTGGCCTTGGGAGAATAATAATGCTTCCATCCTAGCCCTCAAGGATCTATGCCCCACCCCCCTGCAAGCTGCATGACTGAAAGATAACAAGGCAAGAAGCTGTGTAGGTACAGCAACCCAAAATTAATGAAGTGTCCCAGGACAGTAGAATGACAGAAGAGCTGCCTTTTGCCCCTTAAAGGCACCAGAAAGCATAGCAGGGAAGAGAAGAGTGGAATGCAAGCCCCATTCTTGAATGGAAAAAAACCCTTAAGTTTCATGTTGCTCATCAACACACACTGTCAATATATTGCAGAAAAACAAATGTATTATGCTAATAATATATGCAAACTAAGATTCACTAGCAGCCTCCAAAGAGGCTCCAGTTGATGAAATGAGTGCATCCTTTGAAATCTACTGGTCTCAGGTACTTGCAGAAACACTCATCAAATTATACGTGGGGGTTGTGAATTCTCAAATATCAAAGGGTTGTGCTAGAAGACTATAGTGGTATCTGGGTTGCTCTATTTGCAGAGCATCTGGGGTTAGTGCACTGAACTATTGAACCTGATGATACAAGTAGAATTATAGAATTCCTTCAGTTTGTTTCTGACAGCTCATATATGTAGAGATAATTCTTTTCCTAACTTTAGCTTCCTTGATAATTCAAGAAAAAATAGGCAAATATGATTTTGACAATATTAGATTGGTCTTGCAAGAAACAGCCATTATTACTTTAAAGCTTGCTCACAATTTTGTGACAATTGGGTTGCGTAAGTGGAGGGCTAATTGTATTTTAGTAAAGGATCTGTCAAATCCCCAAAAGGTGTTTAGTCTTTTATTCAGATGGCTAAGTAATATTAAAACATACCATCTTGTTTGCTGATAATATGATGGAACAGCTGAAGACAAGCTTTAAGAAAGTTCAGTTATTAATATTTATGGCTGTATGAATGCTCATCCAAGAAAATGCAGACTAATAATTGGGTGTAACTGCAAGAGATTTTAAAAACTTCTGCTGAGCCACAGCATTTTTTAATCAAGCTGTTTGGACTCCCCCCAATGAATAAATGAAGTGATTCAATTATGTAAAAGTTTACTCAAAAGCTAGTATACATAGTGATGGTTAAGAGAATGAGCTGAGAGCCATGGAGTCCCCAGTTTCACCTCATCTTACCCATGAACTTAGTTTTGCTCTTCTCCATCATCCCATTCTGCCGCACTGCCCCAAGTTCTCAGTAGTTGCTTGCTATTTTCATCTCTGACCTTGTTTCACTCTCCTGCCTCTCCTGCCTCTCCTCAGTTCATGCAGTTGGTTGGCTTATCACACCAGCAGTATCCCAGGAGACTGGAGCTGTTGCTTATGCTTTCGGATGCTTTAGCGGGTAGTGTGTGGATATATCAGATGTGTCTTCTTTACAGTGTTTGGAAATTTCTGTTTAAAAAGGAGGTAGTTCAATTCAAGTTTATGAAAATGAACTTTTTAGTTTATGTAAAAAAATCAACTTTGGCATTTTCCCCTAGCATTCAGAATGTGGGGAGTCCCAAAATAAGTTATACGTTGCACACAAGTTATCAGATGTTTGACAGAATGTCAACTGGTGAAATTTTCCCATAATTGTATTTCCATACTAGAAAAGGCTTGGCTTGTTTAATTTGTGCCAGACACATAGCTGTTAAAGGCACAAGGCATCATTTGTTTTGTTTCTGTTCCTTTACTTCTTGCTGCAAGTTGCTCCTGTTAGAAGAGAGCAAATCTTTTCAGAAGCAAAGGTTTTTAAAAGTTTCACATTTATTCCTTCTGATCGCTTAGCCATACTTTTTAAGGGCCAAGCATCCTTCGCAACAGCAGCACCTCTTAATCTGCCTCGTAAGCCTTAGACCGTTGCCTTCATGTTTACATTCTAGCTTCCTTTCTAGATGTCCAGTTGACTACTTCATTCTGAGCACTGATTCTTCTGCATCTTATGTATTACTACTAGCTTGCTATGACTGGCTGTAAAGCTGGTCTGAATGCCACCTCCCATTATGACCAGGGCAGTAATCTTGGACTCCTACTGACTTCAGTGGTGAAACACAACTTTTATATGTGGAACATTACACCAGCGTTTGGAGTGGGGCTGATCTTTCATTGAATACAGGATTTTAATCATATTCCTTGGCATAAATCAGTTATGACAGTGTATCTCTGCATCCTGCTGGTGCAACGAGTTTATTTAGAATCCTGTCCTCATCCAGTGAATGTAATTCAATGATAAGACTGTGCCTACAAACTTTTTGCAATGGTCTTAGCTAAATGCAACAAGTACCGCTATTTAGAGAGTTTGCCCATCTTCTGCTGTTAACCCTTGTCTATAATGAGGATGTTATCCAAGGCATTTTAGTTGTGGCATAATAATTTAAAGTATAATTACCATTTTTTCTTTTGTTCGATGCATTCCTTTGTGCGGCATTCCAAAAGTATAGATGTTCTCAAAGGCACTGAAAAATCTCATTGTTGCTTGTAAGATTTCTAAGTGAAAGTATCTTGATGTAATCTTATTTGAGACGTATACAAAGCAGTTCATTAGTGTGAAGTATTATACTACATTTAACAGCTTTGATCAGATGTCTTTGAATGTTGCATAATGGGTGTAAAGTTGGGGCTGGCATAGTTGAAATTTAACTGCAAGCTTATTTTAATATGTCCTTGGCCACAATTCATATTTAATATAAACTGCAAAGGCATTATCCAGCCACCACTGATTCAGATGCTGGGGAAATGGTGATCACTGCCTGCAGTCTGGTTACCACCTGGAAGCTGCCGTCACTGGGTTGGCATGGAGAGACTTTCTGCACAGTTTCTAACGTGGGGAACACTTCCATGTGTTTATGTTAAAACATATTTAAAGCAGCTTTCATATGTTAAATCCACCATAAGGAGCTCTACCATGCAAAGGAGATTTGGGGCAGTGTCCTCATGGGGCTTCTAATTTTTCAGTTGGCTCTTACTTAATGTGTAAATAGTGTAAAACTCAGGAGAGCCTTTAACACATATAACATTAATTGCTAAACAAAAAACGAAGAAACCCTGGATCAGCCGTTGCATAAAAACATTGCTGCCTTCAAAAAATAAAAGCTGTCTGGTATTAAAAGTTTTTCAATAATGTGTGAAAAATAGTGAGGGAAGGGGTCAGCCACACTTCATAGGGAAAGCTGTTTCATAATCTGGGCACTTGAATCAAGCTGTTGATTAAAATGCCAGAAAACTATTATTAGGTTTTGCTGCCCCACCCCACTGCTTTTACTGGTAGACCTTGAAAACCCATTTCTGCATGCATTACTAACATAGTCAGTCTCCAAGTGAATGCAATAAAATTTAATCATAATGTGGATTGAACACATGGTTATTGCCTTTGGTTTGCATGAAAATGCAATAGAATATGTGGTGGCTGTGAGTGATGGCGGGGATTTAGATACCAACACATCCCAAGCCTTGCAGCCTGTCTGGAGAGTGGGGAAGAACTTGCCATTGGGATGCTGACTTGACTTCAGCATGTTTACCCTATTGCTGCTGAATAAATAATAAATCATTATCAATAGAGTTATTTGGTGTATTGTTGCTTATTCTCAAAATCTAAGCAGTGTGTGTGTACATGCTAAATTGAGGGGTAGGAGAGAAGCTATTGCTTCCAAGAGGTTATTTTATTTTTAAAAGAATGCTGTCCATATTTACATCTTTATATCCTAAGCTGTGCCAATGGAAGGAGTTATTTTTTTATATTATTTATAGAGAGAACTAAAAAACAAACTACCAAAATTTTTAGCCTGTACATTTGCTGGGAGTGGGCGAGTGGTGGTCTAAGTATTATTGAAACTAAAATGCAGCATATGTCTAATATTAATTACATTTTTTTAAAAAAAAATTGGAAGGTATTTTTTCAAATGTGTAGTCACATATGGTGAGATCAACGTGGCACATATTTGGGTATGAATTATTTATCTTTCTGCAGGGAGACTAACTTTCAAAGTGCACAAGTTACACATTTGAATTAAAAATAGTTTTTTAAAAAATTGTTGCCATACGGTAGCATTAGACTACACTCAGAGTATACCTATTGAAAGGAATACAGTCATACCTCGGGTTACGGCCGCTTCAGGTTGCGTGTTTTTGGGTTCTGCACCACGCCGAACCCGGAAGTCCTGGAACAGGTTACTTCCAGGTTTCGGCGCTTGTGCATGCGCAGAAGCGCTAAGTTGTGCTTTGCACATGACCAGAAGCACCAAATCGCGACCCACATGTCC
The DNA here is from genome assembly GCF_963506605.1 of Zootoca vivipara. Lineage (NCBI taxonomy): Eukaryota > Metazoa > Chordata > Lepidosauria > Squamata > Lacertidae > Zootoca > Zootoca vivipara. The sequence goes on from NC_083283.1 coordinate 47,791,474, forward strand.
GCAGATGTGGCGCTGCAGGTTGTGAACGCTGCAGGTTGCGAATGTGCCTCCAGCACAGATCACGTTCGCAACCCGAGCATCCACTGTATATCAAACTTAATCATGTTCATTAATTTAAGTGGGTTCACTTAGAGTAAAACTTAGCTGAATACTAACCATAGTTAGGGCCGGCTCTAGGGGTAGGCTGGGTGGTGCGGGGCGCCAGGGTGCTGGGCCGGCAGCCCACCAGCCGCAGCAAGAAATAGGGCGGGGCGGGGGCGCCGGAGCGATCACGGCGCCAAGGCGCCCCGACATGCTTGAGACAGCCCTGACCATAGTTGTTTTCTGTACATTTTATGTGCTGGTTAATAATAGTGTATATAAGAAACAGATTTCCTATAGACGTACAGTTTTTAATGTACTACTTCTACAAGTAGGCAGATTTACATTTATGATAATGATTATATATGTCTCTCTGCTCCTTGCTTTTTGAACTTGGGGGTCATCCAGATTTCTGCTTGTCCCACCCACCACTTTACCCTGGGAAACCTGATCTTTACCACTGAATTGGAGCAAACATCAGTTGAGCCCCAGATTGTGGGTGATGTCACATTGCTTGCAAGCTGCTCGGCTTCCGCCTACCACCGCCGGCTGCCTTGCCTCTGCTGGCTCTCTGGCACTGCGGCAGCAACTGGGCTGAACCTTTGTGGAGATTGTGCCCATGTTGCTCTGGGCGACGTCACATGCATGACTCATTGGGTAGCCCAGCCGAGCACCCATAGTGGAAATTTTGTGAGTGCCAAAACACACACACACACACACCCCAAGATGACACTTCCAACCAGCCCACTCTTTGCTTTTGGAAGTCTTATTTATAAGAAGCTTCTGTAGGTGAGGAATGTAGCTGTTGGATGTCATTAACATAATCTTGCTTATAGTACTGAAATTTTGTTTTTGTACGTTTTTATATTTTATATGCCGTTGTGTTGTTGTTTTATTATGTTCTTATGAAACTGTTTTTGTAGTGTTTGATTTTGAAATAGATTCCTGTTTTCTTTGTTGGCCGCTTTTAGCATATTTTTTGTGTATGGAAAAGTGGCATACAAATAAAATTATGAATGAAATGAAATTATGAACAAGCGGGTAAGGAACAAAGCAAGCAAATCAGAAGAAAATAGAAGATGAAGCTGCAAAAGTACAGGCAAACGTTGGCTGCTTACAGTCTTCAGCATATGAGTTGTTGACAAAGTATCTTTCTAGCTTCATTTTGAGAGCTTGCATTGTTCTGGCAATATTTAATGGAATCTGCATATCAAAGTGAATTATATTAAAGAATACACATATTAATAATATTTAAAGGTTCTGTGCTACCCACAATATATATTTAAATTACACAGGCATGTAATAATTCTCTGGAGTTCATATTATTGGGCATGTTATTCAAATAAGTTTTATAAATTCCTTCCAGGATATATCCAGTGATATGTATATTTCTTTCCCTGAGGTTGTTTGATGCCCAGTGGTGCCTTGATGATCTTGCATTGCAGAACAAAGCGTTATTATTTATTTTCCTGTAATTCTGTCTTTAAACGAAAGAGCCATGAGGGTGTTTATCTTTCTTGCTGAGTTGTTATAGATGTACTTGCACTAATGGAAAATTGCTAATGTATTACAGTATTGTACATTAATATGAAACACTTACTGCTTGTTGCCTTTTTATATATAAAAATAGCTTCATCTTTCATAAATATGTCTAGATAAAATAAATGGAGGTAATTTCTGGTTAGAAAAACATTTGTTGGCTGTAGTGTCTGAATAAAACAAGATGCAAGTATTCCTCCTCCCGCTTCCGTTTCCATATAAGTATATGGATCACCAATAAGGTGTCATCTGAAAGGATTTGATTCTTTGAAAAGATGGAGCAACTGGCTGGTTTAGTGCTTTTAAGTATGTTGGCGTTGGTAACTTTTGGTTTTATATGACTTCCAAGATCCTTTGTGATTGTTGCCAACGAAGACTTAATGGAACTGTGGATTTCAGTGGGCTTGTAAAAGAGTTTCGCTACC